>NC_056701.1:22098158-22408158 GCF_018831695.1 Puntigrus tetrazona | reverse complement strand
TTAAAGGGACCCAAAACCTTTAAGCTTGAAATTGGACACAAAGGTGTGAAATATATAAATAATATATTTACAGAAATATAATAGCGTAATAACGTAAGTTTGCGATTGACCAGTCAGAATCCAGTGTTGAAGAAAGACATTGGAAAACAAACTAATACGTACATGTCACACACGAAATTTAAGACTTATTGAATTTGACACCAATTAAGAAGAACATGTGTAAGATAAATGTAAACCTGTTTCTCATGTTCAAACAAAGAATGAAAAATACAGCATAAAGCATAAAGTTAAAAAAATGCTCTAATTCACACCACAGCTATACTGATAACAGCATAGGGCAATATTGTAAAAAATAATATGAGGTTTTTTATTTCTCTTAACTACTTCTTCTTCTTCAAATGAAATCAAAATCCAACTGCAATAAAAGTTATTGTCCCTTTGTATAGATGCTAATAAATCTATTGTTATATTGTTGTTACAGTTTTTGATCTTGGCCTTAGGTACCAACCATCATCCGATACTTAATATACACTAAAGAAGGCAGTTTTTCATCTGCCAAAAACTTTAAAGATTTTTTATTGTTGTTAACTTTTAAAAAGAGACTTCTGGTTTTTAGACAAAATGTGACATTTAGGGCGTTTAAAATGTGCATTTTTACTACCAAACACCTATAGACAAACCCTGTCATTTCCCAGAAGAGCAGACTGTCTCAGATAATTAAAGCTTTAGGAGAAAGGGGAAGATATGCTAGTACAGATGGAGTTCACTACAGATTCAGATGTTATGTGACCATATATCACTCTTACAGGTAAACGAAATACATAAAGTCAAACTAAACTACAAGCAGTAAAAGTTTTACCGAGTAAGGCCACAGAGGAAAAAACTATATAAGTAAATACATGCGTAAATCAATGTACTGGTTTGCTAGCTGATATTACTTCCAGTTTAGCATCACTATGAGTTCCAGACAAAAAGGTATCAATTAGAATACATGACTACCAGAAATAAAAGTGAACAGAGCCATAACCAGCCTGAAGCCTTGGTTCCAGACAGCATAAATAAACTTACAAAAGTGCATCAATGTTATAAGGCTGTCCAAACTCGGACCTGGAGGGCCGGTGTCCTGCAGTTTAGGGCCAACCCTAATTAAACACACCTGAAGCAGCTAATCAAGCTCCTACTAGGCATATTAGAAGCGTCAATGCAGGTGTGTAGAGGCAAGTTGAAGCTAAACTCTGCAGGACACGGGAGATTGGACAGCCCTGTTATAAGGTCTCTCCAAACCTAAATAAATAAATAAATCAAAGGACACTGTGAAACAAAAGTATCAAAAGTATTTCATTTCATTTCGTTCTTCAGTATGACATGATCCTTCAGAAATCTTTGTATTATGCTGATTTGGTCAATCATCAATTATTCTTCAAGCCTGTGAAGCTGTCGATGTGTAGTCGACAAGACAGCTGTCAGAGGTCAAAGTATATACTGATAAGAAATTAAGATTTCATGACACGATTGTGGCCTAATCAATGCATTCCTGAACCTCACAAGTGCTTTCATTCTACTAGTGTTTATTTATAGGATAGAGTTTATTTATGCCAGATCTTCCAAAAGACCTTCAATGCAATAAATCATCTAGCTAGAGGCTAAGAGAAAATACCAAATGCACTACAGAAGTATATATCACATCTAGCAGCTTTATACTGAAGGTTTTCTCTTTAGTATCCTAAACTGAAATCAATATGGACAAATTATTGTACAATAAAGATGCAAATTGGATATAATGCTACTAAATAGCTGGTTCTGACCAAAAAAAGTAAATTGATTATCTTCTCCTTATTTACATTTAAAAAGCTAGAAAAATAAAAGCCATCCAAAAAAAAATTCTTGACCTCAAGGGATCGCAGGATTGGAATTTGGTCAAAATTCCAGTACCCCTTCTTTCTTTCTGACAAAAAGGAGGAGTGGAAAGCTGGCAGATCTTCTCAGTAGCACTTGGAAACTCATCGATTTGAACTCTGATCAAAACTGCTCTCTGGATATGCCATTTAAAGGAGAGCCGTTTGTGTTTTGACCAAAAAAAAATCCAAAAGTGAGAATGTGAACCAGGGAGAGCTTAGTTTGAAGAAAACCCAAGGCAAGGCTGATAAAGGATCTTGGTTTTTACGTCAACTAAATCAATATTACCAAACCAAGCAAATGCGATCTGCAGATGTGATTTCTCATTGGAAAATAATACAGGTTGTGTAGTAAGTGTTATTTCTTTCTGGTATTTTCTATAGTGACATAGAAAGACCTAAAACTCTGAAAGGTCATCTGGTAATGGTGCTAAAAAGCATTCAGAACATTCCTGTCTTAAATAAAGGTTGGGATTTGAGATGTGGATCCCTTAAATTCCTTACAACCGAACACCTGGACCTAAACGGTGGTGATTACAGCCCTTCACACACTTATACTTGGATATCAGGTGTACACCAGTGCTATTACTTATTTCATTGGCTCCAAAAGTCTCAACAACTCTTCATGTATAAACAAAACATTGTGTTGCCTAAAAGAGAATTTCTCTTGCCTAAAAGAGAAAAGACACTTATGACTGTCAGAAAAGACTTGTATTTCAAATAAATTATGTTGTTTTTTCATGTTTTCATAAAAATAAGAAGCAGTATAAATATTTTCAACATTGACAATAAGAAATGTTTCTTTAGCACTAAGCATATCAGAATGATTTCTGAATAGGTCTGACTGAAAAAGGATAAGAATTTAAAACACATTAATGCCATACTGTGTGAAAATATAGCCTGAAAATAAGTCAACTCGACTTGAGTAGCCAAAGGTCCTGGGATAGAAAAGAGCACATAGTAATTGTTGAGGGCTTGTCTTTGCCTTGGCAGAAGGAAACTCCGTCCAATAAAGGGATGAAAATAAACCGTAAATGAAAGGCTTCACAGACGTGGCTGGACCTCGTAGCCTGGAGCAGATTAGAGCCTGCAGACATCCTGACCACCAGAGCCTGTGCTCTCTCTTCAGCTCGCTTTCTCATTCGCTTCAACTGCTTTTCTCAGGGATGTCTCAATGCCAGTTGCTCAGCTGGCACAGAACCCTCAGTGTTATGTTCATGGTATTACAGACCATATATAAAGTTTACAAAAGATTTCTATTTTAAAAAGCTGTTCTGTTTTAGTTATAGCGTATAAAAAACTTACAGACTGAATAGTAATGTATGCGTGTATATATAGGCTATATTGTTGTTAATTTCTTTTTTCTAATTTACATTTGAGAAACACTCAGACCAGATGACAGCAGGCTACTGGTTGGTAATCCTGCAAAGGGAAAATCCAGATATCATCTGTGGACTGCCAGGTGGATCTGGCACCTTAAATTTGTCCTTCGTCAACTGGCCCATCAGTCTGGATGAGCAGTTGATGAAAATGACAGTGTGAAAGAGAAATCTCTGAGCATTCAAGCTCCACTTTAGGAAGATTCCAGTAGTGCTGGAAGCTGGAGGCACAAAAATATGCCTCTATCTTCCAAAGATTCCTTTGCACCTGGATGGAAAAGTCGTAAAAGAGTAATTGCTGTCGGATCATGGACCTAACGATTTTAGTCCGCACATATGTATTTATCAGAATGTTTTTTTTTTAAAGTAAATTGACCTCATGAACAAGACCCCCAAACAAGACCAAGAAGAGAACACAGCACCTGTTTATAGATGGTCACTTCATGCGCTTTCTTTGATGAGACTTTGAAAAGACCAGGTTTATCGGATTTAAATCCGATCGCTCAAACCACTTCAGGAGGTGGCCTGCATTTTAGAGGAAACTTTGACAAGTGAAAATGCATCTAGTTGTTAACCCACATATGTAAATTTTACTCCTCCCAAAAATGTTCTAATAAATATATGTGTACAGTGTGCTATACAGTAGTCTCTATGGTGTGTTATAGTCAGATATGACAGTGCTAATGCAACCCTTATCACCAGATGAGTAGCTGAGTATCTCTTCAGCAAGCCAGTGCACAAACTACCGCAAATGAAAGTAAAAGTAACTCACATCATCTTCATTCAAAGTAGCAAATGTAATTTATCTTTTGAGGGCAGCCCTTCTGGTGTAGTCTTTGATCTTGAAATTAGCTGTTGGTGAATTAAAGGCAGGGCAAATCTGTGTATATATATATATATATATATATATATATATATATATATATATATATATATATATATATATATATTTTTAAAGAAACACATTTATGTATAAATCAAACCATTTTAACAAATCAGATAGCTATCTAAACAGACAAAACACATGGTGCAAACAGGACCTTACAGACAAATCTGAAAGTCTTAAATTGCCATGGATTAATATAAATAACAAAAATCTAGATTGGGGTCTCCAACCCTGCTTCTGGAGTTGCTGTACTGCAGAAATCAATTCCAACCCAGTTTCAACAATTTGGCCTGAAATTACCAAGAAACCCTGAAAACCTTGGTGAACTGGTTCAGGTATATTTAACTGGGGTTGGAGACTAAATATGCTGGATGGTAGCAAAGTTAGAGAACCCTGATCTAGAAACTGTTTAAAAGATCAAGTTATGCCCAAATATACGCTACATAGAACAACACCTATAAAGTAGGTCCATCTCTTCTGAATGGTCCCCACTTATACTGTACAACTCACTTTTTGGTGATTGTTTCAGTGGAGCGTGTGTCCAATGAATCCAAATAAGCCAGTGCCGGGAAAACATAAACAACACATTTTACCATTATCGTTTTTTGGGATAATTGGACATGGTGAACAAGAAAGATCAAAGGCAAAAGCAAACAAGTTTCTTCTCATATGCTGTATTGCAGGTGATTAGATACATGCATCAGATCCACAGGTAGGGTCTCTATGGATGCTTATTCAGGAAGTTGCAGGTTATTTGAACCAAACCTGTGTTTTATGACAAACAGTCCTGTTTTACAAACGTGAGGATCAAGGCCAAGTGGGACGAGGTGTGCTGGATCCCCCGGTGCGTTAATGGTGGATCGGGGTCTCGGCTCTGGTTTGATGAGCTTCCAGTAAGCAGTAGGGGGCTTCACTGTAAAAATGGGTAGGGGGCTTTGAGAACCTTAGGGGAGAGGTGATATGGGCCAATCATGGAGGAACAAAATCCCTTGACGATGCAGAAAAGGTACACTGGTTGAGGGACTCATGTCAGCAATATCGTTTATGGCCAAATTCACAGTGTGAGCAGAAAACAGTTAGGTTTGTGTTCTTTCATGCATGAATATATATAGTAGCTATATAGATATAGTTACAAAAGGAAAGGAATTTAAAATTGAATTTTCCCTAAAACAAAAATCATTTACTCACTCAAACAACAGTGAAGTGATGCTGGGATGAAACAATTTTGTGGACAAAACCCAGAATGTATCTTGCTGGTTCACTCAGATTTAGAACAGGGATCCTCACATCTGGTTTTGGAGGGCCCTACAGAGTTCTGCTCAAACCCACTTACCAGCAATTTTCAAGGGATCCTGAAGACCTCGATGAGCTTTCTCAGGTGTGCTTAATTAGAGTTGAAACTGCATCTCATTGGCCCTGCAGGGAGAAATTTGAAGAACAGTGCAATATGATTTCTTTGGCTTTTGGATTATTACAGAAATAAGCTCAATGACCAATCAGTGCTCAATTAGCACAGGTTTCATGAATTTTGAAACCTAAATAGAAACTGACAAACGGAAGTATAAAGCTAAAGTTCATACATCATGGTCATACACTTTCATAATCACAGGGACTTCATTTAAAATGTACAATTTGTTTTGTCTTAGCATGAATAGATGGCAAGATTGTGAGTATAAACAGAGATATTTCTGTAGTTTTTTTTTTTTTTTTTTTTGCAGTCCCGTTCCATCCATCTTAAAGGGATCTTTAAAGGGTCTTAATGGAACCATAGGTGCCAATAATGTTTTTAAAAGCATACTGTGCTGGTTTATCTAATATCACTCAAATCCTTTCAACAAGCTATGCCATCCTGACATCACCTGTACATGAGTTCTGGCAACATCACCTCCTCCAGTGATCCACCTATGACCACATTACCCAGTAACTACCATCATCTTCTCATGTTAAGTGGCACTGGGCACATCAGAGGTTTCCAGTGGCCTCTGGGCTGGCAGGAAACAGTTTGACCTCCAGCAGCGGTGCCCTCTTTCCATTCTCAAACAGAAGCTTTCATTAGCTTGCCTAAGAGAAGGCCCTCATTAGGACCAACGATCATGGTGATATCCTACGCTCAAGGCCCTTTTGCAAGCGACCAGAGACTTCAAAGATGCCTACGGACCCCTCTGTGGCTCCAGAGCTTAGCTCCCTGTAAACCCCCTTCACTGAAGCCTGGTGCGATAATAAGCAGCAGAAGGCAGGTAAAATGAGAAAGATGGTGCAACGGGCTTTATGTTTTATGACTTTCCAAGCCAGTGGAAACAAGTTGTTTTAAAGGCTTAGGACTTGCACCATCAACAGGCTAGAAACACAAAGGGGGATCCCTGTTAAAAATGCCCATAAATAACCAGAGACTCCGCTCCTATCTGATGGCCCAGCCAACGTGGCACACCAGAGCTACTCACACAACCTGTCCTAATGAAGGCAATCGCACAAAGAGGAGGATTAGAGGATTAAGCATTTTCTTGAAAAAATTTTTGGCTCTTTAGAAAGTTAAGAGAAGTCTTTTCATCAAACACTTTTAGTGCTGATATCAATACCTGGCATCATTCTATATGAGTTAACATTTTCATCACAAGCATTTTCTCAAAGTTTGGCACTTTGTCATAGTATACAATTGTATACATTACAGCCTAAATGCCATTTCTAAAATAAAATTGTGTTTTCATTTATTAAGAATGCATGTAATTGATCAAAAGTGACAGCAAAGATTTATACACAGTAAAAAAATACAGATGCCGTTCTTTTGAATTTTCCATATAATCAGAGAATCCTATAAAAATACATATCCCGGTTTAACAAAAATATCAAGCAGTATAACCATTTTTGACAGTGATAATTATAAGAAGTGTTCCTTGAGCACCAAATAGATAATAAAAGCACATTAGCATACACGTCATAAAAGTACATCAGAATGATTTCTGAAGGATCATGTGACACTGAAGACTGGAGTAATGGTGCGGAAAATTCAGCTTTGCATCATAGGATAAAAATTACAAATTTAAAATATATTACGATATAAATCAGTTTTTTTAACCGTAAGAATGTTTTTACTGTATTTAGGACTAAATAAACAGTGAACA
Source organism: Puntigrus tetrazona (assembly GCF_018831695.1). Classification (NCBI taxonomy): domain Eukaryota; kingdom Metazoa; phylum Chordata; class Actinopteri; order Cypriniformes; family Cyprinidae; genus Puntigrus; species Puntigrus tetrazona. Next base: position 22,400,879 of record NC_056701.1, on the reverse strand, counting down.
TAAGAGACTTTCAATAATATTTAAAATCTTACTGACCCCAAATGTAGACTGGATAATATGTAAGGCCACAGAGACCATCACATATTATCCTGGAGACCTTGCCATTATTAGCACCATGATGAACTATCCTGGACAAAATCTGTTTCCAATGAATAGGCTATGCTCAGCTTAATACACAATGTGTCATTAAAAGGAAAATGAATGTACAATATCTAATGTATATATATATATATATATATATATATATATATATATATATATATATATATATATATATATATATATATATATATATATATAGTATAATAATAACTGATTCATGATGTAGCAATTTATTTTAATTGTGGAGGATAAATATAAATTCAAGTACATACACTGCTTTAGAGTGTAGCATGATCGCTTACGTTTTCTCAACCTGCATGCACTTGTCTACACAGGAAGAATGTTTCTGGCACATCGCCCCCTAGGGTTGGTAAGAAATAATACATTCATTTAAATAAGCGCAAGTAAAACTTACATGTGCATGACTGTGTGTCTCTGGAGAGAAGTTACTGAGAGAAAATAGACCCCCAAACTGACATAACACACTTTCTAAGCATTGAATTGAAACTCAGAACTTGTGAAACATGGCTATAAAATACATTTCAAATTGCTTCCATAAAATGTTACACTACTTCTATTTAAGGTCTCAGCAATTTCAGATATGAAACACGTACAAATGCAATGATTAGAAACTCTCACTTTGATTTCTTTTTTCTTCAAACTGAAGCAATGTTACTATATTTAAAAGCGCAAGACTATTTGTAATCAAACATAGTTATACAGCTTAACATTAGTCTACTGGGTCTTAAGTAGGTCAGAGGAACATATTAAATTAATTTAAAAAAAAACAGCATGATTATTTTTACACATGCAGCATTGGTTTCTCTGGGACTCAGTCATAAACGAATCATAAAAACTACCCAGCTAACATATCTTAAATTAGGAGATGTCTCCCCTCCCATTTATGTTATTAATTTGCATTTTTCAAATCTACAGTCTGATTTCTACACAGAAGACATTTTCCTGCTGAAAGCTGGCCTTTTTCGCTCTGCCCCTAACCCTTTTTCTCTGTCTGTTTTTCCATGACTCATGAAAGTATTCTGATGAATTACAGAGGTCTCAAGACATGGAAAAACTCCGCTGTCTGAGTGACCACAAGCGCTGACCTGAAATCAGCTGCGGGCTCTTCTGACGTGTGATTCAGCCCCCCTCGAGCTGATCTCACATCAGAGATAGCCCCCCTAACAGTTGTGTCTGGAGTGAGTAAGAAAGACTGATGTGGAAGGGAGGAGGGGTGTAAACCAAAGCTATCTGTAACCGGGATGTGCCGTGTGGACCTCGGATTTGTCCCCCTGGTGGTGTTGATGCAGTTAAATGGCACTGATGCAACCCCAAAATCAAACAAACACGAGAGGAGGGAAACAACTCCAAATGCAAAGCCGAATGCATTTGTGTGTACCACAGAGTTTGGGAGTCATGTGCAGTTGAAAGAAAGAAAGGGATACAGGGTGGGTTTATTTCACGGATGGGCGGGCCGATATGCAGCACGCAGCCTTCTGATTGGTCGAGGTTTGACACCCACTACAAGATGAGCGGTTTCTACTGCTCCATCTGTTATTTCTCTTTTTGCTTTTCTCTTTTTTCAGCTTTTTTCCTCTCCCACACTCATTCTTTTGTTCCCATCTGTGAGCCAAAACAAAACTCAAACTCCCCCTGTCATTCACAGGAAGAATCAACATGATTTTCACTAATAGTCTATGCGTTACAATAAAGGGAGACTGTATACATTAATTAATGCATTATGTATTATGAACTAACAATGTAATTTGGTTTTGACATTTTTTTTACTAAACGTTGTGGCATTTACAGAAACGAACAATAACCAAGAAATGCATTGTTGTTCAATACATTTCTTTTACATCGGCATTTCTTTTATTTTTCAAAAAATGAATATTAAATGTAATACTTTTCTTCATCAAGGATGCATTAATTTAATCAGAAATGCAGACATTTATAATGTTACAAAGATTCTTTTTAACTTTTTATTATTTTTTGCAAACACTCTTTGTCACTTAAGCATAAAAATAATCTAAATATTAAAATGTGACCCTCTCTGTGAAATCCAGGCTAAAGTCTAAATATAATTATATAACAGGCATCAATGTTTTCATCAGTCTTTGTCTTGGTCTCAGTCATTATTAAAGATATCAATGTTGCATTTGTACAGAATGTTCTTTACATTATGAAGCATGATTTTATGTTAGATTTCAGCTGGGTTTCCACAGCCAGGGTCACAAATATTCAAAAAGCATCACCGATTCAGAAATAAATTACATTTTAATTTAATGCATTTTAATTACATTACAACAGAACATAGTTTTTGTACTAAAACTACTTAAACATATTTACTTAAACATTTACTAATATATATATATATATATATATATATATATATATATATATATATATATATATATATATATATATATATATATATATATATATATATATATATATATGTTACAAAAGTGTACATTTTACAGGAAGACATTACAGTAGCATTCACAGCCATATCACATATTTACGGACACCATTGCTTTGTTTGAATAATATGACATATATTCCTCCTCCCTCTCTCTTCCACTGCAGCTCAAGTACTGCCACATCAACACTAGGAGTATGTCAGAGTATGAGGGAAGACAGTAATGAAAGGGGAAAAAAAAACTGTAGGGGGGGAGCAGATGTCCTGAAGTCGAACTCATAGAGGAGGAGTGAAGAGAAGACAGACACACGCCTTGAAGTAGAGCTCGCTTCAGAAAGAGGTCAGGAGGAGGAGAGAGAAAGAACGATTTAAGAAAAGAATAGAATTAAAAGTAAATAAACATTAGCACTATTAAAAATGTCAGTGTGTTCATCTTCCACAGTTCCTTCACTTAACTACAAAGATAACCTCCATGCAAACACCATTTGTGATGACATTCGGCGCTCAAGAACGACTCTTTGTGCACAAAGCCTTGATCTGCTGGTAACTTCTGGAATAGAAAGTCTGTTAATTGTTGGTTTTCTGATTCAGGAAGGAAAGTTTTGGGAATAACAGACCACATATTGTCTTCTAAATAATGTGCACATCTGGTAAAAAAAATATGGTAACAAGAAATACTCTGAATCAGATCATTTATTGGAACAGATCATTTATATCGCATAAAGTTTTTTTTTTCGTTTTAGGTTTATGGTTATTTTTGCTCTGTACCTCTCGCATACTGATTGTTTAATCTTTGAAAGAAAGCAAAAATAATTAAATACAAATGTTCTTAAAATATTTTATCCTGTTGTGATTAAAAAGAAACTTGGGTAACTATTATCTGTACTACATTTGTACTATATTTGTTTATACAATATTATTATTTTGTTTCTTAATACTTTTATTCAACAATGATGCATCAAATATGTCAAAACAGTAAAGGCATTTATAATGGTGAAAATATTTCTATTCCAAATATATGTTGCTCTTGTGAATTTTTCTAATCAGCAAACAATCTTCAAAAAAATAATCACTGTTTAAGACAAAAACATATGAAGCAACTCAAATGTTATAAACATGGATAATAAGAATTAATGCTTTTTGAGAAAATCAGTATATCAGAATGATTTCTGAAGAATCATGTGACACTAAAGTCTGGAGTAAATTCAGCATTACATCAAAGAAATATTAAAATATATATAAAAAAATAGTGTTTCTATTGTGTTTTTCATTTAGTCATTTATGCAAATTAGATGAGCTAATGGACGTCTTTAAAAATCTTACTGATGTCAAACTGAGCAGTAGTGTGTATATGATGAAACATGAGTAGTAATATATATAAATTATTTCCATAGAAAATGAAAAATAATAAGCAATGTTTCTAGTTGTAACTGGGAAACGTTTCGGACCCTTATTCATTCAACAGCCCAAACTCAGACTGACTCAAACTCCTTAAACAAGCGCTACCAGTCTTTTTGTGAGACCCTGAAAAAAGCAAGTCTCACACACAAACAGGAGAGGGGGACAGAGATTAGCTCCACACACACGGACGTCACGTAAACAAACCCTCACTAACTCGACCGCTGGAGAACAATACAGAAGAAACGGAAAGAAAGAAAAAGCAGCAGCAACAGCAGACCAAATCCTCTGAATAATTTTCACTGGTATTCTCAGATGTTTGGACCCCACTGTGCTGCATCACAAGTGCATTAACTGTGTTAACATTTCTGTGTTTCATTTCCACTTTATTTGTCATAATAAAATCATCGTGGCAGCAAAGCCCTCTAATCTGCAGCATGCAAGTAATAAAAAAAACACTTTGACACTTTGAAAGTGTCTTCAAATCTTATTGGTTTATATATGGCGGTCTATAAAGGACTATAGGTTTAGTGATATAGAATTACACCTTTACATCTCTCCCTTTACTCTCTGAGGCTGCTTACTTGCCTCTACCTGCCTGCAGCATAACTAAAGTGCCTTCATTCTTTCCCTCCCTGCTCAAGACAGGCATTACAGACTCCCAAATCACTTACAATCAGCTGTAAATATTGGTTCAGTAACAACATACTCAAACAGTCACTGACCATCCACCCTATAATAATTATAACTTGAACAGCAACTTTAAAAAAGACAAGATCATAATTTTTTCAATACTTTTGATTGCAGAAGTTTTGTGTGGCCACAACTGTTCAAAATCAGTTTTAATCATTTAGTTAATCTAGGTTAAACTACAAATCAAAACATAAATGGAGAGGACAACTTGCTTTCTTTGTTGCGTTTAATGTAGTGCTGGCAAAAATAGTATATTTATGTTTACTGTGCAGCTGTTTAGTATATATAAACACAAACACACACACACACACACACACACACACACACACACACACACACATATATATATATATATATATATATATATATATATATATATGCAATTAATGGTGATTGTTTGACAGCACTAGTGTAATGCAATAATTTATACTGCCATTGTGGGCAAAAAACAGTGGCAATTAAACAATTCGACTTTTTAGAAATGATCAATGATTGTGCATGGAGGGCGAGAAAAAAAGACTTTTATAGAGAAAAAAAACAGCACTTAGAAGCTGGAATCTCACATTCTCCCCCAGACTTACTGACATTCCTCAGTGGGCTTTGGAAAGAAGCACGATGATCTTCCCACTTTCCCCTCTCCTTAGCTTTCTTCCTGTGCTGCAATCTGATCAGGAGTCTTGGAGGAGAGCTAAGCTGTGCTGTCAGTTCACCTGACTGAATGGAAGCGAGTGTTTTCATATCTCTTACTGACCTTCATTTAAAATCAGACACATAATCATAATTCCAAGTCCCAGGCCCGGGTCAGTTTAATGAAGATACAAAACTCATTTCTTCTCATTACTTATTTTCGTCATCAGCAGTGCAACACAGCATGACTGACGCCCTCTACTGGCCCTCCATCTCTGAAAAACAAAGACCTCAAGAGCCTTAAATGAAGCAAACTAATCTGTTAACTATCTGAATAAATGATTAAAAGCACGTAAAGGGTATTATACAAAAGCAGCGCTTTTGTGCTGAAGTGTTTCATGCATGTGGATCTGTAATGTAGGACAAATGTGCTTTTAAAAGTGTGAGACTTTAATATTTATCATAGTTGTGCCTTTATCTTGGATTTGCAGGGTCCAGAACTGATCTAAAGCCAGATTAGAACAACTGATGCATTATGATGTAGATGAGGGCAGAATAAATATGAGATGGAGAAGGAGATATTAAAGAGGGTTGACGTAATATGAGGAAAGAAAGGAAGAAAAAAAAGAAACTTTACTTTACTTGTCACACAATTTCTGAAATTTGACAGTTTAACACAAAAATCAGACACTGATTCTTTGAGTCAGTTTTACATTTCATTAAACACTTTTTGCAAAACACAGTTCTCTATTTAACACACAAATATCTAACAGTAACAGTATCTTGATTTCCTTTTTCAAACACACTCAGTCAAAACAGCACAATAAATCAGTTTTGAAAATGTAGGCAGTTAAAAAAAAACATGTGAGAGAGCAGTGAAGAGATGCACAATCTGATTTTTATTTTTAAAAGAAGAAGAAGTAAGATGGAAACTAAAATTGAAGAAAGAAAGAAAAGAAACAAAGAAACTCTGAAGGAACGAATGGAAAGAAACAGAAAAGAAGAAAAAAAACAAGGCTGCTTTTATTCTAGTAATAGTGTCATCCAACCAGATTCCCACAGTATATTGACTACTGTCAAATAAAAAAGTACACAACCAGAAGAGAGACAGAGAGGCTGAATTAAACCCATACATCAGCAGTATAATAACCACTGCTCTATCAATCATCACGCATGAATCCACACCCAATAACCTCACACACACACACCTTTAATGCCCTGCAGGCATCACCAGTGTGTGTGTATGTGTGTGTGTGTGTGTGTGTGTGTGTGTGTGGAGAGGATAAGGACGTGTGGCAATGTGGTAGAGACTAATTATAGTGTTCTGAGCCATAATTTTGCTGTTTCTTCTATCATTCAGATTTCTTCCGAACTGAGCAAATCTGATTAAGAAAGACAGGCGCTAAAATATTAAAACAAATCTTAAATGCTAGACAAATAAGCGACATCTCAGAAGCAAATACTACATCAGATATGCACGGATACACTCAGATACGCTCTGTTGGAGTACTCCGAATGTTTCATCTCTCTGTGAAATATTCAGCGTCGTCTAGTTGCGCTCGGCCACCCACAGGGTGTCTGCTGGAGTCACGCTGGCCTGACATGTCCGGTGCAGACGGCAGGACGAAGATCAGAGTTTCTCAGGATCCTCTAGAAATAACAAAGCAGCTCTTCTCTCCCTCACAGCTTCTCTGTTTTCCGTCTGAGTGTGAGACTGAACCTAAATTTGAAAGAACACTAAGTTGATTACAGATTAAGATTAAAAGAGAAAGAAGATTAGCAGGATGTTACTTTGCAGGACAAATCACTGCCGTCTTTTATTAGATTGAGTAAACTTATAGTGAGCTTCTAACAGGAGATCTGTTTTGGGGAGAATGTCTGAATTCTCTACTGTTTTATAGACCATCTAACACTGATATATTTTGAAATTGAATTATGACTTTAGTACGCATGCATAAGATGCACCATGAGCTAAGTTCGGGGAAAATACGATATTTTTGTTTTATTTATTATAACTTTTTTGTATATTTTTGAAACATTGTTTTCACCAAAGAATCCTAAAACAAACGGTCCACAAAACTGATTAACACTGATAATAAGAAATATTTTACGAGTAGCAAATCATCTTATTAGAATGTTTTCTGTTGGATCATGTGACAAATAAAAATAAATATAGAAAATGGTGACAATATTTCACAAATTTGACTGTATTTGATCAAATAACTTTAGCCTTGTTGAGCGTGAGACTTCTTTCAAAAACATCAATGCCAGCAGGAAAACGGTGTTGTTAATAGTATTTACAGCACTTTTTCTGTTCAGAGACAATGTGGATATCAATGGAGGAAGTTTGAGTAATCCACAGGCCTCTGTATCGCCTTTTTTCTTTGTGTCCTGATAAACACGTGTCCTAATTTAGTGGCCCAGATCTCTCCTGTACTGGAGGGAGGATTATTCTTAGCAGACATTGGTTGATACGTTAAATAAACATTCAATTTAAACAATCACTCAACAGTTTTGCATTTATTTGATCAAAATTACAGTATAAAATTCTGGAAATATTGGGATGTTTTTTACATTTGAATAAAATTAAAACTAAAAGACTTTCATATCACATGAACCACTATTTGATCCACATAGAGAACATAAATGTTTAAACAGAGACATTTTTCAAATTTGATGCCTGCTACAGGTCTCAAAAAAGGTAGCACAGGGGTTACAAAGGGATTAAAAAGCTACAAAATTGTAAAAAGATTGAGCTGGGAGAGCATCTAGCAACTAGTTCATTGACATCAGGTCTGTAACATGATTAGCTATAATAGGGACGTCTTACAGATTAGCACAAGCTCTCCAATCTGTGAAAGAGTGCATAAAAAGATTGTGAAATACTTTAAAAACAACATTCCTTGACATCAAATAACATGCAAATAAGTGTGAATCTCTGATCTACAGTACATAACTTCATCAAAAGATTCAGAGAAACTGGAGAAATATTGCACTCATGTGATTTGACTTGCTTGTTGCTAGTTTTCATTTTTCAAATGTAAAAAACAGCCCAACATTTCCAAAATTAATTAAGTAAATATTATAATTATGCTTTTTTTGATCTCTTCATGTGATGCAAAGCTGAATTTTCAGCATGATTGCTCCTTTGTCTCTTTAGTGTCAAATGATCCTTCAGAAATCATTCTAATATTCTGTTTCGCTGGTATTTCCTGTTATTATCAGAAACATCTTATGGGCCATAAAAGTTTGAATGGTAGTACAGTATGTATACACAGACACTTTATACACACACACACACTACTACAATTTAAATGTCTTGGATAAGCAATAACCCACAGACCTGCACATTTCTCTAAATGCATGACCGTTTATAATACAGCAACAGTTGTTATTAAAAAAGTGTTTTAACCTTAATCATGACTTGCTTAAATGTTTTTGTTTGTTTGTATGTTTGTTTCCAATGAATGCCTTATTTCTAACAAATCTAGTATGTTTTTTAAGAGTACGGTGAGTGGTAAGTTCTATCCTCTTCTTGAGCTTCGTCTCCCCCTTTGAAAAAGCGCACAAATTGGAAACAGCTGTGGCCCATCCTGGATGCCGTACAGCTGGAAGTCTCGTCAGAGCACTGGATCAGCCAACGAGAAAGGCCATAGGAGATCCACATCTGGAGAAGAGAGAGCCAGCGGAAAAGGATCTCAGACACATGCCAGTTTCAGCGTCTCTCCCTCTCTCTCTCTTATTTCACACACACACACACACACACACACACAGACGCGCACGTTTTTGGGCGAGAGGGAGGAACATTCCCTTCTGCTGATGTGAGGGAGGAGATTCAGAAATCAGGCCTAGAAACTGCATGCTGGGAGCTGAGCTGATTCCCTCCTCTATGTCTGAAGTTACATTTTATTATGTTTTTATTAAAGGAATATAGTTCACCCAAAAATGAAAATTCTGTCATCATTTATTTGCCCTAGTTTCAAACCCTGCATATACGAATTATTCATTACACCAAAAAGATATATTTAGGGAGAATATCCTGGCTGCTCTTAAGTATAACAGAAGAAAAACAAGAACATCATCAAAGTACTGCCATTAAAATGTTTTTGCGTTTATTTGATCAAAAATACAGTGGACTTTGTTAAATCTTACTGACCCAAACTTTTGACCAGTAGGTTATGTTTCACATCAGGCCATGTCACATGATAGTTCTGCAAAGAAAACAGACTCAAACAGACTACAAACCTTAATATATATCTCAGCTCTCAACTCTACAAATTTGGTTAGGAAATAAATAAATAATATGCCGTTTTTGTTGAGCTAAATAAACTAAACAAAGCAAAGGGCAAAGCAAAATAATCCATGGTCAGATCTGACTGAAAATGTATGTGGAGTACATATAATAAACCGCAAAATTGCTTCAAAAAGAATAAGCATAAAGAATAAAATTTAATGATAAGACCTTTACGATGACCTTTAAAAAGGACTTTCTTTGTTGTAACCTTGATACGAAATCAGATTTAGTGCATTTTTGGTTATCTGACAAACACTGACAGATGATGCTGTCTCAAGTTTTAGTCTTAACCAAAAACAAAACAAATAAAACTATTTTTTTAAAACCACACAGATGCTTCGAGAAACCACACCTCCTCGATCAGAGTGAGTCACACACACATGGCTGTTATTAGAAAACCCCTATAATAACAGAGCTTTGAGTTTAGAGCAGTATACAACTGAACTATTTTGTGTAAAAAGTCCACAAAGGAACAAAATAATATTTGTTGTTTATGAAGCTTTAAAATCAGAGAAATATGACTTGTATCGCCTTGGGACTTTGAAACTAAGCAAGCATTGTCAACAGCAATGGATGACACAACATCCTAATAAAACTTAAAGGGATAGTTCAACCAGAAAATTAATTTTCTGTCAAAATTTACTTTTTCGTCGCGAACGTATTTGGCTTTTTTTCTTCTGCACAACACAAGAAGATATTCTGCAGAACACTCAGGTCAAAACTAACACTGTATGTTATCGAAATGAAAACTATTGAGAATTTTCATCCTCATCTTCAGAGTTCTAGTCTTTAATAAACAGTCTTCACTGGAACATCCGTTGAGTCTTTGGACAAAAGGTTCTCATAATGGAAAAGGTTTATTAGATTATTAAAATAGTCTTCACACTAGAAAAATAGTTCTTTCAAGAAATGTTCACTGACAGATTGTTCGGGGAATCCAAAACCTTCTTTAACGTCACTACAAAGAACACTGTTTGTAACCTTTATTTTAAAGAGTCTACTTGAGGTCACTTGTAGGTTGCCGGTTCAAGGTTCTGTCGTATCTCAAAGTGCTTCACTGCCTCTGCTGAAAGCCTCATATTTCTTTTAGCGAGATTTCCTCCCTCTGAATAAGTATTTAGACTATAAAGAGCATGAATTACAGCAAGCCACCGTAGGCTATAGATATCCTGGCACTGCCCGGCAAAGACAGGCTAATTATGTATTGCGGTGGGTTTGACATGCGTGGCGCAAAGACAATCCAGAGAAACCTCCTACGCTCCTAAACGCTCACCACCATCAACCGCTCTCTCCTTCTGAGCATGCACAGCAAGTCGGGCCCCAAAACAGGAAGTCTGGAAGCACCAGTCTGGATCCAGGGACGGACGATAGAAAAGATTCTTCAGCTGAGGTTCAATTGCTGTAGAATTTAAAAGCTCGCTGTTCAATTTCCAACACATTTTCTTTTTTACATTTTTCCCTGAAAAATGATGTACAAAGCAAAAAAGCGTTAAAAGTCTTTGTACTTCAGAATTACGTTTAATTTAACGTGTTACTTGCAGCTAGCAATTTCTTCTAGAGAGTTATACTTAATTCCCCCTGACAAATTAAAAGGATAATTAATTTTCATGTGTGAGCTGAGATCTAAAGGGGCGGAAAAACATTTAAACCACTGAAGGCCAAACATATTCTCAAGACTATTTTAGACAGCTTAATTACATCCTCTAACCCTCCTAGTGTTTTTTTTCCCACTGTCTTTCCACTTTAAAAATGCATTGAACTAAAATACAGAGGTCATGGTATTTTGGGGCCAATTTGTCAAGCATGAGAGTGTTTTAAATGAATTAGTGATTAACTTGAACTCAGCCACAGTAACACACAACCAACCACCAAGTTATGCATAACAGTAACATAGAAAAAGAGGGAGAAAAATACAGGAGCGATGTCTATGAATATAAAAAGAAGGTAATTTAGAAAAGGCTCTATCCGAAAGACACGGGATGCTTTGAAAATTATAGCATGTTAAAAAGAGGGAAGCAAAAGGGAGAGGAGTGGAGTTTGGTCTCTGACAAAGGCTTCATTCATTGCATCTCAGGCTAATATTATACGTGTTTCACAAGGAAATGTCCACTTAGTCCTCCAGAGCACAGGCTCAGCACCACACCTTTGATTCCAGGCCTTGTCCAAATACCCGCAGGAAGATTTACAAGGATAACACTATCAGTGGTGAAAGTAAGTGTCCGGCCCCAAGGGGCCCAGGTAAATAAACTCACAAGTCAAAGACAAATTGGTTTAGGCAGCTTTCAGACAAGAAACGCTGTTTGCTCTCCAAACCGATGCTTATTTCTAAGCAAAATATTCTCCGTGACTGGCATGTTAAACGGCTTTGTTTCTAACATACAGTAAAAGATTTAAACATACTTTTTTGGTGTATATTAGAGATGTTAATCTGTAGGTGGCGCTCTAGCTCTATCTGATTACTACAGATTTGTTTTTCATCAAATCCCAAGAGTGATTGATTTATCCCTGCGCTTTGTAAAGGAGTTGCTTGTTAATTTATCATTTTCATACAAATCAATCCAAAAATTAAATATGACACTAAATAAGTAATTTTATGTAATAAGTTGAATGTTCTAATAAAAACAATGAACAAAAACTGCTTTACAGTAAACAACAAACCTTATTTTCAAGCAAAAGACGGTCAACCTTCACAGAAGCTTACAATATAATAAACAGCAGGCTACTTCACACTGCTTATGCATTTGATGCAAGTAAACACAACGGATACAGAAAATCAGTTTTAGAGTTGCTCAGAGAGTTCAAACCCTCCCCATTTATGTCGCAATGCTGCCTCCTAGAGGTACTATGTGGGCTAAGCAGTCGTAGAGTAATGCAACTTTTAGAACAAGGTAAAATTACACTCAATATACTACAGAGAAACTATCACTGATAAGGCCACGCACTTTATATAACATGTAGGGTAAAATATTCAATAAATGTAAATAAAAGTGATAATAATATAGACATAACCTAGGCCTAAGTGAAACTTTACTAATAAAATAATGTTTAATTATTATACACTATAGAGCATTTTCATGTCAAATTAATGTAATATTCAAATAAAAATCGGTAAGATTCGTGGAGAACATTCCAATCAGCCAATCAGAATAAATGTCCAAGAAATATCTGTTTTAGGTGCTTCTACATCCTTGTTAATCAGCCACTGAGAGAGAGAAAGAGAGAGAGACAGCATACTATCCATCCAAAATTTTCGTACCAATTTTCTATAATATTTAGGACACTGCATCCTCCAAAGGTCGCACTGGTAGGTTGCATACGTCATTTGAACATTATTCTTAATTAAGTGTTAATTGCTGTATTATGCTTATGACTCACGAATATAATTCTCAGTTAACTGAAATAAACTAGGCTTGATGACCCATGTAGCCAATGATTTCTCCGGAGGATGCAGACTTCCGCTTGAGAAACAGCCAGAGTCACACTATAAAGCCGTCGGAGGAAGATTCAAAACATCCAAGCTAGAGGATAAACCAGCTTTAAGCAAGTGAATAAGGTGCATGAGTGATTTCTTCCTTTTTCTTTTTTAAAGCACAACTCTGAAAAATGTACTATGCAACTTTCACCCAATAGAAAAGTTATTTACTTTGTTTTTTACCAGATGACACATACCTTTTGTTCGTGGCGTGTAAGATTCAAAACAAAAACCCTTTTTTGTGTGTGTTCGTGAAGAAGAGATGGGAAGAATAAAATAATTTAGTGTGCTTTAATGCAACTTTGTTTTTTGAAGATGGAATGATGTGAGATGTAACAAGAATTCACAGCAGGCTAATTCAGTTCCAAAGTTACTTGATTTATTTACAAAACGTTTGTTTCAAAAGGGCTCCCTTTCTTAGTCCTTAGTGTAAGAATAGATACACGCAGCCTAAACCATTACTTTTTGTAAGGTAAAGTATTTGTTCTATGATGTATAGTGGAACAGCTCTTATTTGCTCAAAGTAATACCTAATTTTGCCACAAGAAATGACGTGTGCTAAGTTATTATGCATCCACCCTTCTCCTTAAAGGGGTTTTTGTCCTCAGGAACTCCTTTTATGAGAGGATCTTCTGCAGATTGGGCCTCTACCCATTCACAAATCTCCTTTGCCGTTTTAGAAACCTGAGAAAAGAGGACAAAAGTGTGTCAGACTTTTGCCTCTTACCATCCTCTGAAAAAGCCACATAGCCTATTTAACAAATAAAATTCAAAAGTGACAGGATGTAAAGAACTTGACAAATATTTATTTATATATTAAACTTACAGGCTCTCTGGCGGTCTTCACCTCCTTCTGAAGTTGTTCCAACTCCATTTTAAGGATGTCCTTATCGGACATATCCCGCGCCATCTTGCCCTGAGCAAAAAGAAAGTTAGACATTCATTTTAAATCTGTCATAGTCACACTTTTAAATGATCGTTTTTTCTAAAAGGATGAAAAATAATGTTCACGCATAATGGTCATTTTTAAGGATTTTGTACCCAAGCAAAGTCTCTGAGAAGCTGACACGTTTCACTTGTGGAGACTCCAGGAAGGCAGTTCTGGAAAATGATGCTGCCGGAAACTTTCTGATGGTTTCTGATGGCTTTTTAGCTTTTAGTCTGAGTTTAATCTCTTTCTTGACTCATTTTATGTGGAAAAAGAAATCTTGCCTTATAATTTGGCCCACCTGAACATAAAGAGTTTTTGACTTTCAGCCTTCATGGACAATACAAAATCAATGGTAAAATCTTAGTCCACGATATAACTACAGAAGAGTCAAGTTTTAAATAGCAAAATTACAGAATGTGATGCTACCAGAGACTTTTTTTCCATGTCTTTATTTTTTAATGCTCTAAATAATGTAATGTCAAAATAAATAAATAATATTTCATTCATAAGTTACGCTATGTTCTCATTTGAGGACATCAGGACTCAATATTTTGGAAAAAATACATGACATGAATTTGTAAAGATATGCATTGAAACAATTGATTTTTAAAAATCACCAACACATTTTTTATTTCCAATTTTTTTAAACTTTATAAGTAAAGATGTATAAATAAATCTCATTATGTACAATGTATCTATAAACTAAATGTAATTTGCATGTTAATGTTTTTGGGACAAAGTAAAAAAAGAAGTGTAATAATGGGAGTGATCATTTTGACCAAATTTTCATAACAATATACCCTAATGTAATAAAATACTGAAATATAATTTCTTTCCCTATTTGTTATATCTCCCAAATTGCATAACAAACATGCTTTTAGTCGCGGTGTCCTTGTATCAGAACATGTATGAAATCAACATCCTGTTTCGTAATAGAAAGTCATATTTTTATCTGAAACCATCTGAAAGATGTTGATTTGTGACACACAATTAAAAAATTAGACAGATTTAAATAATAATTACAAAGTAAATTGATGTTGGTGGGATTGGCAAAATGTTCTTTGAATTAATAATTACAATATTATCATATCATATTTAGTGTCACTAAATTAATTTCTGACATTTTTGAAGACCAGGGAGAGGGAGGGATCATGATGAAACATCCAATCATGTGCTCTTTACAGGCATGTAGAGTCTCACAGAAATTCACTAAAGTATAATATCCTCATATGAGGACGCAGGGTCAGATCCAGGCAAATTACATTTGAAAACTGCTGTGTGATACATAGGACATGTTAATCATGTTTATCTTGTGTGTCACTGGAAAAACTGGTTTCATTGTTCAGACGTTAAGTAAGCAGAACGGGTTTAAATTAAAAGAATAATCATTTTCTCTCTTTAATTTCTGTTACAGGCACTAAATTCCTAATACAAGCTAAATCAAATTTTATTATAAAAAACAAGTGTATGTCATAAATGCTAGCAAATATGATCAACAATTATGATTACACTGCCATTGGGGTAGGACGATGATTAACGGCTGCAGTTTATTTTGATTAAGATGATAACGTTTCAGTATTCACAATTGCTAATAGCTTTTAATCAAATGTTTACCTTTTTCTGGCTGTATAGTTATGTGTATTGACATTCCTGTAATTAAATCTTAAAATACACTTCTTAGGAATATAATGCATTTACAGGTTTATTACCTAGACTGCTGGTTGTTTCACTTACCTATCGGTCAGTGGGGCAGCCAATGGAGGGAACGGGACGCTCTCTGCACTTTAAGGGACCATGTACAGGGTTTGGGGTCCGGTGATGAACTGAATGCTTTGGTCTGGAGCCGTCGCCTCTTCAGGATCGCCTCCAGATGGTAAGAGGTGAGGGGGGTGGAGACTGATCCCCAACAAGCACACTTCCTTCATCCAGATTTCTGATCAGCTTAAGCCATCTTGGTAATTAATGAGGTCAAATCTCTCTGAATCTCTTTGTGCAGTTGATGCATTTAAGACATTTTGAGGTCAACATGTCACTGACCCAGAACACTTCCAGAAGAACAAATAAGTTGGGCTTTCAGCGACTCTAGGAGCCTACAATACTGACCATGCACATATAATTCTTATATATGCTAAATTCAATTTACTAAGATCAGAACGCATATGATGTACATAACATTTATGAAGTAAAATGAATAACTGAATACTGATGAATAAATTTTACACAATATTTACTCAATATTTGGCTTATTTTAGATAACTACAGCTACATGCAATTTAACTTGAAATAAACTGAAAAATATAAAATTTTCAACAAGTTAAATAAAATGTATGTGTGTATATATATATATATATATATATATATATATATATATATATATATATATATATATATATATATATAATAAATCTCAATATTCCTCTTAAGAGATTGCAACCATTTATTAAACATTTTTTTTTAAATAAATACTATGATACTATGTACTAAATAGTATACTAAATACTATGTACAATATTCACTCAAATTGTATTACAACATTTCTTAAATATTTATAATTCATAATGTTTCAGCAAAATGTATTTTTCAACAGCCATTTAATCAGTCTAGCTTAATAATAATGAGAGATAACTGGCATGGTGACATTAATCACAATCATTAATCACAGTCACGATACATCTAAACAGCAATACAATCAGAATAAACTGAAATGCACAATGACTGGGGAATGCAATCCTTGACCTACACAGACCTTATATTTGGTCTTTTGTCTTTGTGATGTCAACACCAATTAAAGGCCATGTCTGAATGATCTGTTATTCTAGAGACAAGCCTCTTGTCTTAAGTGTGCCACTTTAGCTAATCCCATCACAAGGTCTTGACTGTCTTAATCCACAAGATTAGACTCAGAGATGTTACTCTCACTCTTGATTTTCAATGTAAAATATAGACCAAGGTTATTTATTCCCCTTCCTGTTTGGTCTTTGCTATTTTTGTTTGTTAGTTAAGGTAAAAAAAAACAGAGTACTGTCATTTTGTTAAAATGAAACTGTGAAATCAAATAAATTGTTTGCTGAATCAATTAAATTTAATAAATTATTGCTTCATTGACAATGTCTGTCCCATCTGAATTTTCCCTGTCACGTGAAAGATATGGCTGTCGTAGACAGGGACACTTAAAAATGGTTGTGGAAGTAAAACAGTGTTGGGTAAAATTATTTTGTAATGCATTACAGTATTGCATTGATATTGAATCTGTTTTTGTGCAGGTGAGATGAGTAAATAAATGTTCATATTTAGTCTAAATATAATAATAAATATAATATAATAAATAAATATAATAATAGTGCCTCGGCACTCTCTCCTGATTTCTTTCAACATGGCAACGCGAGCTGTCAGACTCAAGTCAGAACAAAGTAACTGGCATTCCTTATTTGAAAAAGTACTTTAAAAGATCTGTATGATGATGGGCTCAAGTTCATTTAGATCCTAAAGAACGAGGATCCTGGGATCTCTTCTTAAGATTAAGATCTACGCTGAAAGCTTACAAAGTGACCCTGTCGATTAATATATCTTCTCATCCTTTGCTAAAATGGATTCTAGTATAGCTTCTAGAGGTATTGTCAGAATAATTTTTTAATCACTTGTGGTATGACAGTATTCAAACACTCCAATTAAGGGTTTCTGTGAAAGGGAAGTTAACACTGTGATTGATCGGGATAATGTCTGGGAAAACTGTTTTGTTACTTAACCTAGCTCACCAAATGATCCATTTTAAGCTAATCTGTATATTACATAAAATGAAAAGAAAATCTTCCCCCTTCTGTCAAATGTGTTATTGCTCCAGTTGCGGTACACCTATACATGCCCCCAAATTGCCTTGCTCTGGTCCTTAGTACAAGATTCATCACCGTCATTTTCTGTCAATCAAAAAAGGATTCTGTCTGCTGCTATTACTTCTGCAAAAACAGGTTATTTTAAAATTGTGGTTGGATCCAACTACCCCAGTTAGATTGACGCGTATGTTATACTGGGCATTGCCCTTTTGCAGTACACCACAGCCAGAATGCATGCTGCCACCAGAAAAACAATATAATTGTGGTTGGACCATATTGTCACGTTTCGTGGTGGTTTGACGCAGGAAGGAACACTCAAGATGTAACAAACTGAACAGATTTAATGCAAACAGGCAAAATAAATATGCAAAGGCAGGCAGGCAGAACAAAAACCATGTATAGACCTCTGGAACAAAAACCATGTATGGACATCGAGTAAGGACATTGACGATCGGACAAACACACAGGACTTAAATATACACAACGTAATTGACTAAATTAACAGGGAGCAGGTGAAGACAATTACACAATTATCACGAAGGGAAGGTAGGGCACAGAGAGCACATGGCATGAGACAAAAACAATAACAAAGAGTCCATAGATGTGATACTTATTAACCCTTTATCAAACCTCTTGAAATACTGAGATGACTAATATTCCATATACCTTTTTTCTGTATATGGGCAGATCTCTGGCTCTGTTGTAAAAAGTTATTAATCAAACATTTTTCATAAATAAAGAATCCAAAAAGAAAACATGCATGGTAAATATACAGTGAAACTGCAAATGATATCACATGTCTAAAGTGGATGTGCTACTCCAGTTTTCTTCTTATATATTTCACATTTAACAAATATTTTCCAAAATGTATGTTTTAATCAAAATCACTGGGGTCAAAATTATTACTAATCAGTACTTGATGTAATTAAGATAGTTCTTAAAGAAAAGGTGAGCCAGTTTTCGCTCTTCTTCATGCTTTCCTTGAATCCTGTAAAAGTCATATTTGAACTGTACCTGATGTGCCTGGTGACCAACACAAAGTCCTTTGCAGGAGGCAACCATCAGCTTTCCAAGTGCATCAATAAAAAACTCTAAAGTCATTAGTAATGATCCAAAGGTAAGGCATGGAAAAAAAAGAACAGATTGGAGAGTATTAGAAGAATGAAATATGCTTGAAATCAGTCAGTGAATATGTTTAATGAAGTAAACATCTTACTTACCACTATGAGCCACTCTTTTGAGGAATGGATCAAAGCCAACTCCTTGTACAGCATCTGTTCTAGCCAAGAAAAAATTAATAACGCCATCCACTAGAACGCAGCCATCATGATTTGGAAGTGATTGATGAAATCCTCTAATACGTCTTAGGAAGCCACCTTCACTCTCATCTCCGTTGTCATACTCAAAAATGAAGTAGAACTGTTCCCCCGAAACCTCACCACCAAGCTAAACAGAGAAAGAGAGTTTTTACAACAAGTACACACTACTAAAAGGCCTTTGACAAGTCTGTAAAAGAATATCCATTCTTACAATATCCAGTTCTGGATTTGCTTCCATAATCTTCACAAAACTCTCGATGCGTGTCTCATTCAGGAACACAAAGTCATCGTCGACCCACAGAAAGTATTTAGTTGTGAGTTGAGATACAACCAGATTTCGTCCGGCAAACCAGCCCTGAGGAGCAAATATAATCATTAGCAGTGATAAATTACCAGGTGATAAACTCTTGATGTCAACAGGCCAATTTACACTGAACTGACAACAAGCAACATACACACTGTTTTTTTCTAAGCAGTGTGGTATAAAAGAGCTGACAACTGGCACATATTTTGTGAAGTATATTGTGTAGAATTTGTTGAATCTGTGGTTGTCAGGTTTTGGAACGTGTAATTGGTTTGCATATGTTGGCACCGTATGAATTGTGTGACATACAGTATTAGACCAATTAAAGAGATGACGTGAAAGTGTTTACCTGTGCAGGAGGCATGATGTAGTGGTCAATGTTGTTTCCAGACAGACGTTCAGGCTTCAGGCTGTCATCTGCAACAATGATTTTGATTTCCGGGTAGGATTTCCTGATGCTCTGGATAAGGACGTTCAGCTCCTTGTATCTCAGAAAGGTCTTGGTGACTATAGTAACCTTTGAGTTGATATCTAAGAAAACAAAAAAAGTTATTTGGTTTAACTCATCACAAACTTTGCACAAGCTTGAACTATGTTTTACTCATATCTCATTTGTGTGGTGGTCTTTCTTACCTTGTCCTGGGTCATACAAAACAGGAATTGATGGTCTTTTGATCATGATTGGAAATATGGCCTTGTAATCCTCAAAACTGAAATAACCTAAGGAAAGAAGACATTTAATGTCATTTAAGAGACTGTTTCTAATGATTAGAAGCAAACATTTGTACAGCGATTAGGCTAAATATTGGATACAGATGGTTAGATTTTGTTATGCGTGATGGAACTTTTTAAAATCTTGCATATAATCAAAAAGGCTCTTTCACATCAAGAAGGATAGGATACCTACTTATGCGTCAAAATCTAAATATCAGTATGCGTCTGCTACTGTAAATGTGGGTTGTGACTGCATGTCAGTGTTCAGATTTTTCATCAGCTGGAAAAATTTGTTTAATATAATTTTATTGCGAAATTTCGTAGGGCATGGACATCAACGACAATTGTGTCCGCGCATACGACCACCAAACACTGAAACTGCTCAGAAACCACGCAATAACTAAACTGAGCGACGACGTTGCACGCGTACTCCATGACCTCAGCTTGCTGTGCGGACCAGGCCCTCAGTCCTTGGTGTCTCCTGATGCCGAAGGCCGGGGAAGAGGAAGCTGCAAGCGGTGTTCGAGGAAACGGAAGCGCGGTAAACGGGCGGGTGTCCGTGCTGTCCTAGCCGGCCGGCACTCCCCTACATCTTTCTGTCCAACGTCTGTTCACTCGACAATAAGATGGACTACATTCGACTTCACCAAGCTACACGGCGTGAGTATAGGAATTGCGGTGTCCTTCTCTTTACAGAAACGTGGCTCAGCGACAGAGCTCCGGACACCGCCATTCAGCTAACTGGGCTAACCATATTTCATGCTGACAGAAATGTTGCACTGTGCGGTAAGACTCGTGGTGGTGGCGTGTGTGTTTATATCAACACGGAATGGTGTAAGGATTCTGTGCTTATATCCAACTATTCGTTCGTTATTGTCAAATGCAGACCCTTTTATCTACCCCGGGAATTCACCACCATCTACACTATCAGGGATTACATTCCACCCAGTGCTAATGCTAAGGAGGCTTTGAGCGAGCTGTACAAAGATATTAGCGAGCTGCAGAATGCTCACCCCGATGGACTGTTTATCATCGGCGGAGATTTCAATCACGCAAATCTCAAAACAGTGCTCCCTAAATTCTATCAGCATGTGGACTTTGCTACGAGAGGAGCGAACACACTGGATCTTGTTTACACAAACATTCCCGGCGCGTATCGTGCGGAGTCCCGCCCCCACCTCGGCTACTCAGGTCACATCTCTGTTATGTTAATTCCAGCATACAAACCACTCATCAGACGCTCTAAACCGGTTCTGAAACAGATTAAAACCTGGCCAGCAGGATCCATCTCTGCTCTTCAGGACTGTTTTGAGTGTACTGACTGGGAAATATTTAGGGAGGCTGCAACAAACGGCAATTCCATTGACTTGGAGGAGTACACATCATCAGTGACTGGCTACATCGAGAAGTGAATTGATGATGTGACCATCTCCAAGACCATCACCACACGTTCTAACCCGAAGCCATGGATGAACGCTAACGTGCGTGCTCTCCTGAAGGAGCAAGACTTCGCCTTCAGAGCAAAGAACCAGGCAACTCTAAAAACAGCAAGGGTCAAATTGTCCCGAGCTATCAGAGAAGCAAAGCGCGCTTATGCTAAAAGAATCCACAGCCACTTCCAAAACAGCAGTGACTCACAGCGC
The DNA here is from genome assembly GCF_018831695.1 of Puntigrus tetrazona. Classification (NCBI taxonomy): domain Eukaryota; kingdom Metazoa; phylum Chordata; class Actinopteri; order Cypriniformes; family Cyprinidae; genus Puntigrus; species Puntigrus tetrazona. Next base: position 22,379,130 of record NC_056701.1, on the reverse strand, counting down.
ATATGGCAGGGCATTCAAGCAGTCACCAACTACAAGACAACTCCACCTGTCTGTGATGGTGACGCCTCCCTACCAGATGCGCTGAAGGACTTCTACGCATGTTTTGAGGCACAGAATAAAATGGAGGAAGTCCACCCCTCATACCAATGACCCAGTACTCTGCTTCACCACAGCTGACGTGAGGAAAACACTTTATAGAGTTAACCCACGGAAGTCTGCTGGATGGACAACATTCCAGGCAGAGTACTAAAGGAGTGTGCAGAGCAGCTAGCTGATGTCTTCACTGATATCTTCAATATCTCTGAGCAGCTCTGTCATTCCAACGTGCCTCAAAACAACAACAATTGTCCCGGTGCCTAAGAAGTCTGTGGTTTTGTGCCTTTCGCACTCACACCAATTGTGATGAAATGCTTCGAGAGGCTTGTCATGAGGCACATCAAGTCACAGCTACCACCTTCACTTGACCCATTACAGTTTGCGTATCGTCCAAACCATTGTACGGACGATGCTATCACCACAACCCTCCATCTCCCCTCTCACATCTAGACTCAAAGGGAAACTACATCCGAATGCTGTTCATTGACTTCAGCTCAGCATTCAACACCATCATCCCTCAGCAACTTATAGAGAAGCTAAGTCTGTTGGGCCTGAACACCTCTCTCTGCAACTGGATCCTGGAATTTCTGACAGGCAGACCTCAGTCAGTCCGGATCGAGAACAGCATCTCCAGCACCACCACACTGAACACTGGAGCTCCTCAGGGTGTGTCCTCTGTCCACTGCTGTTCACTTGCTGACTCACGACTGTGCAGTGATGCACAGCTCCAATCATATAATTATGTTCGCTGATGACACGACCGTGGTGGGTCTCATCAGCAAGAATGACGAGTCAGCATACACCAAGAAAGCCCAGCAGTGCCTCTACTTCTTGAGGAGGCTGTGGAAAGCTCATCTTGCTCCACCCATCCTGATTATGTTCTATAGGGGGACCATTGAGAGCGTCCTGTGCAGCTGCATCACTGCCTGGTTTGGGAATTGCACCGTATCGGATCGCAAGACCCTCCAAAGGATAGTGAGGACAGCTGAAAAGATCATTGGCGTCTCTCTGCCCTCTATCACGGACATTTACACCACACGCTGCATCTGCAAAGCCCACAATATAGCACAGGACCCCACACATCCCTCACACACATTATTCACCCTCCTTCCATTTGGAAAGATGTACAAGTGCATTCGGGCCCTCACAACCAGATTGCTGAATGGACTTCCTGTTCCATAAGCATTCTTGCACTTCATATTTATTGTTGTTTGTATTTTGTGTTCTTGCACTAATTATGTCTTTGCACTGTTTGCACTAGTTTGCACACTGGGTTTGCACTCTACTCCCCTGCTGTTTGCACTAGTCTGCACACTTTGCACTTTATGTGGCTAAGACACTGTCTTAGCTCAATATGTGAGTTCTGTATTGTGTTGTAAGTGTGACTCCATGTAGCACCAGGTCCTGGAGAAACGTTGTCTCATTTAATTATGTACTGCACAGCTATATATAGTTGAAATGACAATAAAAGCCACTTGACTTGACTTGACGGTGGCCATATGTGCCATTTTTCAGGGACACTTCCTTGCCAGGATTTGTTTTGGCTTTGTTTTCTTGTTTTCATACTTCAAAAATGTAATGTTTGAAATGTAGTTTGACCAATAACATGCAAGCTTTGTACATAATAGGTAGGATCTCAGGTAACAGTGATGTGTACATATTAAGTATTTTTGATGTAAAGCGGCATGGATCAGACTGAATCATGTCATTGACAGATTGGTTTGCAAACACAAACAAAGCCAAAACTGATATATTTTAAGCAATACAGAAATCTTTGCCAGGATCAGTCCAGGAAAAATGGCATGTATTTGCAAATTTACGTACTATTAGTAGAATGAATAAAGTGGACTATCAAAATAAAGTGTTACAGATGTATCTTGTAAAATGAGTATTAATCATGCCTTTTTACTGTGTACGGTGTCAAAGTTTGGTTCCAACTCTGCCATAGAGTATTCAAATAAGCCTAAATGACTTGATTAGCTGGATCAGGTGTGTTTAATTGGGGTTCCATCTAAACTCTGCAAGGCTCAGCCTCTCCAGGAATTGAGTTTGACACTCCTGGTGTTGGCCTAAGTTTCTATTATGTACTGATAGTTTTTACCCAAGTCTGATGTCCTGATGTGGTAGATGGTGCTGGTGTAGGTCACTCTGGACAGAAGATCATTGAGATGTGTGATGTTGCTGGATGAGATGGTCAGATTACTCTGACCCTGTCCCTCCACCTGATCTCCATCCAGAAGATCCTTCACTGAGAGCACTCCTTTATTTACGCTCAAAGACACCTGCAAGCATGACTGTGATTAATGCAAATTAATTACTCTAGTTTCACATCTAGAATAGAATCTGAATTCAAAATTTAGCATGTAACTCTTAAATATGATTTTATGGTGAAAACAGAATTATAAAATACAAGCATTGTGAATGAATACAAGAAGAATTGGCTCAGATTTTTTTTTCAAAGAAATAACAAATTTGATAAATTATTAAATTTAATTTATAATTTTCTTATAAACATTTATTTTATTTACAATTTACTTAAAGTGTACTAGGGCTTTTATCTACAATTGCCTTTAAATTTAAAAAATAAAAAACAATCTGCATAGTTTGCTTTACCTTGTACACCTCCCTGTTGTTTGTTGTTATATCTCTCTCTTGTGTTTTAAGAGCAAGACCTGAAATTATATAAATTATATAAATTATAAATTATATAAAAACAACAACAACAACAAAAAATCACTTAATAGGAAACTACACTTTTGTAACATTTTATATTTTAAGCCGCATATAAGGTGATGTTTCATTCAGTTAAACAACCCCTCAAAACATGATTTAGTTTACATGTACGCTGACCTGGTATCAAGCTTTTCTTCAGTGGAGCGACCATGAAACCTGTTATTGGATATTTGAGAGGAGAGTTGGCTGGTGCAATAATAATATCTGTAATATCCGTTTTAGTCCTGAAATAAAGGCAAAAAAATAAATGTTGGAAAAACTGTATAAATTATGTGGATGAAAGATTTTAATGAAAGAATGATCATTGCATTGTTAAAATTCACCCTTGCTAAGAGATAATATAGAGAAAGACAATGAGAGGTAAGCAGATAAAGATCAAAATACTCCAAAAATATAATTCATGACAAATGATAACATGACATCATCTTGTTTTGTTAACAGGGCAAAATGAAAAGAAAATCAGTTTTACCTGATTTTGTGTTGCTTGTATTCATTTGCTCTGCGTTCTATAACGTTATCTGTTTGATCCGGCACAAGTTCCCGAATGAGTTGAGCTCTTTGATGAGAAATATTTGCCATGTGGAGTTCAGTCAACCTTGACAAACATGTAAAGACAGGTAGGTAGATAGGTTGAGCATCTAAACTTCAACTACTCAAAATAAAATAGATCAATTTAAATCACACAGATTTTAGCTTGTTCAGGACTCACACTGATTAACAGAATAAAGTAAGCAGATGTAATTGAAAATAGTCCAATCAAAAGTGCAAAATAGTTTAGTAAATATAGAATGCAAATTGAAAAATTAAAACAATTCTACAAATGAGGGTTTCTTCGAATTTGACCAAGTCAAGTCAAGTGGCTTTTTATTGTCATTTCAACTACATTTAGCTGTGCAGTACATAGTGAAATGAGACAACGTTCCTCCAGGACCTGGTGCTGCATTTTTCACATATTGTTTCTCCTCTAAATCCCACATTCTGAAACGGGTCAATTTGTACAAAGCTCATCGCTCTAAAAAAGCGAGGCATGCTCTGATTGGCCAGGTATTCAGTGCATTGTGATTGGCTGAATACCGTAAACGATTCGTAATCTACCTGACTTAAGTTCAACAATCTTATTACAATCTTACTTATTGTGATGTTTACATCAGCTCTTTTCAGCAAATTTGAAGTACTTCTTTAAGAGAATTCATGTTGTAAAACTTTATTTTGGTCCCAATGCTTTGTTTTGGCAGAACAACATGGTTTGTGGGCCTGAAAATGCAAGCCTTTTAAAGCGTGAGCTGCTGAAAATTATACACTTACCATCTCTGTGTAAACTACAAAAAATTCATGAGCTACGAATCAGAACATGAATCAGAACTGACTTGGCATGCATACTAAACAGCGTTTTTTTAGATTTTTCACAGATTTGTGTGAATAGGGACATAGGTTTTGGAAACATTGTCATCTACACACAGTTTTCAACATTTTTTGTGTATTATTTTAATGCATTTTCATATAACTGTACTCTAAATAGTTGTTCCCAACCATTTGACCAGATGTTATATTTCCTGAGGATACGTTCTGCTAAGGATTTTTACATTTTCTAAAACTTGATTATGGAGGGCCGGTGTCCTGCAGAGTTTAGCTCTAACCTGCCTGGAAGTTTCAAGTATACCCAGCAAGACCTTGATTAGCTGCTTCAGGTGTGTTTTATTTGGGTTGGAGCTAAACTTTGCATGATTTGGAGACACCTGGCCTAAAATATGTAGGTTTTGGCTGTTTGTGCTGCACAAATCAATGACATCCAAGTCTGAAAGCGACAGAGAACAGAGAAGATGGTTCCTGAGGCTAATCGCTCTTGCAGGTTGGAGCTGAACACTACTTTACTAATGAACTGATGAGTAGAAGAAGATATACAAAAATGTGTTGTAAAACAGGGCATACTTCTGAAACATGATTATATTTGGTCATAGTTGGAGAAACACTGTTACTAAACTCTCCACATTGCACAGTTTGATCTAAAGTCAGTGTAAATCATTTTGAGCATTTTATAAATAACAAGAAATGCAGACTAGGAGAAACGATTATGAAGAAAGGATTATGCATACCGGTTTGCAAGTGTGCTTTTGTTGACTTTCAACATGCCAAGTTGTACGAAGTAGATGCTCAGTGCAGTCCCAAGAAAAATTAGGAAAAATATAAGATGGATGTACCTCATGAATTTCATTCTGGTGGACTATCTGAAAGAACAGTCACACACAGCAATAACAGAAACTTAAATATTCAGAAACTTGATCTTTTTAATAAATGCTAAACATGAAAAAAGAATGTAATGCTTGTAAGATTAGTAAGTGATTTACAGTTTTGTGTGACCTAACCTATTGTAACTGTTACAGGTTTTTAAACATGAAGAAACAGTGGAGATTAGGCAACACATGCTGAGATTCACATCTGCCCCAAAAGGACATGCCTGCCAAACACACGTTTATTATAAATGCTCCAAAGACCAAAATGGAAAATATAAGTATATAATGCAAAAAGTGCGTTTTTTGACATTTTACTTGCATCATCTGCCACATTACTGCGGCATATTTAAGCGCCACCTATGTGCTTATATCCCAAACTGACATCAGATGTTTTTTTAACATGCTTGACAGCGAGTGTTTTGTTTATTGACTGTGGATCTCACCTTATCTATTCTAAAAATGAATAGGTGTTATGACAAAATCAGAGCATGAAAGCCAATAGTCAAACGCCAAAGCATTCTGCTGAAGTGCTAGCATCTCTTAGTCGTCAATATAAAAACAGTAGACCCGAAAGCCATCATCGCCGCTATCATCATTTACTGTAGATCCTGACTCTCTTACACAAACGTATGAATTAGCAAAATGAGAACCATATAGGAATAATATAGGAAAACCGTCAATGAGATATACTTACAAGTATAAAATGACCAAGTCAAGCAAGGTTCAGTCTGCGTAGCTGCACCTTATGAAGATGAATGATTATAAATGCTCCAAAGGCCAACAACCCAAAATTTAGGCAAAAAAGTGCTTTTTAAAATTAACTCGAATCACCGTCATATTACTGCACCATACATTTGTTACTGCGCCATATTTAAACACCACCCATGAGTTTATATGCGGAACCGACGTCAGTCCTGTCATAGCAAGCCTGGCATCCACTGTTTTTTGTTTATTGACCATGGTTCTAACCTGATCTGTATTAAAAACGAATAGGTGTTATGACAAAATGTAAGCGTGAAAGCCAATAGTCAAAGCATTCTGCTAAAGAGCAAACATCTCTTAGTCATCAATAAAACAGTAGTCACAAAAGCCATCATCGCCGTTATCAGCATTTACCGTAGATCCAGCCTCTCTCGTACAAACTTGAGAACTACATATTGAAACCCGACCAAAGTGAGATGTACCTACCAGTATAAAACCATTTGAGAAGAGCAGTCAAGTATTTTTAAAGCTTACCAATCTTAGCTGCTTTTTCTTTTGACCATGTTTGAAAAACTGCTCCTTCTTCAGAGACCGGATCTCTTTTCACTGCACCACCAAGCTAGCTGTAGTGTGTATCAGATTTCTTGCACATTAATGGAAGCATAATGCATTAACCACATGATAGAGTGGAAAATCTGCAGTGAGTAAAGTGCAAACGGGCAAACAGTTAGAAGTAGAACCAATCAAGCCCCAGATGTTTATCTGTAATCAACTTCCTGCATAAAACATGATAAAACCGTTAAACTGTGAAAAAGGTAACTATACTAAGCACAATCACACTCCATCATTAGCATATTTAAGTTTGGTTTTAACTTTATTTTGATGGTAGCTTATGAACATTCTGTTGACAATAAGTAACTTTGCACCTACATGTCTTTTATTAGATTGTTAGTAGAGTTTATTAGTAGACTGGCAGGGTTAGGGTTACTGATATGCTCGACCTTCGGAATGACCTGTGGCATGGAAGAATGGACACATGAAAGTATGCGTCTTTCAGTTCAATCGCTGCAAACCAATCCTGGGGACGGATGCACTGAAATAGGCGTTTCTGCATTAACATCCGAACGGGGGCCTTTTAAGTGCTTGGTTCAGGACTCGCAGCAACAACTGCATCCAGAAACACACTGGTGTACGTCGTCTGAAGCAAGACCCACGCTGTCTTCCAAGACGTGTCGAGCTTGCCAGACGCAACGTCGTCTTTAAAAAGACACACCCGAGGAGCAGAACGGTCACCCTCGGCTCCAAAGCGAAAAGCTGAATATGCGCTGCACCCACTGCTCATTTATACTCGTGCTGTAATCAGCGGCAGCTGGATGCGATTAGCACGTGCCAATCTTCAATTGGCTCGTTTAGATACACTCGAAGTAGATTAGTTTCTCGAAGCGAGATCTGACTGAAAGGTTAACTTGCTTGAGGCGCCCAAATCTTTGGCGTCATGCGACACGTCACAAAAGCACCAAGCAGTTCCCGCCGCCAGTCACAACAACAAAAACGGAGAAATAAAAGTGGCGATCATGGATCGATTTTGAATTTATTTGTAGGCGTTTTCCAAAAAACAAATAAACTGCATAATTGAATTGAAATTTATGTATAAGATATATAACAGTCAGACAAAAGATGACAAAAATAATAATGATAAATAATACATATATATTTATTCAATGCTGTTTACAAAGTATTACCAGTAAAAGCATTCAATCAGCAACTGGCCTCTTCTTTAGAAACACTAACAGAATATCATCTATTATTCATTTAACAATACAGACACAAATCTCACAAACTGCAAACCTCAGCAGACATTTAGACTGTGATATTATTGTTAGTCAAAAACTAATTTACAGAGAGATATTTCTTAGTCTGGGGATCACATTCACATTTATTTATTTATATATATATATATATATATATATATATATATATATATATATATATATATATATATATATATTTAAGTCACTCACTAAAATATACCTTTCATGGTCAAAAACACTTCAAAATACTTCAAAAAAACTAAAGTCTAAATGGGAGAGGACGACAAATGCCTGTCAGAACTTTATATACTTCAAATAGTTCTTAAAGTAATGATGATGCACTTTATTCCTCCCATCAACTTTCTTCTGTTGTCTGAAGTAAGCATATTTGCCTCGAGTCCGATGTTTTTGGTGGCCAATGGACAGGCCTTTACAGGAGGCAATTAACAGTTGTCCAAGTCCATCCATGAAGAACTCTGAAGAAGGGCAAGGATGACAAGAAGAATAAATGCAAGAGATGCTGCTGTTTCAGAATGTTTCAGTTTTAAAACAAGCCTAGTGTAATCCTGGTCCATTTGGAATAGATGGATATTAAAATATTAATATTCAGTGTGCATTATCAAAACAAAGGACACTATTGCCTGTTGCTTCTTTTGGCTAAATTGAACTCCTTATAAAACTGCAATTTGCAACAATGAACTTGAACTTGTCTTCTGTAGAGCTGCTTGGTATAATTTATTAATTGTGGAACATGAATACTGTAATTTTTGTGTTTATTAGCGAAGCGCCACTGAAACATTGCGTACTGTATATAGCACTATAAAAACAAAACCCATTATGAGGAGGAAACAGAGCTTAAAAACTAGAGCAACAACAATGGACCAAATTTAGAAAATACTTACCAGAATGAGCCACTCTTTTCAGGTAAGGATCAAAGCCGACCCTTCTCACTGAATCCGTCCGACCCAAAAAAAAATTTACAACTCCATCTACGAGGATGCAGTCATCAGTGTTTGGAAGTGGCTGATGAAAGCTGTTTTTAATACGTGTCAGGCAGCCTCCTTCCTCGTCATCTCCCTCTTCATACTCAAATTTGAAATAAAACTGATTGCCTGATACCGCACCACCAAGCTAGACGGAGTCAAACAGAGAAAGGATTCTCATTACCCCAAGCAGTACGTTTCATGAACGGTCTGCATTTTTACCAAAAGAATTCTTACAATGTCCAGTTCTGGAAACGCTTCCATAATCTCTACAAAACTCTCAATCCGGGTTCCTTTCAAAAATACAAAGTCATCATCCACCCACAGGAAATATTTAGTGGTGACTTGTGATATTGCAAGATTCCTCCCTGCAAACCAGCCCTGAAGAAAGCAAATCAGCAGCAGGTCAGCGGATAAGTGATAGCAGCATATCAGTTATCGGAAGGGTAGGAAATACCAATAAACCGCTGTAAATATAGAGGAGCCTTTTGGTAAATGAAAAAAGTGTTTACCTGTGCAGGAGGCATGATGTAATGCTCAATATTGTTTCCAGTAATATTTTCAGGCTTCAGGCTGTCATCTGCAATAATTATCTTGATCTCTGGGTAAAACATCCGGATACTTTTGATGAGGACATTCAGCTCATCATACCTCAAAAATGTCTTGGTTACTATGGTCACCTGTGAGTTGACATCTGAATTGCAATAGAGAGAAAAAGGTGCATGTCATTAGCACGTTTCAGAAACTCTACAGACATTTATGTGAAAAGCAGATTTGGTGCCATGAAAGCATCCTGTGTTTTCTGTCAACCTGGTTTCATAAAAATATGTACCTCTGTGCACCTCTGAGCAAAACCGCTTTTACGCAACCTTACCGCACGTTTCGCCGCAGTTTCAAAGAGAAAACACCGTTTCAATAAGTGAACCCTGTCACATTTTTATTACACTGATATAGGTATTTTGGCAGTTCAGAATTGAAATATCAGTGTACTGTTGCTAAAAGCTAATGCTCTATCATGTTGGAAATATGCTCTACACCAAAATCAAACCCTAAACCTACCTGATAATATTAACAAATGCAAATCTTATAAAAAACGCATTTGTTGATGCAACTGTGCCATTGCAACATCCTTTCACTCAGATGTATAATGTTTTGTCAAACCATAATTACACAGGATTCAAACCGGAGCGTGCATATCACTAAAAAACACACCAAAGTACATTCATGCCATGAGACCAGGTAGGTTTTTGTGGATTTACCTTTTCCTGGGTCATACAGAACAGGAACCGTTAGTCTCCTAATCATGATGGGAAACATGACCTCATGGTCCTCAAAAGTGAAATGAACTAAAGAGGAGAACATATGGTTTGAAAAATAAACAATGTATTCTCAGTTAATTGTACTGAACACTTTTACCGGCATATGTGGTTCTATGATAAACTTTTAACATCTATTTAACAGCATTTTCAATGCACAAAATGTTATTTTTTACAGTAAAGCATTTATTTTGATCATGAAATATTCATCATAAGAAAAATATGGTTATTTTTTGGAACTGTTGGGGAATCACTGTAAAACAAAAACCTTCTGTAATCTACTAACAGGTTAGTTCACCCAAAAATGAAAATTCTGTCAATAATTACTACACTCATGTAGTATAAAAAGGAAATTTGCTCAAGGAAATTTTTGATGAAACCAGAGAGCAGAAGGCTCCTATCATGATCAAGGCACAGAAACAGAAAGAATTCAACCCAATTTTTCTTAATTAAACACAAAATAAGAAAATAAAGATTTTATTTATCCATTTCTTATCTTCCAGAACAGTCCTCCACCATTATCAATCTTATCAGTGAGTGATTATTGACAAAGTTTTCATTTTTGGGTGAACTATTCATTTAGGAGTCTAAGTGTCTCCTGTGCTTACTTAAGTCTGATGTCCTGATGTGGTAGATGGTGCTGGTGTAGGTCACTCTGGACAGAAGATCATTGAGATGTGTGATGTTGCTGGATGAGATGGTCAGATTACTCTGACCCTGTCCCTCCACCTGATCTCCATCCAGAAGATCCTTCACTGAGAGCACTCCTTTATTCACGCTCAAAGACACCTGCAAGCATGACTGTGATTAATGCAAATGAAGTGATCCTGCATGTTAAAGCAATTTCCAACAAGGATTTAGCCTTCAGTCAATCCCCTTGCACACACACCAAGCCGGTAAAAAGCTGATCCCATACCAAATCCTTAAACTGATTTGAAAGTGAAGAAAAACCAAGTATCTGAAAGTTAACTAAATATGAAACAATTCTCTAATTTCAGCCCATCACCTAGATGAAAAAAAATTAGGAGCACAAAGGATTGTTGTCTAAACCAACCTTGTACACCGCCCTCTTTTGTGTCTGAAGAGCAAGACCTTAAAAATACTTGGTATTTAGAAATACTTCTTAATGACAATGTTTTCTATTTTATGACATTTTTTTAAATATAGTCACAAAATAAATACACAAGTACACAATTATTTCATACACAGGATAAAGTAACTGAGCAAATTAGCACAGAGGATGCATTCATAAACGATATATAAACATACCTGGTATTAGAGATTTTTCCATTGGAGATACTACGAAACCTGTGATTGGATATTGGAGAGGAGAGTTGGCTGGTGCAATAAGAAGTTTGTCCATGTTGTCCCCCATCCTGAGAAAAATAAAATAAACATTTACTTTACATTACAAAATGCCTGTGTATATCACAAAAAATATTTTAATTTCATGGTATGAAAACAAAGCAGTTGTATTAATACATTAAATGTTTATTTTATAATATCTTTTGAATATATATTTAGGCCTTGGCTCTGTTTTAGGCTTCTTTTTAATTTTATATGGTCGCAATGGTCTTGGAGCACAGCCCCAGAAAAAAATCATTACCATGAATTTGTCATTGGCAAACAATAGGAAGATATTTGACTATTGATTTAGTAAATAGACAAATGATTTCCGAGGCCCGGTCGCAAAGATACATTTCCTGATTCTCCATCTCCTCATAGACACCCTTTAGAGAGAAGTCATCTTTATGGATTAAGATTAGAATTAAAGTTTTTTATTATTATTATTTTTTCCATTATGTGCTAATTTAAAGCTTTTTATAGACACATTTATTGTGCCTTTTTCGCTGAGTTTTGGTTCATTTTTGTGACGCTCTCCTGTTCAATATGAGAAGACAGAAATCATGTTTTGTTGATAAAAAGTAAAATAAAAGTAGACCCTTTACAGTTCTGACTGATGTGTCACTCTTATCAGAGAAAATGACGGAGAAGGCTAGAAAATGCAAGTGATAGCGCTGGCGCCTCCATGTCCTACTGAGTGCGCTTTAGTCCACTCTCTGCACATGTTTAACGTTTAAACATTGTTACATGCTTGAACTGTTTTTGTATATCTATAGATCTTATTTTAGGCAAGGCTAAACTGCTCAATCGTAGTTTATGATCAGCTCACTGTCTGCCGCTGACCGCTTGGTCATTGGTCATTTCTTTAAAAAACACAAACTTATATTTAATGAACAACAACAAAAAAAAAGACAGGCTCTGATAATTCAGATAAGCTGTCAGACACGTGATAGGGCCTAAGGTGGTATACAGGTGGAGCTGGGGAAGGTGGTGGGATTCAGAGAAACTATGCTTTAGTGCAGGGTGGTCCGTAACACACAGGCAGGGGGTCCACGAAATTCTCTTTCCGAGTCGGACTAAAATCACGTTTTTTTATTCCTTCTCCCCATAACAATATGGCATAACACTGTAAAGGGTCTACTATTATTTGTGTCCGCTCATGATTTTGACAAAATATAAGGAAGCCTACTTCTGTAAAATAAAGGAAACAAACAGGCCGACTTGGTCTCTGGTCTGGAGCCCATTACAAAAATAAAGCTAAACTCAGGATAAGATACTTGGTTAACATAAGCTATATTTAAAAAAAATATATGTCTATAGAAGGCTAGAATGTCTACTTAAACAAGAGAAAAATTAAAACGGAAACATCTCAATCTCAGCAGCGAACACTAGTTTATTAATAATAAAAATACAGTTATTAATTTTGATGGTGCTTTGCGGCTGGTTATGCTTAAGCTCGGTCTATTAACGGGGCATGACACGGCTGAATTTAAATACATAAATACCTAAGCTGGTATTGCCTGTACTCCTCTGCTCTGCGTTTCATAATGTCCTTCAGCAGTTTTTCTGGTATTTTTGGTCTTGCAAATGTACCATCGCTGAAACACGATGAGCGATTTGTGCTGAGAATAGGTCCAAGTCTGTGAGACACACACAACACAGGCAAAACAGAGCGAAACATATTGAAGCCTTTTATTTAAATAAATAAATTAGAAAAGTGCTAAGGTCACTCCACACTGCTGCTGTTGTACTTACTTTGGTTTGACGAAGATTATATGGTGAGAGGTTCTGAGCAAATAAACAAATAAATAAAAGAAAAAAAGTGTGAAACGAATAAAGGGCAAGAAGCAGCATAGCACATATGAGAGCACTACAGATTACATTAGATTAAAGTGTCTTCTGAACTACAGACAACAAGAACAGATACCTGGAGTACCCAAATTCTATCACTGTTTTCATGAAATCCACGGTCCCCAGCTGGAGGAAGCAAATGGTCAGTGCAGTACCAAGTAAAATCAAGAAAACTTTAAGCAGTAAGTAGTTGTTACAAGCCATTATGGGATTCGATCTACAAAAAAAAAAAAAAAAAAAAAGACAGTACAGTATATGTCAAGAGCAGCAGCAAAAAAGATAAAATATTTTGTGAACACTGTTTTTTTCTTTAAAAAGGTGTAGCTCAAAACATTAGTAGGGTACATATGTTTTTATCTGAAAACAAAACCAGATTCAACTTACATACTTTTATATGTACATATACATATACATATACATACACACATACCTCTGTCATCTGATATTCGGAGTGTAGTCCTACTGTGTTATTCGTTTTTTATTCAAATTAATAGCTTCCGCTTCTTGCCATGGAAATAAATCCCGAAGAAACAAAACTGAATTTAAAAGTAGCCAATAACAGAAAAGAAATAACCCGTTCCAGAAAGTAGGCTAGCTCAACAACCAGCCGCAAACATTGATGTTTTTCCTCTAAACGAGACAAATGCCCGATATATTACTGAAGCACGTGCGAACGGATAAAACGCTTTGTTTGAAGCGCGTGAGAAGTGACAGAGACTCCAGACCTCGCTCTTAAAATTGACGCTCATCCAGTTGCCTGAGGACTGTTCGGTGGTGAAGTAGCGTTAGGAGGCGTGGGTTAGAGAGCAGGACTAATCCCGTAAGTTCATACGTGTGTGCGGTCATTTACTTTCGCTGCAACCACACAGAAAAGAAAGAAAGCGGCACATTAGTACTGGTTTAATGGGACGACTTTTCAGCGCCAAAAGATTAAAACTCCCGGGCTTACACAGCCTATTTATATACATACACATACACATACACACACATATACACATACACATACACTATATATATATATATATATATATATATATATATATATATATATATATATATATATATATATATATATATATATATATATACATATATATATATGTGTGTGTGTATATATATATATATATATATATATATATATATATATATATATATATATATATATGTGTGTGTGTGTGTGTGTGTAATAAAGATGCATTCTGAATTTGTGTGATAAATAATAATTAATAATAAAGTTGAGTGTGACTGGAGTTGTTGATGGATTTTTTAACTTATTTATTCTATTTAAGTCTTTTAAGTTTTGGGTTTTGGGTTTTAAACAAATTTATACATTTTCAGAAATGAAAGTCTTGGTTAATTGTGAGCAGGGAAATCTTGAATTAACCGAGCTGGAAATGTTTGCAATGCACAGTGAGAATGGTTTCTAGGATAAAGTATTTACATTTTATCTCATGGCAACAGCAAAACAGAATCTTTTAATTAATCATTTTCAGTTCTACAGATCTCTTTAAAGCCATTTACAGTTTGTGAAAATGAAAGATATTGTGTTTGAACATCCTTTAAACCAGACCGCAACAACGTTTTTGTCAAGATAAAATACTGTTTTACCTATTTAGAGATCGGGTTACATTTTCATTGAGATAAATAACATGGTCATCACGAGGAGCCGGATTAACACTGATCTTTTGAAGTAATAATACTCATGAAGGGATAACATGCATTAGTGCACAAACCGATCATCCCAAAATGTATCCTAAAGCATTTTTGCACAGTTCTGTTGACTTTAAGGTGCCCCTTTTATTATGAGACCGTTCGTACACTGGAACACCTTTCAAAAGCTTTTCAAAAAGCTGCTGTAACTATGGACTAAAAATGCAGGAAAACCTGAAACCTGAGAGGCACCCATGTACTAGAATTTGTCGTGTTTTCACAGAGCGTATCAAAAGCATCCCGTCAAACTGCATCTGTCTTTGTTAGAATAAAGTTGACGACAGCTTTGAATACTGTGGATTCTTGAAACAAAGACAAGCTGTAGGCAAGATTCTGTACACCATTTCAACAGGTAAAATGATTTATCTAACAAAGGTAAGAGGTTAGATAGAGCTGCTGTCAACTTTTTTTTTCCACCTTTCCATTCAGAAAAAATGCTAAAGCAAATAAAAACGAAAGAGGCTTAAATACTCAAAAGCCTCATATGTTCTCATTCTTTACTTACCAACATCTAGATTTTTTTTTTTGATAATTATTTTTCAGCAAATTCTAAATATGAGAGCAATTCCATGCAAAGGCCTCGCAGAAACAGATCTTCACAATCATTTTATATGATTTGTCAAAAAAATATGATTGGGTTCGATTATTGATTTCCCCCACAGGCTTTTGCATTTCAGGTGTATGTCATCCATGATATTGGTATGATATTATACAAAAGAAGTGCATATTTGCCTTCGTAGGAGGGGTGACATAGTGCTCTAGTCACGCTATGGTCGACAATGAACATCCTGATGCTCAGGTAAAACTGGTTGATACTGATGAGAATTTTAATGAGAAATTAGTATCTAACCTCAAAAAAAAAAAAAAAGAAAAAGAGAGAGTGTAATAGTCTAACCTTCATGAGATAATTACGAACAAGAGCTAAATTCGGTGTGGGGAGAAAGAACGGATAAAACCAACAACAACAACAACATGTCTCAACCAAACATCTATAAATAAGATCAAATTTTCATGCTTCCTTTAAGGCTAAGCCCACTCGGCTGAAACAAAAATCAGGTCCTGGAGTCGGGGATTGAAATCCAGATACCTGTAACACCACCACCAAATTTTTATTATTCAATTTAATCATAATCATTTATGATATATAGCCACTTAAATACTTATTTCAATAATTTATTATTTTTTTTCCCATGCTGCTTAGCCCTAATTACTGTATAATTACTGTACTCTCTAGAGCTCTTTGTCTTCAAGTGACGCGAGGGAACGTTTATGGAAACTCAAGAATTATGAGATGTTGTTGTGAAGCAGTGTGGTATAACACTACCTGCTGGATTTGTGCTGGTCAGACAGAGTACAAGCATTAAAACGCTCAAGTATTCAATAAACTCTGCTGCTTTTTATTATCATCACGTCGTCCCCTATTTCTGCTCTTCACAGGCTTTTCTCAGATGACAGAAAACTGTTAAAAGCATTTTGGATGCCTAACAAGACTTGCTTTTTTGGTATTTTGCTAACTATAGTTGTTCCATTACCAGAAAAACGTGTATGTTCTGACAGGATCTGTTATCAGATCATTAGGAACCGTCCTGGACAATCGAAGTATGTTGATAGTCTGCATATCTGAGCTCTTAAAAGTAAAGGTGCTTCACAAACAATGCCACAGAAGAACCTTTTTGTCTAAATGGTTTTATGAAGTACTTTTAACAGCTGAAGAACCGGTTTCAAAAAAAAAGATACTGGTGGAGAAAGGCAAGGCAAGTTTATTTATATAGCACATTTCATCCACAGTGGTCATTCAAATGGCTTTACATGAAAGGAAAGTCAAATAATAAAAAAAAAAAAAAAAAAAAAAATTTTTACATTTAAATTTAAAAAAAAAAAAAAAAAGTTTTTAAATGAAAATAAGAGTTTAAAATACAAAATATAATACGGTTGAAGATTCTTCAGATTATAAAAAAGTAAAGAAAAAAGGATTCTCTAAAGAATTTTTACTGACTGGTTCTTCTGGCGTCGCTTTAAAGAACCTTTTGAGCATCTTAATTTTTTAAGAGTGTAGATGTCTGAGCTTTAACAGTTGCAGAATATTACCATAACCTGATGACAGAAATCTTTGACATGCGAGATGTTACACTATAATTAGATTTTATATTTGCACTTCATCATTTTCAGAAAAGTATTTGATCCAACTGTCATATAAAAAGTTTAAGGTGATGCATTGATGCTTGAAGGTCTTGCTGACTGTTAAATTATGAAGCAGGCAGCAGACCTAAATTGGGTTTACTCACTGGTTAAACATTATCACAGTGTTAGACATTCTTGAATCTAGAAACAACCGCAAGGAATTCCACATTTAATAAATCAGTCTCAAACCTGTTCAGCATTTAAGAATTGTTTTTTTAATGTTTTTTTTTTTAATAAAGTTAAAGAAGCAGAAATTCCCAAACAAACAAACAAACAAACAAACAAACATCATTTTGATTTAAAACTTAACAATATGCCAAGGGTCTTCTTGAAAATGAGACCCAAACTTGTTCTCTATAAACCTGTGTAATATGTTTAATTGATGCTCAATGGTTAATCATCCACATAATTAAGATTAACTCATTTTAGGCACAGAAAAACCCTTTATAACTTTAGAAAAGTTACCCTCCAAAAAATACATTTTATTTTAGAAAATGAATAACCCTTATGAAATTCAATAGAGATATCAAGCTCAATTTAAGGGTACATTTTAATTCAAGTTTTTTTTTTCCTTTTCTTCTTTTTTCACCTTTTAAACAAATACATCCATTATTGCACATAAGTCATATTTATAGCACTGTAATATATTAGTTTTTTTTTTTTTTTTTTCCCTCATAACAGTAACCTACAGTAATAAATAATTGTTTGATGTAAATAAATATAGCAAAATATTCATTCTAAGATCAGTTCTTCTCCTGAAGGCACAAAATTAGGTTTTGCCATTTTTTAATGCCGATTCCCCTGAGTGAATTCTTAACTTCTTAACTGCACTATTCTTTTCTTTACCAAAATACGTCTGAGGTGAACCTTTATTCAGTTTGGTCTCTGTGAGAGACCCTTCTCCTCAAAAGTCTCTCAGTACCTGATGCATTTTAAATGATTCTTGAAGTAATGATGGGCCAGCTTGTTTCTTCCATCTTTTTGTCCTGGAAATCTAAAGCTCCTGTATTTGCTTTGTTTGCGTTTCTTCTGATGGCCGACTGAAAGTCCTTTGCAAGAGGCAATCAGCAAATCTCCAAGACCATCAATAAAAAACTCTGCAGGGGTTTAGGGTTGAGAGACAGAAGACGACCAATCATAAAAATGTCACTCAAGAAGATGGTAAGTTTTAAATTCAAGGCCCCAAAAGTATTTTCCTTTGATAAACATCCTCCATTAAATTAAGATAAGCATCCTGAAACCTACCAGTATGAGCCACCCTCTTCAAAAACGGATCGAAGCCGACGCGTCGCACCGCATCTGTCCTCGCCAAGAAGTAGTTGACGACCCCGTCTACAAAAATGCAGCTTTCAAGGCCTGGGACTAATTGGAGCTTCCTCCTATGCAAACGCCTGAGACAACCACCTTCCTCTTCATCCCCTTCCTCATACTGAAGGCGGAAAAAGAACTGATCTTGTCCCACTGCACCACCAACCTGAGTCAGAAAGAGAGAGGGTAAGAAACTGCCTCTACTGCTGAAAAGGACACATTTTCCTCACCATAAACAAATAAAGAGGCGAGTAGAGAAAAAGCAATGGTTCTTATTCACTAACCATTTCATGGACTGTTTATATTTAATAGACAGAACATCTCAAAAATTTGCAAGCATTTAAAAACTAAGAATATTAGAAGGAATTCATTCCATTTAGTCTACTTACCACATCCAGTTCTGGAACTTTCTCCATTATCTCCACAAAGCTTTCAATCCGCGTACCGTTATTGAATATATAGTCATCATCGACCCACAGGAAGTATTTAGTGGTGACCTGAGAAATAGCCAGATTCCTGCCTGCAAACCAGCCCTGAGGTAACAGATAAAAGGGATATTCTGGACTGTATTCTTCCAACAGCGTTATGTTGGTCAGTGTGGCCTTAAAAATCACACACACACACACACACACACACACACCCTGTGCAGGAGGCATAATGTAGTGCTCCAAGTTGTCGCCAGTCAAGTTTAGCGGCTCCAGACTATCATCAGCAATAATGATCTTGATTTTGGGGTAAAACTGTCGGATGCTCTTGATGAGGATGTTTAGCTCGTCATATCTCAGAAAGGTCTTGGTTGTTATAGTCACCTGTGAGTTAATATCTACAGTGAGACAGAGAGAAAAAAGGGTCACTGACCATACATATTCTAAACAACATCAGACATGTGCAAGTTTTGTGCTCTTACCTGTCCCTGGGTCATACAGGACAGGAAGCGACAGTCTCTTGATCACAATGGGAAATATGGCTTCGTAGTTGTCAAAGGAAAAATTAACTACAAGGAGAGAGAAAAAAAAAGAAAAAAGAAAAAACTACATGTATACAATCAATGACAATAGCTCACATCTATTCTCTAAACATAATGGAAAAAGAGTTGTTCTGTCGTTACCCATATCTTTGGTCCTGATGTGGTAGATGGTGCTGGTGTAGGTCACTCTGGACAGAAGATCATTGAGATGTGTGATGTTGCTGGATGAGATGGTCAGATTACTCTGACCCTGTCCCTCCACCTGATCTCCATCCAGAAGATCCTTCACTGAGAGCACTCCTTTACTCACGCTCAAGGAGACCTATTGGTAGATGAATGGATAATCGGTGCGTTTATAATCATGGCTGGAGATCTTTCATGAAGTAACTAGCAATCTTGAGTTTGCATTTGAGGAAAAAAAATAAAAATAAAATAATAATAATAATAATAATAATAATAATAAGACCACCCTCCACCTTCACAAACGAGAAAACTCCAAACACGTGGGCCACACATATTTTAAAACAAACCTTATATTTTCTTCTTTTTTGTGCATGCAGAGCCAAACCTGTGAAAATGGGTTAATTAACACAATTCATCTCATTTTCATAAATATGGACTTTTTTTTCTAACCAATATGTAAAATTCCAAGAAATTACAGTACATTCTTACTGTTGTCTTTCAAGACACTAACTTAATTTTATTTTTGCAAAAAAAAAAAAAATTACACACACACACACACACACACACACACACACACACACACACACACACACACACACACACACACACACACACACACACACACACACACACACACACACACACACACACACACACACACACACCTAACATCCAAAGTAGAGAGAGAAATCTAAGCAAAGTCTTAAACACATCCAAGATCAGATATCAGTTTCAAGTTTTACCTGGTATCACACTTTTTGCAAGAGGTGCCACTACGAAACCCTGGATGGGATATTGGAGGGGTGAGTTGGACTGGGCTAATAAAAGTGACTCCATTTTTGGCCCCATCCTACGGAATGCAAAACAAGAACTTTCAGAATTTAGCCAAACCCAAATTTAAGAGTAACGAGAATGAAGTGAATGTTCTTTGACCTGAGCTGGTATTGACGGTACTCCTCAGACCGGCGTCTCTGAAGGTCTTCCTGTTCATTGGCCGGTACATGTTGAACATTTAGAGTGTATCCTTCACAGGAACATGAACGGTTTTTCCTGAGAAATGCCTCAATGTTGCGGTTATATAGTCTGTGAAAACACAAATAACGGTAAATATCACAGATAAGAGGTCATATGCAATGATACACAAGTAATATCAAGTAACATAGAGCATTATGAATAAATAACCAGCCACTGACCTTTGCTCAAAAAATTGGAGATTCCTTGTGCTGAAAAAAACAAAAAGTATTAAACAAACTTGCAACACCACAGGAGGGCGAACAATCAAAAAGTGAAAAACAAATGGGACCAAGTTAGAGAAGTAGGATCATACCCTAATGGCAAGAGACTAGCGGCATCTGTGACATCTAGAAATCCACTTTGCATAACATAAACACCCAGTGCAGTAAGACAGAGCCCGGTCAGAAATAACTTAAAGAGAAGGCTGTAGTTCATTTTTGGAGATTGCCTGAAAAGATGACGTAGAAAGCAGTTAAATACAGATTTGCTGAGATTGTAACAACTAATAAACGATAAATCAAACCAAAAAAATAATAATTTGCGTCACAGTTTCAGCTTGCATGAGCTTTATCAGATGCACCGATCTATAATAAAGCTCTCGAGCAAACATGTCAATTTGTTGCATGAACTCTGGGTGAGGGCCGATGACAAAGTGCTCAGTATGAATTTCTGTTTAAAGATACTCTAAAAATTCATTTATATTTATTATGCCACTTTTTTACGATATATAATAAGCTTCTGGTGTCCCCAAAATGCATCTGAGGTTTTAGCTGAAAATGCCCCACAGATCATTAGTTATATAGTTTTGAAAATGCCCATTTTGAGTAGAAGCAGAAAAGGCTGATTTTCGTGTTTTTAAAGTATGCTTGTAGCCTACAGTTCTCGATTTGGTGCATACAATTTCTATGTGACAAAGACTATGAGGTCTACCACATAGGAGAAAAATTATCTTTTATTATCATTTCAAACAGCATTTCATTTTTTTGTCTATTGAGTTGAGATATATATATATACGCAATATTTGAATTAGACAAATATTCGATTTTAAAATCATTTAGTAAAATCTTTTCGTCGCTATTTGTTTAAATGTGTGTAATAGGCTAAATGGAGGCTTGGACCCAAGTCACAACGTAGCCCGATTTTGCATTTGAATATAAACTAATAAAAGAAAGTTTTTCTCCTACGTTGTGGACCTCAGAAAAATATTACTTAATCGTATACACCAAATCGAGAACTGCGTACAAGTAGGCTACAAGCGCATACTATAAACGGAAGTACATACCTTTTATCATCAGCAAAACTGACATCAAATACCCCTGACCAACAGGGAAGCGACGAGTCGTCTTATTAATACAGCTATAGGTAAATATAATGAACAAAAACTGCCTCCCCCTCCGGTTTAGTTTACGCTACTCTGGAAGACGCTCCGGAAACAATCACGCCAGTTTTAAATAATAAGAATAATAATAATAAACAAGCAAACAATACTTAATATTTACTACATTGATTTTCAGCATCATAAACCAGCATTTCAAAGTCCAGGGTAAACCGCAAAATACCAGAAAGCGAACTTGACTTGACGATAGGCTACAGTTCATAAAATACTGATTAATAATATAATTGGTATTAATTGAAAATATGCAATTATTATATTGCCGTATAGACAAAGCTTTTAGATATTCAACTCACCTTTAATCCACCGGATAACATAGGCTGCTCCAACTAACACAGGTGAAATAACGATTCTTCAAACCCGCACAACAAGTTGGTTCAGTATTAAAGTGCATTGAGTTTAATACACCCAGACTAAATCCAGACTGCTGTTGGCGACTCTGGGTTAGATGTTGGTTGGCCAGTTAATTGTTAAACAGTGAAACAGAGACACCTGTGTAACAGAGTTCGTGATTGCGCAGTATAAAAAAAAAGAAGAAATGGCGATATTTGTCCCGACTTTTACTCGTGCTGTTTTATACCAAACACTGCAAGTATCCCCCAGGCCCTTTTGAACAGTCCATAGAAGTTTTTATTATTGTTTTGGCTCAGTCTCGCAAAACCTTTTGGGTTTGTTGCAACCTGTGTTGTTAAAAGCGCTATATAAATAAAAATGATTGATTGATTGATTTGTCGCGCACAAGAAAAATAACCACAAGACATTAAACGAACATGACATATGTTTTAATCGTTTGAATATATTGTAATTTAGTATTATAAATTACACAACTTATTATTACACGTTTACACGTTTTCGACCTACTGCAACGTTGCATTTTAGAAATGTTTTTATTCTGGCGCCCTGTCAAGCCATCATGATGACGTCATCTCCAAAACCCAATCGCTGTCAATGTAACCCAAAGTTATGCAGGAGTCAAATTCAAACGCCATTATTGTTCTCGACATAATGAATTCCGTTCGTGAATAATAATAATAATAATAATAATAATAATAATAATAATAATAATAATAATAATAAAAGATTATATTGTGGCACTGACGTTCCATTTGTGAGGTCATAATAGTGATTTATTTTGATATTTTCAGTTGATTTTAGAACACATTTGTTTTCATTTGTCATGCGTCTCCTAGCAACAAGGCACACGTTTCTATGTGAGTTTGTTGTGATGGGAACAACTTTAAAGTCTGAGAAGTGTATGATCCTTGCTGGTGTAATGTATAGTGTGTAGTCACTATGCATAGTGTTTTAAAAATCTGATCAAATTTTAAGAGTAGAAGAAGAAGAAAAAGAAGAAGTAGTGCATTCCAGGCATAAATAAAAATTCTGCCACTCCAAACCCACACAAATCACTTTCTTTGAGTAGAACACAAAAGAAGATATTTAGTTAAACCAGTTTTTTCACCTTACAGTAAATAGACGATGACGCAAAACCTCAACATTTCTTTCTACTAAATTCTTATGGGTCTGTAATGACATTGGCATTGTTACCGATGCCACTCGAAAACACGGCTAAGATATAAAACCAGATACAGCATGTGAGGCAAGTACTGTCTTCATGACCCTTGAGGTTGCAGAAGCGATTTTGCTTCTGTCGTGACGTGAGAACAGAAGGAGTCAGGAAGGCACTTGGCATACTCCACCAGCTCATAAGACTCACGGATGTCCGAAAGACCGAGCCAGAATACAATCCAGTGACCGTTTACAAAACTGCCATCGCAGTGCTTGAAGTACCTGAGGATTTTAAAGCAGAATGAGATGGGCAAAAACTGAGAATCACAACAAGGCAACCTAGAAGGGAAGACGGACCAGGGATTGATGCGGTTCGTAGCGCGGGATCTCCAGAAGAGCTTGCCCAAATCCTGACGAATGCACTCCCACAAGATCTGACCGGTTCCTTGGCCTTGTTTACCGCTGCTGACCACAAATTTGTCCAGGTATGGAGTGCCGCTGTTCACAGGCTCTGTGGTGATTATAGCAGCTGCGCTGTACCTGCAACAAAATGCAAGAAGAGGATTAATAAACAGGATGCTTTAAAATGATGTTTGTGGTTCACCACAAAAACAACCAGCTGCATGTAATTTCACATGAGAAAGTTATGAAATACAAATGTAAAACTTTTTTTTTCATCTGGATATATTACTGATTGTTTTTATTCCATAAAGCTTCAGCTGACGACTTGTGACAATGTGACCGAAAAGCATGAAATAAAATCGACCGATTATGTAATAATGTTACAATATTCAAATATTAATTCACTGAGTTCTGAAAATATAAACTCTTCTGTTTATTTATTCTCATTTCCAGCGACCCGACAATCTGGTTACATGAGGCAATTCTGAGATTCTTTAGATTCTTTAAATACAATACCCTTACCCCTGAGACAGATAAATGGAATGCAGTCTGCCCTTGAGAGAAGCTATATAATCCTCTCTCAGCTTCTTCTCAAAAGACTTGTTAATCAGTACCAAGAGACGGTCAATATCAACGTCGTCCATGCTACTGTATCTGTGAAGAAAAAGAAGATTCTCTCATGAGAGATGCTGTAAAAAAAATGATTAAGCAAAACAGAAGTTACTCGTCCATATGACAGATCATTAAAGAGGATTTAATTCAGGTCTCTCTTTTTTTCTTTCTTTCTTTTTTTTGCAACTGTGGTAATATTAAGTATCACAATAGCTTTGCGTGAAGAACAGATCAGTTGTTATACACATGAATGAATGCGAGTATAAACAGTACACCAAATATAAACAAAAAGTCGTGGCATATACGCAGGGTTGTTTTTTGGAATAGGTGAGTATCATAAACACGCCAACAAACTTTGTATCATATGCACGCGAAAACTGAATATTACATGCATGCCAGGCACATGTGTTTTATATATATATATATGTGTGTGTGAGTAAATACAGACAGATAATTGTATTTGTCGTACGCGCAGTGAACAAAGCATCTTAAAATGTTTAGTTAACGATGCAGATTCTGACTGAGAAACCCGACACCTGTTGTACTGAAAACCGCTTGTTCATTCATATGGTGGACGGATGGAAAGATGCCGCTTCTTTCTGATCTAAAAAGAGCACACTGAATAGCATCGATCTCATACCTGTGAATGGGATCTCCATTTTTAAAAAGGGTGCCTGAGCCTGAAACATGAATAAAAATGGCACATTGTGGGTTTAAGACACACAAATAGGGAAAATCCATGTTCTTTTTATTGGCCCGATTTATTCTGATAAGTCCTTATCAGTCAACCTTGTAAAATCCAGCAGCTAACAAAAGATGTTCTTCGCCGGTTTGCATGTGATCTCCTCTGACTGTGATATGTGTCGTAAGTGTGTTTTATTTCCTCTCTCACCCTTGTGGCTGAAGAGCTCCGTGAGAAGCGTGTCGGCCGAGGTGAGGACGGCCGAGCTCTCCGCCGGGAGCAGGTTGAGCAGCTGCGCGATGGCCCTGACGCGTCTGTGCTCCACGTCACTCAGCCATTTCGCTGAACTCAGACCTGACAGATCTCCCGGCAATGACACCAAACCCAACACCTGAACAAATAAAGCACGAGCAGCCATTTCAGAATACCATGATTTTTAAGTAGAGCAGTGACCAAAAGTTTTGAGAATGACACAAATATTAATTTAAAGTCTGCTGCTTCAATGTTTTTAGAGCTCTTTGTCAGGTGTTACTATGGAATAATGAAGTATAGCCTAATTTTATGTATATCATCAATATAAAAGGCCTTTATACCAAGTGCATTACGTTTATGCAAACACTGAATATTTGCAGTTTGACCCTTCTTTTTAAATTATTCTTTTATTGTTGCAATTCGTCTTTGAATGCTGTCAATCATTTTCTGAGCCACATCCCCGATGGCAACCCATCCTTGCGCAATCTATGCTTGGAATTTGAATTTGAATAATTTGAAGGCTTTCATTTGGCCACCTGCCTTTAGAGGATTTACCCCGAATTCTGGGGAGTTTCCTGACTCTGATTTGTTACCAGATCCACTTTTGTCTTATGTAAAAGGCGTTTGTTTGTCATTAAACTGTTCTTGGATGGTTGGGAGAAGTAGCTCTTGGAGAATGTTTTTGTACCATTCTTTATTCATGGCTGTGTTCTTAGACAACAAGCGAGCCCACAACCTTTGGCATTGAGTATTAGCTCCAAGCATGTAGATTATGCAAGAATGGGCTGCCTTTAGTCGCAGGATGTGGCCCAGAAATTGATTGCACATATTCAGTCTTCACATAACATATAAGAAAATATCATTTGTTGTTACTACTGTAAATCTGTATTTAAATACTGTGGGATCTCCCAATGTTTTCAAAATCTTTACTTTTGTATTATTTTGTTTCTGTTTTTTTTTTTAATATATATATTAACATATTTAATATTAAATATTGAACAAAAATAATAATTGAAATAATAATAATTATTTAATACTACAAACTTTGCCAAAGTGATTGTTTTGAAAAAGTATTAACTTAAACATTTTTTTTTTTATAAATTGAATATCGTGTGACTTTTAGTCATGGATGAAGTTTATGCACAGCCCATCATACAGAAATTTCAATCACGTTTTCTAATAAACATTTGTAACATCAAACTGCAACACTACCACCTTGTGTTCAATTCACGCTATTGAAGAAACTCTTAATCATTCCTTGTTCCTATTTCTGAACTTTTGTGTTGAACCATATTTTTATTTAGGCAATAAATTTGGTTCATATTGTTATATGACAATTTAAAAATACATCTGTATTTAGACACATAATTCATACTATGACTGTTATAAATAGGCTTATTATTATTAGGAGAACTGGTCCCAACTCAGCCAGGTTTTTCTCAAGGTTTTTTTTCTTTCTCCATTCTGTATGGATGAGTTTTTGGTTCCTGTCCCCTGCCTCTGGCTTGCTTAGTTGGGGACGCTTCATTTTTAGCGATCTGTATTGTTAAAAGTGCTATAGAAATAAAAGTGATTGATATTATTTCATCAGTATTACAATAAAATAATCTGTTAAATATTATGTAAACAATGTGCAGTGTGCTGAAAAATGTGTGTGCTCTCATCCCAGTCATACCTGTTACTATGACATCAATCCTGTTACTGTTATTAATTTAATTTAAAAAAAATATAACTAACTCAAACTGCGTTTGTCTAAAAGTCTAAAAGAAGAAAGTCACGTACACCTAGGATGGCTTGGGGGTGAGTAGATTATGGCGTAATGTTTTTCATTTTCGGGTGAACTATTCCTTTAAAAGCTTGATTGTCTGCCCTAATAAAACCGATTGGACCTTTGTAATGAGTAATAAGACCCTGCACTGTCCAGAAAACACCCAAACAAAAATGTTCTCATGATTCAAGTGGAACACTTACATGGCACAAAAATCATCTGATTAAAATTGGTACAATTCACCGATTTGCCTTAAAAAAGCTATCTTGCTACAGAGTAATTTTTATCGTTGCGACCCCTAGAGGACGCAGGGAACAATGGTTACATACATAACCTGAGACGATTTTCAGTGTCACATGATCCTTCAGAAATCACTCTAATATGCAGAATTTCTGCTCAAGAAAAAATCTAAGATTGAAAACCTGCTTCATATTTTTGGAAACCTGAAATGCATTATTATTATTATTGGAATACTTGAAAAGGAGAGTATGCAAAAGAGGACAGATGTGCGAGCAAACTCAACATGCACTCACACACGCGCGCATTAATATTATTAAATAGTACCATGCTTTCTGCATTCACATCTCGGCCCTACCTTGCGGTTCTGGTTGCGGACGCCCCCAGAGCTGTTCAGGAATATGACTTTGAGAGGCTGCAGTGACTGGGAGATGGCTGCTGTGACCCGGATCGGACTGAGCACAGAGGAGCGGCCAGCTGCGTCACGGCCCACTGGACACACCAGAGGAATCACTCTGCAGTCCAGAGTCCACTGCAGAAGAGCCGAGTCCACGAGCACCGACGGAGCTCTGCTCACACACACAGACAGAGAGCACACAGACAGTGAGAGATAGGAGACGCCGCCATCCGACCGCCATCACTGGATTAAAGTGCCCGCTAAACCTGCTCTCATCCTGAGCGTGCTGCAGTTGTAAGAGTGCCTCAGAGCTAAAGAAGGGCATCACATTGGCTGAGTTGTGATGGAGCGCTTCTGTTAAAGCTTGACAGTGTTTGATCATCGTAGTCCTGGCGAGGGACGATCCGGTCTCTTCCTCCACCTCAGGAGGCAATCCCATCACCACCACGAGCTTCATGTCCATCCGCTGCAGGAACGAGAGCCCAAAGGCCAGACTCTGAACCATCTCACGGCTATCAAACACTGAGGTGTCTATCTGCAGACAAAGCAAAAATATATACATAAAAATAATGCCATTTTAAATAAAAATGTAAGTATAGGATATGTACACATTAGAAATAAAGATCATTGAAGTGGTTTGCAAAAACATACTATCTGAATTTTTCTGCTGCAAAAAAATTGTTTAGTTCAGGCCCGGTTTCACGGGCAGGATTAGGTCATGGTTCAATTAGAACATTTTAGAACATTAAAAAACGGCTTAAGCCCAGAAGCCGGGAGGGTATGTGTTACTTGCCTTTTTTTCTGCCTCAAACTTATGAATTACTCATATGAGAGAATATTTCCTGAGTCATCAAATATGCAGAGGATACAACTAATATCCACTATAAAATCAGTTTGGGGAAAAATAATGATAGAAACAAATAAATTGTAATTAATTCTCTGGAGCAGTCTGATCCATGTATTTCAAGATTTTTTTTTCGGTTTCAGAAGGTTCTTTTGTGTTAGGTAACAGATGCTTAAGTCAATCCATAACCCTATACTGCAACTCATCTGCTTTGATGTTTATTGATATAAATATTTTATGTCGTGGACTATAATGCTAACCGTAAATGATTCTATCATCTGTATTGACTATTTGTTCTAAGCAGCAAACATTGACAAATGAGTGTAAATACATGACCCTCTAAGGAACTTTATTTTTAATCATTTAGACTATAAAGTCTATTAAGAGGTCGGATATCTGCAGTGAAGCCCACCTAATTAGTTCATTTTGTTTGACCAGTGATCCTGAAACAGAAAAAGGCTCAATTGTCTACAGAGTCAACAAACCAAAAACAGACGACAGAAAGGATCTGTACACTCATGCACTATTCAGGCAGCGGCCCGGCTGAAGAGTCAGCAGAGTCCTCACGTCAAATATTTCAATTCAGCCTCTGATTAATCCTGCTTACAATTTACAAGTCTGCCACATTAGACTTAATATTTAGATATTTATATTAATAAATGTAATATATAACTATATATGCAGTATATAAGGTCATAGGTCAATAACACATGAAATCTATCAGGATGCATATATAAATTAGTATAACTGACATTAAAACATCTATCTTAAACTTTAACATCCAAACGTAAATGTATTAAATCTATGCGTAAATGTATCAAATAATTGTGTGTGTGTATATATATATATATATATATATATATATATATATATATATACATATATACATATACAATATATATACAATACAATATGAAGAAAAATGAAGCCATGCAGGCTATTTAGTCTTTCATCTAAACCCTGTTGGACTCTCAGGCTGATCATTCCACTGGGCAAATTATGAGCAATTTTGCCAGGCAACTCTTTTTTTTCAGCAAAAAGCCGAGCTTGGCTATAGGTAGCATATTTTCTGGATACTTTGCATCATGCGCGCGCCCTGTGTCTCACCCGGATGCAAGTTGACAGTAACATTAACCAAAGTTACCTCACCTCCAGAACGGCAAACGCTGGAAATGAACCGGCCCGCTGGAAGTGCGTTAACCAGTAGCGAGCCTCCCGTGGATCTCCTCCGATTTCTTTGAGAAAAGCCTTCACATCTCTGTAGATCAGCGTGGGGTTGGACCAGAGGTAGTTGGGGAGCTCCTGCTGGCTCCACGCCGAGTTTCTGCCCCCGTGTCCCACGGCGCTGGATGCCCTCATGCGCTGGTTCACCGAGGCCAGTCTCCGCTGCTGCCTCAGGGCTGGCGGTCTCGTCCAAAACTGACCGGCCCTGACCACGGCCCTGCAACCGGACGACCCGCTGTTGACTTTCGCCATGAGAAGACTGAAAAGCGTCTGGCTACATCCAGACAGGTGTTGCGAGATTTTTGGTTTCTTAACTTTTTGATTTCAGTGGGCGGAGCATACATGAATCACACTAAAATAACCTGCATAAAATAGTGGCCAATAATAGTAAATGAAACATAATTAATGAAACGTAATAAAAAATAAATAAAGATGTAAATGTCAGAAACGTTTGAGTGATATGTGTGTGTGTCCCAGGGCTTTATTTTTAGGATTATTATAAACAATATATTTTAAACTAAATGAGCATTGGCGCTATCAAATATATGACAACCTCAGACCAAAACTGATTAAATATAAAGCATTTTTTAACTATGTTTTTGTTCTCATTCATGTTCAATAAATATGTTATTTTGCGGACTATAATACTAACTGTACATTATTTGATTATCTGTTGACTATTTGTTCTAAGCAGCAAATA
This sequence comes from Puntigrus tetrazona, assembly GCF_018831695.1. Classification (NCBI taxonomy): domain Eukaryota; kingdom Metazoa; phylum Chordata; class Actinopteri; order Cypriniformes; family Cyprinidae; genus Puntigrus; species Puntigrus tetrazona. The sequence continues at coordinate 22,348,680 of NC_056701.1, read as the reverse complement.
TCGACAAATTTTCAACAACATAAGATTGTTGGTTGACAGCTTTACTCAGATGTTAAAGTATACCCATTCATACATCTCAAGATTGTTGGTTGACTGAAGAAAGAGATTACTCCCCATAGCCGTTGCTGTCAGTGAGAGCTCCATATGGCGCCGAACACTCACTGACCTGGATTTCTTCACTTTCTCTGTCCACAAAATTCTCCACACAAATCTGCTTAAACTCCAGAGGTTTAAAGCCCAGCCTGGGACGCTGCAAAGCATCTGCAGATACAAGTCTCATTGCGTCCGTATTTTGTTTTAACAGAGCTCAATGTAATAACCTGGAGGAGTTCCCCAAACGCAACGACACTAAATCTATCATTAAATTAAGGTCTGAAAGTTGAATCAGGGTGCTGGAGGAGCCATGTGCATTAATTGATGTGTAATCCTTTGACAGCAGCTGCAGAGATTTGGGCTTTGAGGCTTTACAGTCAACCAGAAGGAAATGAATTTAACAGGCTGTTTTGAGCACATAAGGACACACGATAGAGATTTGTTGGAAGAAAGGCTACAAATAAAATACGTTGTTTTTATTGTACTAAGGAATATAGTTATTGACATGCAATCATTTTCTGTTGAGACTATATAAAACAAGATCACAAATCAAGGGGAAAGCATTTGTTATTGTTACGTATAAAAACTTTAAAAGACAAAAAATGATCACAGGAAAGGAAAACTATTCAAATAAAACAATATAGAAATAATATCATCATAAAAATGAAATAAAATCTAAAATAAGTATCCAAATGTTTTTCAAATGGTTTTTGTTAAAAGAAGTCTCTTCTTCTCACGAAAGCTGCATTTATTTGTTTTGACAATACTGTAAAAACAATAATACAGTAAAATACATATACACAATTTAAAACAGCTGTTATCCATATTTTTTATGTAATTTATGTGATGCAAAGCTGTATTTTCAACATAATCACAGAAATCAACATGATGATTTGATTTAAGAAACATCATCATCGATGTTGAAAACGGTAATTCATAATTGTATAATTATTCCATGATTGTTTGATGAAAAGAAAGTTGAATGTCTTTACTGTAATTTTTGATCAAAGCATCCTTGCTGAATAAAAGTATTAGTCAATGTAAAAAAAATTCTACATTTTCAGAACGTTGTAGCGCAAGAGTTGAAGGTTTAACTTTTAGTTTGCAAGTGGCGAAGAGATGAAGCTGCCGTACAGTATTTTAATCTATAACACATCTACAGAACTAATTGGTTATCTACAACAGATTCTAATACTAATGCTTCCTAGATTACAAAACCTTCTACCGGATCTAAGTTACCAAATACTTTTGTTCAAAGTTTGCGAGTTGCATCTTAAGAGTCTCAGTTTCCATCACCACATCAACTCAATTCATTCTATATCAGTCCAGTTTCTTCCTTGAATTAGGGGATTTGCTCTCTTGTGTGTTTTCACAGACCTAAGGAGAATGCAAAATGGCCTTACTGCTCTTGCTCTTCCCCCTCATTCTGTTCCCAGTATTTTCGCTTCTTGCGTTTTCGCTCCGCCACGACCAAGGCACCAAACACGGTCACAATCACAGTAGCGGTGATGACTAACACAGTAACGGTCTCAGCCACACACAGCTGGCTGTCCACCCAAGCCAAAGAAGCTCCGGCGAGCTGCCAAGGCTCCCGACAAGTTACGTTGCGATAGTCGTCGACGTGGAGGTGCCGCACGCTGAGCAGCTTGCTGAAGACACGGTGCAGGTCGCAGTCACAGTTCCAGGGGTTCCCGGCCAACTGCAGGTGCGTAGCCGCCATGTGCAAGCTCAGGAACGTCTTGAAGTTCAGGTGCGCCAGATGATTCCTCTCCAAACCCAACAGAGACAGACTGTGCAACGGCGCTAGTGCATTGACCTCGATCCCAGAGATGTTGTTGTTGCCCAGAAGCAGGACTTCCAGGACGGGCATCATGGTGAGGGACCCGTCTCGCACGACACCCAGGAGGTTCCCTTGGAGGTAAAGGTAGCGCAGGCGGGACAGGCCACGGAACGCACCTGGCTCGAGAGATCGGATGCGATTGTGGCTGAGGTCCAGCTTCTCGAGGTTCTCCAGATGCTCAAGACCTGGAGCTTTCAATAGCGCCAGTGCGTTGTGGTCCAGACGTAGATCGCGCAGGGAAGACAGGCTCTCTGAGAAGTTAGGAGGGATCTGAGTGAAGTTATTACGGCTCATGTCTAGCTTCTCCAGGAAGGACAGTGAGAAGAAGGCCTGTGTGGCAACGCAGACATTAGGTAATGCTAATATTTTTAACTCATAACTCAAACCTAGATTTAAAAACAAATGAAAATCCCAGCTGACAAAACAAAGCTATGTGGATTGTATAAATTAGATGCGTCTAATTCTGCTGAGATCTAATTTCCTCCAAAGTTTATTGTCAACTCTCTCTTAAAGTAATAGGTTACTCTAAAATGCTACCTACCTTACTAAAAACCTTTACTTAAAATGTACTGATCATGTACTGATAATTTACCAAAAAAAAAACAAAACATTTCTTCCAAGATGTAAATGAGCTTGTTTCTTTGTTGGGATAGATTTGGATAAATTTAGCATTTACCGCTTGCTCAGGAATAGATCCTTTGCAGTAAATGGGTGCCATCAGAATGAGAGCCCAAACAGCTGATAAAAACATCACGATAATCCGTACGGCCCTAATCCATCATCCAGAATAGTCCATAATCCATAATAACTCTTCTTTCAGAGCCTCCTCTCAAAATCCACCACATTTGTTTAGAGCTGCTTTAGATTGTTTTTACTTGCAAACAGTGCTCGGTCTGCCCATATTTACCTCCTAATTCAAACAAGATAACCCTTTTTTCAGGAGAAACCAATATTATAGATAGAGGACTTAATAATAATCATGATGGATTTGTTTATTACAATCACACTGCTTTTTATTTCACGGAACATTACATAGAAAGGAGCGCCGTGGAAAACTTGTGGACTATTGTGATGTTTTTAGCAGCCGTTTGGACTCTAATTCTCACCCATTCACTGCAGAGGATCCATTGGTGGGCAGCCGTAACGCTAAATTTCTTAAAAACTGTTCTAATGAAGAGAAAAACACATTTTCAGCAAATATATTCTTATTTTAAGGTGAGCTACCGCTTTAATTAGATTGGTTCAGGTGCATCTGCTTAGGTCTGGAAGGTAGATCTCCAGGATCGCGCCCCCCTGGAATAAGTGATCTTACCTGTGTTTGAAGAACCTGGATGCTGCTGTCTGAGAGCACTAGAATGCGCAAAGACCAAAGTCCAGCAAAAGCTCGGCTCCGGATCTCCTTGAGTTTGTTTCCGCTCAGGTCCAGGAGCCAGGTGCCGTGGGGAAGCCCACGCGGGATGTCCTCCAGACCTCTGGCGTGGCAGTCAACCAGGTCCGAATGTTCATAGCACCGGCAAAGGTGACTACACAGTCTCGAGCTCCTCGACGGAGACAGAAAGAGTAAAAACAACGCGATGGATAGCGACATGGTGCGGCGGCAGCTTCAAGAGAGCTAACAGGAGCTCTGCAGAGCGCCCAAACTCTGCATGCGGCGGTCAGCGGATCCTCAGCGTTCTCCTGGAAAGGAACGGGATCCCTGTGATAAACGCATACGGTTTCTATGAAATGTTTCTGTGTCGAGACGCAAAACAGGAGTTTACAGAGGAGCGGGATATTCGCAGTGCAGCTGAAATGACTATCAGAAGCATTTAATCGCCTTAAAACCATATGTGGCTCAATTTCGTTCTTTTTTTCACTCTCTCTCTCTCTCTTACACACACACACACACACACACACACACACACACACACACACACACAATAACACAGATACAAGTAGAGGAGAACTTACTGTCTTTGTCAATGGAATATTAAAACTGTACTACTACTAGTACATTCAGTGAATTCATCGAGTCTTTATCTCTTTCCTCCACTAAATATAAAGAAAAATGTGGTTCTCTTAGTCAGTAACAACAGTCAGATTTCTCAGTTATTCAGTCCAGCTCCACACCAAGATGCGCAAAGCATTAGTGATGGGAAGATTCGTTTCCGCGAATCGGTTCTTTCAAACATGTTTCAAAGAACAGCGATTTTTTTCACGTCACAACGTAATGATCTGTTTTTATACCGTCTAGGGGTTAAAACCCCCAAAACAAACCCACTGCACGCTCCAAAACAGTCAACAAAGTTGCATGTAGCACATTATTATTATTATTATTTTGTGCCATGTCAGTTGGCTGCAGATGATTCAGCGCAGAACATTACTTTACATCAAATTGTAAAAGAAAATAATTAACTATCTGCTTTTGTTTGTTTTTAGGCTATTTTGTTTCGCATTTCCTTCGATAAAATGGCATGGAAACATTTCCAGACCAACATGCAGTTTAATACCACGCATTTGAAGAACGGGTTTTGCGAATCGGTTCAGTATTTATTTAAAAGATCCGAATCAAAATAACAATTCGTGCGCTCAGAAATGCAGCTGTCACAGTTGGTCATAATCCAACACGCATTAGGCCTAAACCTCGACTGTCCTGGTATTACCTTTGTATTATTTTCCTTTTTACTTCTGATGAAACTCAAATACGATTGCATTACGCACTATTGTCTAAATTTAGAAATACGTCGTCAATAGCACCCAGCCTCAAGTCTCATCTAAAACAGTTATTACATAATGAATTACTAGAGTATATCCCCGGACCTCCGTCTCAAGTGTGCGGATTAAGACCTGATTTCACCGTTTTACCCTATTATAAAACTTATAAAACCGTTTGAAATCGGGCCGCCTAATGCAGCAACTTAAAGGAGCAGCACACCTAAAAAGGCAAAATGTCATTTTTAGCAATATTTATGTATGTGTAGATCTATGTTATTAAATACCAAAAACATTTGAACTTTCTTTTTTATACATAACGGCAGCCTCAGTCATCACTTCTTGTATGTCCATAAAAAAAAGCCTACCTAGCTTTCTGACATTTATTTCTGTTTTACATAACAACAAATAAATAAGCATAGATACTATATACGTGCTATATCTCACTGCTAAAGTTACACCTACGTGCTCACCTTCGCTGCAACCTAAAGGGACCCATCACCATGTCCTAATAACCTGGATGTGCGATGGGGGTCAGGGGCAGAAACACGAGACCATGCGTGTTTAAATAATGCATACGTTTGTACGTGAATAATGGAAAAACTTCAACATCAATGATTCATTCCAGTAAAGGCCGTATATATTCATTCAAACTCATTAAACTAGGACAAGGGATGCCCTTTGATTCCCTGACAAAACGACTGACTAACTTTTCACCACCCTCTACGTGACCACGCTGTACAGCGGCCAAAACGCCAGCTAAAACGTATGCTGTTTTATCTTTTGCTGTAGTGTCAGTAAGAAATATAGTAGCTTTGCAGGCAGGTCTTTTGAAGCACCTTGGAGACGATGCCATATATATATATATATATATATATATATATATATATATATATATATATATATTTTTTTTTTTTTTTTTTTATGGATTTAATCCGTCTTTGTTTTATGGATTTAATCAGTTCTTTTTCTTCATATCCTCATAGTTTGTTCTGTTTCTTCATATCCTTCCAGACAGACTCATGTCTTCACAAAACATCTTAATGCTAAAAGTAGCTCCTAACTTGCTGATATAGGACAAAATCTTAAAAATAGTGGGCGTGTCAGTCCTAAATTCTTGTTCTAATAGAATTTCACAAAGTGTTTTAGCGCCAAAACTAGATCCTAAACCCGTGAAACGTTAAGAGTAGTGAAGAGGACTTCTTAGTCACTAAAGAACAACACACAACTATCCTCAAAATGTCTGCTGTCGGCAATGGGCCCCGAAATACAAACATTTGATTAGGAGAACTCTTAGTGGTAAGATAAAATGTTTTGTGAATACCAGCCCTGGTCTCTGTGTGGAGCACTGGCTTCAAAAAAGTCCCTTACGACTAGTTTTGTGGTGTGTCTCTCACACACTCTCTCTCACACACACACACACACACACACACACACACACACACACACACACACACACACAATGTAGCTATCCATCCATCCAAATATTGTAGAATATAAATGACTAACACTCATACAAGTGAGATTTTTCTCTTTTTATTTCTTCATTACTATTTAAAAATAAAAAATAAAATACTGCGAAAGAAACCTATAGGCGAACAGCAACCCCGTTAGCACACAGCGATATAAACTGGTGTGCAACGCGGATGCCCGTCACAGCTTGGCGCCACTGCTAGAGCCTCCATCAGGCTACAAGGTTCACGAGGCTGGGACCGGGAGGATTTCGGCTTTGAGCCAGTGCTGCCCGGCCCCCCCACCACCAACACCACCCCGTCCCAGTCTCTTAACATGGCAAGATATCGCTTTAACGTTTCCTTTTCCCGAAAAGGTGATTACAAATATTCCCGTTCAGAAAAGAGATCAGTCCTGTCGCGAGAGATGAGCAAGATATGAGCCGCCTAACGCTGACACACACCGAAGACACGCATGAGTCTCTCATCGGTCACTGCACGTACCCTTCCAGTTTGGATGCGTTTGGAAATAATAACAATAATACAAACATTGCATCATAGAAAATGGTCCCACTGTGGAAGAGGTATTCAAAATGGCAAGGACCAAATATGGAAGAGAGTTACAACATAATATATTACACGTAAACTGAAAGGATGCTTACAGTACTCAAGAGTGTTACTCCTTCGTCTGTCACTTTAAAAAAAAGCGACATGTAAAACTACAACAAGGGAGTTTCATATATTTAAAAAAAAAAAAAAAAAAAAAAAAAAAAGATTTGGAAAATTAGATGTTGGGTGGATGCTAAGTGCAATTCAATTTCCCCTTACTCCACCTTCAGCTCAATCGAAATTTCAACTGTATTTATCCAGTTTGAAAGGCTTTACAACTTAGGAAAATAGTTTTTTGTTCTACCCTCACACACTTAGTGCCACATTTTGTGACGGTAGAAAGGAAGATTATGGATTAGAAGAGAAAATGCGATTTCTTTGTTGGCTGTCCAAGCAAGATGAAGTGAACAAGTGGGTTATCTGATGACAGGAGGGGACCGAGACAAGGAGATTCGACGGGGGTGGGATGTTGGAAGGGATTTCAAATGCTTTCTACATGAAATGATATTTTAAGACGGGGCACTCTATTTTTGCCCTCTTTTTTTGTCGGTGGAAGCAGTTTTTCTCTTCAGATGTGTAGGACCGTCATCCCTGCTCAAAACGCTGAGTATCAGCTATCTCAACCTTTGTCTGGCGATTGGTTAAAAAAAAACAAAACAAAAAAAAAAAACCATCAGAAAATATTAATTTAAAACAAACAACACTTCCTTTGTCAGCATAATGTTCCCTCTCTCTGAGCCTGGGCTCATGATGATAAAGCAGAGTCTTTCTGTGTTTGTTGAGCTTGCTGTGAATGCTGCACTGATTTTTGGCTCTCCATATCTCGAAAATGTTTCTCCACCTGCGAACAGAGGACGCAAAGATTAACACCCGACACAAAAAGAGACGCCGTCGATTCATATTAACAGTAAACGTTTTGGCCATCTGTCATTTGCATGGAGTTAAAGCTTTCACATTGTGAGACTATATTACTAAATCCTAAAGGCAAATACAACTGGCTATTTTTAGGCTATGAAAAAAAAAAAACCCATTAAAAACTCCAATAACAACCTGATCAATGGAGTTGTCTTTCCTTTGCTGACTTATTTCTAAACGAAAGCCAGAAGTCTTTAAATGTAGATAATGTCCATGAGCCAACAATCTAGACTATATATATATTATACTATACTATACTATACTATACTATATATTTATTTATTTATTTATTATTATTTATTTTTTTTACAATTTTTGTACACTACTATTCAAACGTTTGGGCCAAGTAAGATTCTTCTGAATTTGTTAAAAGAAGTCTACTAATATAGTATAACTGTAATATGAAGTGTTATTAAATAGGGGAAAACATTTCTATTATAATTTAACTTATTCCCTTTACTGGCAAAAATTATTCTAAAAAGCGGCAAATTTTGTGCTTAATATTTAGTAATGCATTTTTGGGACTTACTATTTTCCGCACGTGGCTTAAAGCGCTGCCCTCTTTGCCTTTACAGTTGTCCACTTGATATGGCGGACTGATGACCACATCATCCATCACTATTATGTTTTTCTCCTGCCATTTGCACTCTTTGATGCTGTGGGTGAAGACCAGGAAGAAAGTGAACCGCTCGTTCTGTTTGACATGATCGCATTAAACACGTCCTCCACAATACAGACCAATGTCAAGAATACTTAACCTATGCACCTATTACGGGTAACGAAAGGTTCATATTTTGGTTTTGGGAGTCCCCAATAACAGGCTGACATGCATGCAATGTTAAAAAAAAAAAACACTTTCATTGTCTAAAATGTGATATGCATTTATTTTTACCTTATTTGCTCAACGACACCCAAACAATTCATTTTTCCAAACCCCTTCTTATTTTTATTACACACTGCATTGAAGGTTATATTAAAAACCCATAATAAGAGAAGCTTTCCAGTACTCCCATCACTCACGTTTTATGAATGGTCTGGAACAGCTGTTGGCCCTCTACAGAGACACCGGCACTAACTGCATAAGCTTGCGACAACTTGTCTTCCTTTTCCGCCCGCGCTCTATTTACAAGCTGCTCAGGGATGAAGAAACAGAAACGATATTATATTACGCAGATATTACGCATAAACAACAAGCACGTGGAGCAGGCCACCATCTGACCTTACCTTGTTAAAATTGAGAGATGCTAAAGGGGGAGGAGTTTCAGCCCGGTCACTGATGACGTCCACATCCGACACGTAGGCCAAGTTCACAAGCACCACATCACTGAGATTGGGTTTACCGCTGGACGGGGCGCATTCTGAGGACACGAGTCAAGGCAGTCGTTTGGCGAATACGAGAGATGGGAGATCGGTATACTAATAATACAAAAATTATTTTGTGTATTAGCTGTAAGACACGCCCGCTCCAATTACGTGTTTTGGAATCTCATGTTAACAAACAGGATAAAATGACGACGGTGTCTGTCAGCAAGGAGATGAGTGTCGTGGTGAAAGCACGTATCAGATATGAGCCTCGTTCAACTCGGAGGACACTCGCGCTCACTTTAAACGGGTCACGATCTGCCTTTTCTGTACTGTTCCCTGCGGTCGGGCTTCATCTTCAGTGCCGTTTTTGACCTACTATGCTCTGTGTGGGAATATACGTTGTAGATTGCAGACTGAAGTAAACGCCCACTGCTATGATTGGCTAAGCCAGGGCCGTCAAAACGATCCTGGAGGGCCACTCTACTGCAGCTACAACCCTGAAAAAAAAATTATATATACCTAACTGCTGCCGGGATTTAGATTAAACATGCATAAATACTTCATACACATCAAACAATCTGTAAAAGCAGACAAAGCGATAGTGATCAAATGATAAAAGTGGTTAACTCCCATTCTGCTTGTTAAGGGGTTTCCGGGTCCAAGCCGAAACTCGCTTCACTTGAGAACGCTACCTCAGCAGCGTTTATTCACATCAAACATTTCAGCTAAACGTTTTTTTAAACTCACGGTGTACACTAGTCTCTACGCTCACAGCGTCCCAAACACAAACATTTATGTGCAACGCAAACCTGCCTCCAGTCCGAGCCCTCAGAAGTAGCCTGGATATGGATTTTCTGTTGCATTACGTGAATAATTCTGCTTAATACTTCAAACATCAATAAAAAAAACTGAAACAGCAGAGCTAGTAATGAACACAAAATCAAGGCTGCTTAGGCTTTTGTTTTCAATCCAAGTTACACTCAGATGCACATCACAACACAGAAGAAAGGCTTCATTACAAGAGATGATTTCATTAGACTTTAACGACTTTGGGAATTCTGACAATTATATCAATGCCATAGTAGAGTTGTTTAAATCAACAAAAATGACCAATGACCATTTAAATGAGCTTCCTTTGGCGATTGTTATAAATTGTCATTTGAAGAGGTCTGACAATAAAACCACGGATATATTAAGTTTTAGTAATCTTAAGAGCTTCTGGCATTTTGTGACAGTTATTTGAACGTTTAACAGGGAACTGCAGCACATCGGCAGGTTAGCAAGCAAACCGCAGGGAACTCAACGTGACCAAAAGACTGTAACGAACAAAATAGGGCATGATGCATAGGATACATAAAACAGTTTGCGTAAAAACACACTGAAGGGCCTGATTAAACACAGTTACTGCACGTCGGGATGCGCATTTTGTGCCAGGCAGAGACTGGGCTGTTAGCGTTTCGAGCTAGCTGACGCCCCCTAAGCACGCACGCGCACATCTCCGCACGACGGAGCGGCACTGCTGCATTTGACAGCCCGTCCACTCCCAGCCACTTCCATTATGGCTCAGCGACCGCAGCTCAAAAGACATTACAAAGAAACGCGCTGAAGCCCTTCGTTCAATCAGAAGCACGCGTGTGCTCCGAGACGGATTGCATGACTTGTATCTGTGATTCTTGTGAGTTTACTGCTGATAACGACCGAGCTAAGCGAATGCGTGAAAGGTTTTTTTTTTAAACACACATTTTAAGCAAACGAACCATTCCAGCTCACCTCTGAAATCTCAGGATTCTTAGCAATACAAGTAGAATCGTAAACATTCTGCATTTCATTATACCGCATGTCATTTAATATTTAAGGGGGCAAAAATTACGACTCCACTAAGTACGACAGTATATCCTAAGTATATCCATCCCTTTACAAAAAATATAATTAAAAAGGCACGGGAAAAAAAATCTAATTACACTGAATTGATTAAAAAATTCGATTTCTTTTGAATAAAATCTACAACTACAAAGAACGTTAATTTGACATCACCGCTGCTTTGCATCCATTTAATGCGCCGCAAGCGAGCCAGATAATAACCACTGTATTTATATTCGGTACAGAAAGTCTCATATCAGTGCGGATATTAAAAATCCCTAATACTTCCAGGTGTTTTGCGAGGACCGAACAGTACAACCGTTATTATTATTATTGCTATCACCTGAAACGCTACAGCGCTTAAAAATAACTCGAGCTGAACTCGTTATCGAGAAGGACTCGCGAACTGCAGAGCACGCGATTAAAAGGCCGTAACCAATCGGAGGCTCAAACGCGCAGCACCTGACTCGGCACGCGCTAAACCCGGAAGCGAAGGGCGAGTGGACTGTCTTCGCCGTGCTGGAAATGTCTTTGGCTTTAGCCCAGACCAGGCCTCTTGCAGTTGTGGATCCCGACGACTCAATGACAAGCCGAGACGACAAAAGGATACTCAAAGTCAGCATCTTGGAAGGGTAGTCAAAAGCGACGACCTCTCCTTGCAGGCGCTGCCCCAGGCAGGTGATGCAGGAGACATGGCTCCCGACGCTGAAATACTCCCCTGGACCAGGAGCCGCCATCTTCTCCGCCAGGAAACGGGAGCCGTCGCCTCACGTAAACACGCGCAGCCGCGTCAGCGCCGGTGGACGCGCGAAGAGGCGTTCCGCGCGAATGAATGAAGTGACGCCGCGAGCCAAGCCACGCCCACTTTACTATGGAGTAGTAGACCAGGAATATCTTACTACCGTGCACTACACGCCCTCATTCATCCGCTTCTCACTTCCTCATCTTCCTGGTTTACGGACGAGGATGCATTAAAGTATAGGAGAGCGTGTTTTTACTAAATCGTGCCTTTTAAAAGGTTTTTGTTGCTCCAGACACCCAAATATGATGGACACACTTGCAAAGGACCCCCTTAAAGTCAGCAAGACTATATATTATGCATTTTCAATATATATATATATATATATATATATATATATATATATATATATATATATATATATATATATATATATATATATATATATATATATACACTTTTATACAGTAAAAAACAAAAATATTATTGTTACATTAAAATTAATCTTTGTTTACCTATCATAAAAGTAGGCTGCTTTTATATTTATAGGTATATGTCTGAAGAGATTGTAGAGTAACATGATTCTCTTTACTTCTGAAGAGTCATATAGTGTAGTTTGTAATAAAAATGTAATATTTTAATCAAATTCTTAAAATATTAATTTATATAAATTCTAAAAACAGTAATGGTAATCATTTATTTAAAGAACCATTAAAACATTACAAGGTTAATCACATAAAGCAGAATGAATTAATAAGCATTTTTGCTCTAAAAAAAAATCCATGCATTTGTTTTTAACCATTACAAGATATGCAGAGCACACAACACTGCAGGGAGATAAAATGAAAGTCTTATCTGTATCAATACTAGCTGCAAGTTTTCCATGTATATGTTGAGCTGTATTTGCATACATTGGGAAAAGCGAGCGAACAAACAAACAACCAGCAGGATTCAAAGGGACAGCAATTTTTAATGATTAATAGTCACAGTAATAGATTGCTCAAATAGCGTGTATTGCACATGTGTACACATATATGCACCCTATATACATGTGTGTAGCAGTTAGTATACACACCTTTGTATTGTCGCAACATGAAAGCATCGAAAGAACACAATAAATCAGGGAATGTGCTTTGATAATTTCAGATAACTTCTGCATATCAATATGACCAGAAGATAGACAAGAAAGAGAGGAGAGAGAGAGAGAGAGAGTCGAGAGCGAGAGAGAAAAAAGATCTTAAAAATCCAAGGTTAAAAGATCTCACGAATTGAAACACCCAATCACAACGAGTGATGCAGCGAAACAGCAGAGAAATGAAGAGACGGTGAAGGAGACACAACCTCTCTTTCAAAAAAGTCAAAAAATATACAAACACTCTTTGAACCTCGACGATCATAGGTCACTACATATACACAACATATGAATTATCAATAAATATACATATTTACCCAATAGCAAAATATGTGGCAGAGACAGTAAAGCTATCTTCCCACGGCGAATGTCGATGTCTTTTACACGTACAGAGGTTTCTCGGTGTCCATCGTAAGGCTCTGCTCACGCCGTTGACGTTGTTTTCTTTGTCGTTGCGAAAGAGAACGCGTTGGAAGGCGTCCATCAAGAGAGACAAACCGTCTCCCTCGGAGCCTCGTTTAAGAAAGCCAAGCGTCGCACTGCATTACATCCGAGCGATCGTTTCCCCTCTCTATGTATTGCTCAACCCAACGCACCCAAAGAGAAGGTTTAGGTCTCCGAAAGGGACTTCTCGGGGTCCATTCAGAAAAGTATAAGAGGAACGGGAAAAGAAAAGGAGTAAAAGCGTTCACCACCAACTGCACGGTCAAGAAACTGTTTGACGCCACATAAGGTGAAAATACAAAACTCTGCACAAATGGTTGGTGATCTACATCCAAACGTTACGAAACCTGATCACAGTAGTTCCTGATTCAGACAGCACATCCCATAGCCACATAGAAGAGGGAAATTCTCTTAGTGTATATTACAGCATCTAAATACAGAGGCTAGTGTCAGCCCGCTTTTTCACAAAGTGTTTGTTTCCCGTTTCTCTTTAACCGAAGTTCGAGCGAAAAGCAAGTCGGTAATAACCACCGACAACAGACGCTTAGAGACCGGATGAACAGCTTAAGGGGATGTTAGTGTTGGAAAAAAAAAACAACAACATGTATAAATACTATCAGAATGACGACGTATCAAACAGACGACTGTTGTTGTTGTTGTGAGAGAAAAAACTGGCCGTTCGCTTTTAGCTATTGTAATACATCTTTTAGAAAACGTTATTGCCCAAAGGCTATGAGGCCGTCGAAGAGACGCGATGGAATTCAGCATCGACTGACAACGAGACGCACATCGATCCGTGAGCAACTCAACGCAACTCTCAGCGGTCATTTCTGACTCCAAATAAATAAATCAAAAGCGAGCAGAGTCGAGAAATGCGCAGGCGAAATTTCTAACGTTTCAACGTCAACAGCTCATCGGCAAATCGATGAACGTACAAAAAAAAAAACCGAAAAACGCTGACGCGCCGTTCGCTGAGATAATTCACTCCGCTTTTAATGCCTCTTGATTTGTGTCTGAAAGAACAAAAAAAAACAAAAAAACCAAACGCGATTGGATTCGGACCTACAGTGTAGTTATTAGTGCAAGATGCTCGAGGCCCGATTCAGTCTCATAAAAAAAAAAAAAAAAAAAAAAGTAACGTTACTCGCCGTCGGAAAGGTCGTGACCTCTCAGATTGAGTAATGCTGCTTCCGGGACGCTGCTAAAGCACGAGGGTGACGGTGAATGAAGACGCAGCGGATGAAATCGAATTTGGCCCCCCCTCCAAAAAAAAAGCTGTTGTCGCACAGTGAAAATGTAATGAAGAATCGTTATTTCAGGGTCATAAACAAGCAGGTGCATTTCAACAAGTGCACAGGTGATTAACCAGCATACAGCTATTAGACGACCGTCGACAGTTAAGAACAATACTAATTAGTCCGGTGAAAAATAACCGAATCCGTAGCATACAAGCTATGTCCAAAGATGACGGAGTATTTTAGTGTTACATGGAAAAAAACTGAAAAAGTGGTGGTCACTCTTATTGCCAGGGAAAAAAAAATATTGTTAAATTCTGAAAAAAGGACAATGCGAAATGCACTGCACAGTGACATAAATCAACATCATTGATAATATCTGTACCACGCTGTACATTCCTTATCAGAGAATACTTCAAATCAAATGACAAATTAACACTGATACAGACTTTTTGTTTCCTTTTACATTTTTGTACAAAAAAAACTTGTAATAAAAAAAAAAAAACCCCACCGATAACACTCTCTCGCCATAAAGTCAAATAAAACGAGTTTTGAAGAAAAGAGCGCAAGGGAGCCGAACAAGTAATTGTACAAAGGAAGGTGAGGCTAAACAAGTTGGTCACAACATCGTCAGTGTTTCCAAACAATCACGTCATGTGCTCCCGTACGGCACGGGACCGATAAATACAACGATCGCTGAATGGTTTCGTTCGCTCTTTTGTTAGCATTAAAATAATTTAAAAAAACGTATCAAAACCAAGAACGCAACATTTACACCCTTCCCCCCCAAAAGAAAGAAAAACTAAAGAAAGAAATGGAAAGAAAGCGGGGCAGGAGGAGGACGATAATCATTTTGTGCTCTCCGTCGTTCATGGCTAAAATTCATTTTCTCTGAAAAAATTAAGGCAATTTGAAAAAACAAACAAATCAATGAAAGTTAAGTCTGAGGATTCTCGATTCCTTAAGTATTGGTGTTGTCAAACGTTTTCCTTAGTATAAAAGGCACCGAGTTCTTGAAAACAACAACAACAACAACAACAAAAAAAAGTCTTTCTTGAGACATTGCCATCCTCGTTCTCCACCGAAGGTCGAGATGGATGCTTCGAAAATCCTCTCTTCGCTTTTTACACCTCTGTCGTAAAACGGATGGGTTGCCGTTATTTACGTTTATGTGCGAGTATCTCATAGCAAAGCCGCATGTTCCAAAAAAAAGTACTGTTTTCTCTGAGAGAAAAGAAATGCTTCTGGGAAAAAAGGCTAACCACCGTTCTTCCACTTCTGGATAAAAGTCTGCAGGCTCTTTTACTGTATGTACAACCACAGCTGATAAGAAAATGTTCCATAGGGGATATAAAGTATTTATATATTTTTTGTATATTCAAATGTGTATACGGTACACACAAACCTACACACATACATACATACATATACATATACATATATATATATATATATATATATATATATATATATATATATATATATATATATATATATATATTATAGTTCTTGTATGTTTGTGTGCTTTTCATAACAGGCTATTATACAGATGAACAAGTATACCAAAAAAATCGACACGGTACAGTGTAAACGAGTATACTTGTCTGCAAAAGGTGTTTCGACACAGCAGGTTCCTCTTTCGGGAACCGTGTTGCTCGTGAATGAGTGTATAAGTGTGTTTTGTGCTGAAATATTTTTGCTGCTTGTTGGCTTTTTTTGGAACTTTGTACATATACTTTGTACAGAAAACAAAGCTTTTCGCCCTCCGAGTGACAACCTCCCTGTGCTGTCACACTGTTTTTCCCTTCCTCCTCTTCTTTTGAATTTTTTCGTTTTTTCGTTTTTTTTTTTTTGCATTTTCTTCTTTACGTCCTCAGTCCAATACGATGAGAAAATGAAATCGAAGGCCTCTCTCTGAAGAGCACTCCATTGTTCGGCCGGTCCAGCTCGCACAACCCTCACTGGAGCGGTCCTGTAATTACTCATCATGCCTTGTCGTCCCCTTTCAGCAACAGTTTGCTATGCTTTAACCTCAGAAAAGCCGAAGTGGGTGGGCTGTGAACGTGTCAGTCAAGCACCTGGAAATGAGTGAAGGACCGAGGGAACCAATCAAAGAGCTGGGAGGAGGAACATGAGGCGTGACGTCAGGGTGACCAGTGCCAAGCACGCGTGGACAAGAAGGTTGGAGCAGTGATGCACTGTGCTCGCTCTTCTACAACACGGGCTCCTCCTCCATCGGCTCCTCCGCTGATCTGAGGGAGGAGTGATGTGTTACCGGTTAATCAAGGGTCACGAGATGTATTAAAGCGTCTACATAACATAGGCTGTGGAGCTGCAGTACCTGCTGGTTTCTGTGGAGGTCTTTTGCTGATCGTTGTCCACAGTGAGAGAGGCCATGGCGGTCAAAGTGTCTGCCTCGTCCTTCTCCCGTCTCTGAGCATCCAGTAGAGAGTGACCCACTGTAGGAGCCAACCTCTGCAGCGACGTCCAGTGTTTACCTGCAGGCCGGGAGAAGGCAAACAACGATGAAGATCTTTTCGTCACCAAGACCTCAACACCAGGGTTATTAGAGTTAACTAAAACCGAAACGAAAACCTGTAACGTCGAATCCAATGAAACATGAACAAAAAACATAGCCGAAATAAAACATATTGATAAAACATATTAAACTTTTTTCAGCTGGTTGCCAAGGCAACATTTCAAATATTAATTTGGCAATTCCATAAATATTCCATTCTATAAATGGCAAGAACACACAAATAAAATGACTAAAACTTAAATGAAAAACATAAAGAAAATATAAAAAGGTGGATTCTATTTCTATTTTTCTGACTTTAACACTAGCATTCTCTATTTTTTTCCAATTCTATCTACGTGTTTTCTTTTTATTATTTTAAAAAACCTTGCTGCGTTTACTGCGTTGGATAAATCAAAAGCGTTTACATATTATTGCTCAGTAACACTTTAGTGTAGGTCAATTTCCGCTAGAAACTAGGTGCTTATTAGCATGTATTATTATAAAGAAAATGTTCTACATGACCACATTCTATATCCCTAATCCTAACCTTAACAACTACCTTACTAACTATTAATAAGAAGTAAATCAGAAAGTCATAGTTAATGGTTTGTTAGTGTAGAGGACTAATCCCTAATGTGTGATCTATTGCTTTTTTGATTGTTTCGATTATTACAATAAAAGGGTCTGCACTGAATGTAAATGTAATCCATGCAATCTTAGCCACGTTTTCTTCAGTTTCACTTACTCTGAATCTCAATGACCCTCTCTAGGGAGGCTGTGGCTTTTGGACATGGTTTCTGTTGAAGCACAGTCAGTGGTAGAGGATCCAACTGCAACACACAAAAAAACAAGAAAAATAAAATAAACTAATTTATGATCATTTGATAAATAGGATCACTATTAAAAACTCATGTTCTCCTACTATTGACGTTGCTGTTTTTATGCTGAGACCTTAATAATGCATGTGTAAAAATAATAAAACAATGAAAACAATGTCTTATTTAACCTTCGAACAGTTCAAGTATGTTCTTCTGAACTAATTAAAACCACTTAGGCACATATTATTGAAGCGTAAACCTTTTTTTTTAAATCACGAGAACAGAACATGAGGGGTTAAAACAGCAGCACTGTTCAAATGTAATAATATCATGCACTGTTCAGATGTGTGTGAATGAATGACAGGCACCTCGTCTCCAAGCAATGCAGCCACGCAGGACTCAGATGCGTCACAGATGGCGGTGAGGTCATGACCTCCTTCCAGCGCCAAAACCACACGGCCGCCAGCCAACTTCATCAACTGCTTAGTGAGATGGCCGAAACCTACGCAGAGAGCCAGGAGCATGCTGGGTAATTCATGATCTATGAACAAACTCAGAAGCCTTCAGCAAACCTTAACGCCCTCTATTTTAACAGAAATATTCTATTGCTTCAGTTGTACTACCAGTGTGACACCGATACTTACTGCTGAACCCCAAAGCAACGACCTACCGAGGTAGTCCAAGTTCAGATAAATAAATGGTTTGTTTGTGCATAATGCAACCCATCTATGCAATCAAAGGGCATAAACAGCATTTGTGGAACCTGACCTCTAGTACTGGAAACAGAGAAACAGTAAACTTACATTTGGCGGTGACATTATATCCACCCAGGGGGGACTGATGACCCTCCACAGCGTCAAAACCAGCTGACACTAGCACTACATCCGGGGAGAACTCATTGGCTATGGGCATCACCACCGTTCTGCAAACACAAAGACAGCAAGACGGGTTTACAAATCATCAATATTGTCATAGTTTAAAAATATATACTGTATGAATGTGTACATATATATAGAGAAATAATAAACAAACACAACATTTTTACGATTATATATATATATATATATACACACACACACACACACATACCATGCATGTATATATTGAAGAATAATATGTTACATTCATATATTAAATATATTTATATATATTATAAATTTATAAATGTAAATATTTTCAAAATATATACTGTATATGTGTGTGTATTTATATAAACAGTACAGATATATAAAGAAAACCTTTTATTTTGGACGGATTAAAAAAAAAAAATAATAATAATTATATATATATATATATATATATATATATATATATATATATATATATATATATATATACATACATACAATGCAAACAAAAATAAAAAAATATATATAATAAATAAATAATAATAAAATTCTAAAAAACATTTTTAATGCTTAAAGTGGGGCTATATTTTGTATAAGGTTTCTTATATTTTCACTCTGCCTGATAGAAAGTGCAGCTCTCACCTGAAGGCAGTTAGATACTCCACATCACCCATAGGTGGCTCCACTCCACCCGTCCAGGCAATGTTGACATTAAAGCCCTCTCCTGGACCTACACCCACCTAGAGAGGAGTCCACGAGACAGCCAGTTAGAAATAAAAGACTGTTTTGGTCATGTGACTACAGGGAGCCACTATTCCCACAGTGAGTGAAATGTTGTTACCTCCTCAGGAGCGCCGCTGCCTGGGAAAAAGTTACCATCGTCATAACGATGCAGTGAAATGTACAACACATTGGGGTCATTATAGAAGGCCTGCTGGGTGCCGTTTCCATGGTGAATATCCTACGAAAGGGATTGCGAGATGGTTTTGTAACACGAGTCTGGTTTTGGTCTTTGTTGTTCTATTAACAATACAATTAATTGAAATTCATTTTCTTCTGTAAAATGACCTAAACTGAATGAGGACAGTAATGCTCGTCGCATGTGGATAGTAACAAAATAAATAGCCTCTTAAAAACTCACCCAGTCTATGATCAGGATCTTGCCCACCCCGAGTTTCTGCTGCAGGAGTTTGGCAGTGATGGCCACCGAGTTGAAGAAACAGAAACCCCTGCCAAAGTACACACAGAGCAGCGGACGGTTATTCATGCGAACACACATAAATGATTTATCCATCTAGATAACACAAATCTCACATCAAGACATGTGAGGCCCGCACATGAATCATTAAAATGCATTTTGTTGCTTTATGTAGAGTAAATACGACGAAGTAAACAACTTCACACGATGCATTTAAATGTTATTAATAATATATTTTACACAGACTCTCAGAGACTACTTACATGGCGGTCGATTCCTCCGCATGATGACCAGGAGGACGGACCACCGCAAACCCGTTCTATCCATCAGACAGAAGCAGAAGAGGAGGGGGATGAAGACGAAAGAAGAGATGTGATATAATACAAGCACTGAACATTTCTGCCAGGACATCGATTAAACATGAAGCTGTGGTAAGAAATGAATATCAACCTTCAGTTCTCCAGCAGCAACTTTGAAGGCCAGCTCAATGACGCAGCCCACCGCCATCCGGACCGCACCTGACGAGTGCATCTCGTTCCACACTGTGTCGCTGTCCACCTGCAGGACATGACATCATGTTAAACACTGCCTCACACAGCTCAACTCAGGACTGATCCTATTTACTTCCTTTACATAAATGTCTATGGTTTTATTGCAGTACAATTCATCAGTGCAAAACCCCAAGTAGTAGTAGTGGTAGTAATAATACTAATAATAAATTCATTATTAATGTTGTTGTTATTTTAATATTACACTCTAATAATAATAATGATTAATATTTAGATTTTTTATTTGATCATAGTCTATGTATCTGTATATTTGTTATAATATGTAATGTATATATTCCAATCCAACATAACAACAATAATGCTAATTTATTTTAAATAAGATTAAGCAATAACAATAATAATAATGATTGAAAATTAATATTGTTCGATATCAATTATTATTATTTAAAGGTTTTGTTTTGTTTTAATACGTTACTTTAATAATAATTATTATTTTATTTAATTATTAAAATATTTAATTTTACTTTATTTTACTAAATTATTTTATAATTAGTTTAAGAAACATTTAATTGTAATAATTATTATTATTTTATTAAAATGTTTAATGTATACTTTTATAACTACAACAGCAATACTAATGATAATAATAATTTCGATGTTTTATTATATCTAAATATTGATAATAATCTAATGTAATAATAATAATAATGTTACATTATTAAAAAAACCCAAAAAACATCTAGATACTACTACTAATAGCCAAGTGCCAAATGTAAGCAAAGTTGCACAGTCAAAAAACTATATAATAATTATAGCATGGCCTACTTTTCACAGTCCAAACAAATCCTAACTGACAAATTCCTACCTATGTTTTGTTGGTAAATGCCTCCTATTATTTAGTTACATACTTTAGTAAAGACTGAAATGGCATTCACAAAGTGTGATGACTAAACAGATGAATGGACAAAACTTACCCCAATGCCTCCACATGGAAGGACAGCATACATTTTCTGACTTATTGGACCTAGAAAAAAAAAAACAACAGATTAATAATCAGAAGCTGATCTGAAGGAGTGTTATGTTTAGGCCCACATCTGTTGTTCACACATTATCTATTCAGTTAATGGCATAATTGGCTATGCTAATTCAGTCTCGAGGATGCTCATTGGATGACGCTGACGCAACCATCATCTGTCTCGCTGCTCTACAAAGAGCACTCAAGGTCAAAACAGCCTGCACTTCTTCAAAGTGTGTCTCACATAAAAGTGGAGGTGGTGGAGTGATGGCAACTCTGTCCGCGGCTGAACCTTCTCACCCTCACACACACACACACACACACACGCGCACACACACACACACACTCTTCGCTGGTGACTCAGAAGCGGGGGTGGGCAAATGTCTAGAACCTAAAAAAAGCCTAGGCGTCTGTCAAGGGAGATTTGCTTAAGCAAGCCATCAGATTGGAAGCGAGCAACGGAAGCTTTTTGTGGATGGTGTACTGGGAGGAGACCGCAGCAACTACTTCCACCTCGACAGAGAGCTTCTAAAACACACCTAAAAGTTTCTTGCTGTCCAGCTTCTGTCGGTTCAGTGGACTGGTGCCGTAGAGCAGCGTGTGATACTCAGAATGAACCGTTTGGATTTCGTCTAGCGTGGCCTTCCTTCCCCTGATCCTCTGCACACAAACACATTGAGGTAACCCACTGTTAAATGAATTTACATGACTCTTCAGTGATATCTTTCTGTTTGACTGTAACTCTAAATGAAATCGTGCAGATGTGAAATCTTACCACTATTACCAATATTAACCATTGTGTACGCTGTCATTCAGTATGGGATCCATAAGATTTTTAAATAACTCTCTTTACTCTCAGCAAGTCTGCATTTATTTAAAATGTATTATTGCAGAATAGATATTATTAGAACTTCAAATAAATATTTTCTATTTTAATATATTGTTATATAATATATTTGAATATATTCTATTTAATATATTTTATATATAATGTAATTTATTCTTTATTATTACTCCAATCTTCAGCGTCACATGATATTATTGCAGAATATATATTATTAGAACTTTAAATAAATATTTTCGATTTTAATATATTTTAAAATGTAATTTATTCTTTATTATTACTCCAATCTTCAGCGTCACATGATCCAGAAATCATTCTCTAAACGGCTTATATTGTGCTGAAAAACCTTTCTTATCATTAAGGTTGAAAACACTTGATGCGTCCTTTTTGCATTAATGCCAAGCTTCCTGTTAATCGTTCCAGCAGGTGGCGCGCTTACCTCACAGCGCCCAAGCAGCCCCGTTTCCTGTAGCCTGGACCAAACACTCTGAATGCGCCCGGCGTGTTCGGGATGAATGTTTGTGTTCCCACATATGCACTGGTGCTTCAGCATGAAGGTGTCGTACACCAGCCCTGCGGAGAGAGGGAGGAGGTCATTGCAAATAAAAGTCTAGCAAGCCTATCAATCCCAGCGACGGTCTCAAATGCTATTAAACAGTTTAATCTGCTATGCATATTGCCTTTTAGATCAATTCTCCAATCTGTGACTGAGCAGTGTACCTGTTGTGAAGAGATGCTTAATGGGAACCTCGTTCAGAGGCGCTCCTTTAAGACTAGAAGTGACGGGGGACGACTGTGCCCTTCCCAGGGGTCTGTGGGGCATTCCTGTGATGGATAGAGATGCCTGGAACACATTCAGTTGCTGCACATGCTGCTGGTCCAAATACTGTGGAAAGAGCACACAAACATCAAGAGTTCAATGCTTTTCAACAGCTCACTTTGATTCGGTTCTGTTCAACACAGTTTTAATCAGTTCAGCAGTTTCCTGTTCTGTTCATTTCGGTTTATTTTATTTTAGTTTGGCTAAAAGAATAAGCATTTCTTTCAGTTCTGCTTAATTTAACTGAGTAATAATAATATGAATAATATGAATAATATCATAATAATACATTTTAGCTGGGCTTCATTTTCTTTGCAATTAACTAGTTTTAATGTAATTCAGTTCACTAAACTTTTTTTTTTAACTTTTGGTTTTTGTTTTGTGTTTGAAAAGAGCTCCAGTCAAGATCATTTTCAGTATTTAAAATAAAATTGAATAATAATGAAAGGAGCCAGATGAAGTAAATCGATGAAATAAAATTAGAATTTCATTTCATTATTTTCTATTTTTCTAAGTTTCTAAAAACTTAAACTTACACAACAATGTGGCCCTGGTAATTGGCTAAGTTTAAGTTTAAGCTGTAAATAAAATGACAAAAAATAAAATAAAATGAAACATATATAAATGTAAAAATATATATATTTTATTACATTTTTCATAAAAACCTTACAAAACATACACAACAATATTGCCTTGGCAATTAGCTGAAATATATTTAAATAGTAGTGAATAAAATGACTACATTTTAAATGATAATAAGTTTGTATAACCAACTAAAACATTAATATAAATTCTTAATTAAATAGAAATATAAAACCCTAATTAATAAAACTGTCAAAACTGCTAAAATTAAAAAGAAAACTGCTAAAAAAAATACAAAAAAACTTAAACATGAAAAAAAGCCAATTCAAAATATTATTGAACACTGTAATCATATATAAATAATACTAAAATAACACTGGAGTGTGCAAAGAGTAAGTTAAGATCACAGCAGACTAAACATCAGTCCAAGCACACGGTCTGGACCATCTCACTAAAGAAACTCAGCAAACATTTGCCAAAAATCTACTCAAAAGTCTCCAGCAGTAAACAGCCTCTGAGCCTGTTCTATATCAGATTTAGCGGAGTGAATGTGTGTGTGTGTGTGTGTGTGTGTGTGAGCAGCGAGACAGCCGCTGATGCAGGACAACGTGCGCTGGAAGCACATGCGAGATTATGGGATTCATACAAGTTGTTCTTTTTTTTCTTTCTTGCACGCGACGTCGAGGAAAAAGGTATGCCAGCACACCCAAATTTTCACATTTCCCTTTTTCATGCCAACTCCCTCCGCTAAAGCCATGCGGCATCACTATGCACTATGCACCTCGCTCACTATGGCAGGTGACGGGGGCTCAATTTGTATTCAAGACACCCCGTCAGACAAGCAGAGGCATTCACACACACAAGGACGGAGGTGGGGGTGTTTAAATGAGAAGGAAAGGCCAGCTAGGGTCTGTGACCGACCGAAGTGTATCGCTGCTTCAGCGGCGACTGTGTGTCACCACACAACAGACACACACAAACACACACTGCGGCGTGTCACGTCACCCCGGTGGGCTGTGATTGGGTGTGAAGTGCAGGGCAGTGAAGGCGGGCGGGGTCTGGAGGAGGAGATGAATCACCAAGGAGAGATGAGTCAGAGACGGTCCATTCACGGGGGAGTATATGTGTAGATATGTGTGTGTGTGTGTGTGTGTGTGTGTGTGTGAGAGAGAGAGTGTCTGCTGCTGTGCGTGGAGGATGCAGTCTGAATTCTAATGCCATGCTCTTTTGAAATTTTTTCTCAATGATTGCAGGCAGAGCGAGCGAGCGCGAGTGAGGAGGAGGAGGGTGTTTTTTCAATAACTCTCTCTCTCCTGCTCATTCACTCTCACTCATTCATTTGTTTTTCCTTCCTCCCTCCCTCACAACGGCAGTGCGTGTTTGTGGGGTCTGTGTTAAGATCAAATTGAGCTCTTTTGGAGGATCAAATCTGCCTGGATGTCATGCAAATGAATGGGCTGCAATACATAACGGCATGAATCACTGCAGTGGCGCTTTCGTTATATATTATACGAACAGAACGAGAACGAGAACTGAGAGATCGAAATAAGGCACATTTTTCAACAGATGAATTGTTTCATAAAATTACACACGCACAAGGCAAGAAAAACCTTCCGTATAGTGAGCATTATTAACAGTTCAGTCAAAATAATACTTACTAAGGCATCGCTTTAATGGTAAAAAAACTAAACAAAACATGGTAATATCAAGGTACTTTTAACAGGACTGAGTTATTATTAACTTAAATGAAAAACGTGAAATAAGATATAAATATTAGATGAAAAGATGCAAACATTAACGCTGAACTAGTGCTGTCAATTGATTAATCACATAACAAATGTTTTTGTTTACATAATACATGTGTGTATGCTGTTTTGTGTATATATTTTATCTACATATAAATACACACACAAATGTATATGTTTAAGAAAAATATGTCATGCTTATTTTTTCATATATATGTATGTATATTTACACACACACATTTCTATATAATATAAATATATACTTGTAAATACATATTTTTCAAAATATATATTGTGTGTGTATTTATATATACATAATGCATATAAACAGCACACACGCACGCACACACATATATTATGCAAACAAAAACTTATTATTATTTTGGACTAATAGAAATAACCATTTGACAGCACTACGCTGAAAAAAAAAAAGATATAAGAATAAACATGACATAAGCATTAATACATTAATAATTATTCAAATTAAAATGAAGACTGAAAATATAAATATAAACCGTATTAGAATACAAATCATATTAGATCTTATATATAAAATATAACATTACCATGTTAAACTGATACTATGGTATTTAAAGGAATGCCATGATATTACTATAAGAGAACTGTATAACCATTGTGCCAAATCCAAAATTCAGCAATACAATAGAAATTTTTTACAAGATAAGAATAAACCTACTCAGTAACGTTTTAAAGAGAACAATAGTGCAGTGCATGTATCGGATGGTAAAACCACAATACATTTTTTTTGCAAGATAAGAATAAATCTGCTTAAATGCAGCTCTTCGAAAATGAGCTCTTTAACACTTCCTGAACACTACTGGCACCACGAAGCTAAGAAGTGTTTTTTTTTACATGGCTGCTTACTTGTTCAAGTTACAAAAGCTTCCTCTGCTTGCTATATGCTAGAGATTCATATTAAAGTTTAATAATTTGGGAAAAGAGTTTGTTAAAATCCCCAACTACATATGAGCAATAGTAATACCTCAAGGCTAAATGCCTAAGCAAGCAACACTAACTAGACAAACTTTAGCTCTCGGAGGAACCCCCACCATCGCTCCCAAGTCAATTTCATTGCGTCTTCCTATCTAGCAATTATTTATGTGTCTCTCTTCCCCTCTTCTCACCCGCTCCCCTCCTGCCTCCAGTAGTGAGTCACCGGTGGGAGGAAGAGAAGAGAGCAATCTTCCTCTTTAATCCCTCCTTTTCAGGGGGCGAAAAAGCTGCAAACGCTCTGGTTGAGAGGGATACCCTCGATCTCCAGTCAGCAAGCCCCCGCATGTTCGTCCCAACACTCATCAGGAACTTGCCTACGCACTTAAGCTCTCGAAAAGTGCAGCGACAGAGCCATCAGAAAGACATTAGATGCATCTTAAAAGTCAAAATCCACGCAACCGCTAGCTCAATGAATACAAAACAATTCATTTAAGATAAAAAAAAAAAAAAATCCATCTCGTTTCAGAACAAATGACGTTAAGCTGTGTTACGTAGCATAGGTTTTGTGCACTGTGACTCATGCAGTCACTACGCCGCTTTTCATAACTGAAAGTTGCTCAACTCTAAAGCCAACGAATGTTTCTAAATGCGTTGACAGCTTTGCATGTTGCGCAAAATAGAACGGGATGGGAAAAGACGACAAAGGGGGAAAATATGGAAAGCACGATAACCAAATGGTAAACAACAGTATTTTAGAACGACAGTGAGTCTTAGAAGTTCAAGAAATTAAAGAACTATGCAAAATGCATGTTGGCAGCTCTGTAAATTTCTTTAGAGGTGAAGTGTGTAATTTTTTCTATTTAAAATAGCAATGCCACATCCTTGGCGTGGGGCTAGCAGACAAATGGCAGGCGGAGGCAAGTTCAGGAAACCTTGTTAAAAAATAGCCATTATAATTTGTTGCAACTGACGTTCGAGTTTGATTGACAGGCGATCTGACCAATCATAAAAGCCACTCCGCCATCTTGCCCAACAAACAAATCGGTCAGGAGAGTAGATTAACTGAACTTGAAATGGATTGATCTCTATCGTTTCTAATAAAATACGTCCTGATGTTCACTCGTGTTTTAAGTAAATATACAGACAACATGCTGTCTTGTGTGTCGGTGTGTTGTCCGTGACCTCTTTGCTCCGCGATGTATCTTTTACTGCGTGAGAACATGATGAGTGACACGAGAGCAGCAAGGCTTGCTAGACATAGCACCAGTAACTAAGGAGGGCGGGTTTTTGCAAAGGGTCAATTCCGTGGAACTAATAGCACAGAAAAGACCAAAACATTCAGTATAAGAAAATATATAATTTCTCACCTGGCCATAGGGAGCGCCCTCTTCATCGCATTCCCTAAGTTCAATAGCTTCGTCTTCATCGTCTTCCTCCTCCAAATCACTTTCTGTGCTTTCTCCCTTCAACGGAACCAGACGTTCCGAAGGGGGTGTGGTTTCGCCGGAGCTCTCTTTCTGTAGCCCCTCCCTTATGTGATCAAGCCCTTCCCCCCGCTCATCCTGCATCTCTGCGGTTTCTGTAAGCTCCTCCTCTGTCTCCTCTGGGTGCGTGGGAGGCTGCCTTGGAAGTTCAGCCCCTTTGGAAAGGATCTGAAAAGAGGTGGAGCTTGTTAGCATTTGCTTGCTAAATAGCTCGAACGACATCAAATATCTGATCCATATACCTTATTTAGCTGGTAGTGTTTCTGTTTCTCGAGGAAGTGCTGGTGCTGCTGTTGCATTACGAGGTGCTGCAGGGCCTGTGGTGTTTGCGGCAGCGGCGCTGATTGGGTACGGCTCAGCGGCCTGTGCCTAGGCAACTTGTTCACTGTACGCATGTTGTTGGACACCCGCTCACCCGTTACCAGCGGAGATTGTCCGTACATGGGAACTGCGAGATAAAGATCAAGATAAAGAGTTTAAGCTGTTATACCTACACATCAACCTGTGTATTGTAGTACAGAGACTTTTGGCATTCCTTGTTAGCACACTACAGACCTGACCTGTATCATTTTAAATGTACTCAGCGGAATTACTTGAATGTAGATTGTTCTAGCGATGCAAGTTTAATTTTGCACATGTTTTTTTTTTTCTCATGATGGACATTACATAAATAGTTTTAGTTTTCAACTTGTGGTGGAGCAACACTTTAAAGAGAATTTTGCAGATCAAATTAAAATCAGTCCAATTGTTAAAATATTAAAATACTACCTAAATATTTCATCTGGCTTAAATTGATTTAAGAGTACTAAGAAATGTCAAAGCAACACGAGAGTGCATTTGTATGTGCATTACGGGTGGGTGAAATGACCAAAAAAAAAAATCACAATTTCAGTCATTTTATTTTATATATATTCAATATAGTTACTTTTGCTTTAAATAAGTTCTTTATAATATCAAATTTTTTAATTTAACAAATATAAAATATACCCGACAAACAAAAAGCTACACTCAAGCTCACTGAAGACAAGTAAACATCTGGTAATTAAATAACAATAAAAAACTATTACAACCAATAGGAAAACATATGCAATAGAACAAATAAATAAGACACTTTACATCAAATGTATAAAAACGGAACATTCCCCACTGTGTAAATTAAATATATATATTTCTTATTAAAGTTACAAAAGTGATTTAGTCACGATCAGAGAGATTTTCTCTCTTTTGCTGTTTAATTTAACATGAATGATGCAAACATTAGACTGCTGTCACTTTAAGAGCTGTCTGGATAGAATATACTATTACATGTTTTCTTTCTCAGTTGTTCGCTTCCGCTTAAAACCTAAATTACTCTGCTTGCATGGATACACAGGCATTTTAACACATATAAGTGTATTCAAGGTCTGTAAAGAGACAAAAATGACTCCATTTAATACTCTTTAATAATCTATGAGCACCATCTTCATGTGCGTGCCTCTTTGACAGTGCTCAGAAAGTCTCTCAGTGCACGCATATGGAAAATGAGTTCTCTTTCGCTGCTGACTGCATTTCAACAGCTTAAAGTCACTTGTTTTTAAACAGCAATGCTAAAAACGGATGTAAACAATACATTTTTGTGACCGCATAGCACAACAACATCACATGAATGTGTAACAGTGATAGAGAAACTAGTTGAAAATCTTTACCAGTTGACACATTTGTACCAGTTAATCGTGTCTACTGGTATATCGCCTCGGCCCTTATCTTCCTTCTTTAAGGCACTGACGACTAAACATTTACATCCAACACATTTACATTTATGCCTTTCCACCTTATTACTGTGTATTCAGGGTAACCTGACCGTATAGTATAAATTTAAGTGTACCTGCGAGAAGTGCGCTCTGTTGTCGAGCCTGCTCCAGCAGCAGGACGTGCTGGAGCAGCGAGGAATGGCTACTGTGGCTATTAGAAGCGGAAGGGGGCTCAGGGTCATGGGGTGCAACGGTAGGAAGGCCAGTCGGCAGAGACGATGTGCTGATGAACTTCCCTGTCAGTGGCCCACCTTGCCGCAAACTCTGGATTGTCTGCCGCTCTGCCTCCTGCTGGGCACTGAGTTTCTGAGGAGCCTAAAGTAGAGGAAAAGAGAATGAGAATCTGTCCTGCAGACTTGGGAACGCTAAGCTGCTTAAAGCTGGAACCAAGGTTCCAAAGCCTACAAGGCTGTTTTTGCTTGGTCCAAAACAGAACCAGTTTAATTCCATCCCCTTCTAATGCCGCGCTGCTCTGCTTTCACATTATGCTTTCGGGTCACCACTGCGAGAGCTTGTTTTAAACCAGAGGTGTCCGATCCAGTTCTTTGGAGGGCCAATGTCCTGCAGAGCGTAATATTCAAATTTCAAGTAACTCCGAAGATAATGATTAGCTGGTTCAGGTGCGATTAATTAGGACTGAAGGTTAACACTGCAGGACAGTGGCCTTTTCAGAGAAGGACTGTACTACTATAATTGTGACCAGGAGTGTGCAAAGATGCAAATTAGGCATAATCAAAAGCGGTTCGCTTCTGCAATTTTGGACAAGAAGCATTCAAACCAACTGTTTCTGAGAATGGACTAGGGTTTAGATCAATGGTGTGCATCTTCTGAAAAACACTTTCGCATCAATCAAACTCTTGAGTCCAGACCAAAAGCTCTAGTGTAAAAGCATCCTAATGATCTAGCAGGCCCACTAGGGTTCAGCCTACACCACTCGCTAACTCTGAATCACCATCACGAAGCCACCAGGCTTTAGCTGAGGACACTCACCGTGATGTGCGCGTTGGCAGGCAGTCCAAGTGAGATGTTGGGCAGAGATGGAGAGGTGTAGAGGCTAAGGGGACTCGGTGTCCCATCTCCAGTCAAAGACTGATGCAGAGAACGCAACTGCTGCCGAAACAGAAAAAGAGAGAAAGACATGAGTCCCAGAGGACAAACAGCAGACCTATATTTCAGGATGTACACTTCAAACAGCACAAAGAATCCGTTTTATCTCAGGAAGGCATCCCAGACAAGGAGTTTCGGCTCGACTTGATCACTTGAAAGCATGCTTCTTTGGAAATCCTTACTAAGTTGTGACGAGCAAAGCAGCATGTGGGAATGGATTGCCTGTATCTGGGTCTGGATGAGCGCCACTTGAAGCAGACAACACTTCCAGTTGCCACGTTAAAGAAATGAGCTAAGCAGTCATAAGGATAATTAAAATGTTTGCTTTTTCGAATGTCTAAAGACTGAAAAAATGTCCCAAAAGAAAGCTATGTGAGAAATACGGAGGTGTTTGTGAGTACTGCTAATCCCATCATCTGACCCTATACTTGGAGCGCAGCCATTTTCAAAGCCAAAGAACAAAAACTAATGGATCTGCTTTACAAGGCAACGTTTATTCATCCCCGAAGACCCAATTTAAGCCTTTCATTACAAGTTGTTCGTACAATGTACGTCATTCTCACTCTGACTCAAAGGTTGCACTAAGAAAAGACGAGGAAGAAAAAGACAAAGCGGACATTCCGTGGCAGAGCGCCCTACCTGCAGCAGAGATGATGTCAGCATTCTGTTCTCCTTTGCATTTATCCATTGCTTCTCTCGAGGTTGTACTGCTAGGCTACAGAGGCTCTGGAATAGCAATCTAAGACTATTTTTGGGGAGTGGTACGCAGCCTCTGCATGCCAGACAGAGCTAATGAGGTGATTCTTAAGTCATCTCCATTGGCGCCCATTTGAAGGGATTTTTTTCTTTTTTGACAAACTTTATTTCTGTTCTCTTTGACAAACTCCAGCACGTTTCATCCTCTATCAAATACACCGGCAATAACGTAGCATACTTAAAGATACTGTATAAAGTGATGATAAAAATAAACCTTTCTACCTTTTAGAAAACACAGAACATAGTCAAGACTCAACACATTATGAACCAGTAGCAGAACTGTTTCAGGAAGAAAGTGAATGAAATTAATATATGTATATGTGTGTGTGTGTGTGTCCGTAGAGGGTTGATGCTAATAAGCAAGTTACAACTATTTAATAGTGAGAATTCATCCCTAAAGTAAAGTGCTGCCATGTTTTTTTTTTTTGCATTTAATATTCTGGACATCTTAAATTAAACACAAACTGGCTCATTCAAATTCAGCATTCATATAGCTTCAAGCCCTTTGTGTCATGAGCACATACAATTTCATTCTCCCTGGCTCTCAAGGTTAAGGTGATCCTCAAGGCTAGCTACTTAGCATGCAGAGTTGACCCCAAGCAGCTTCCTGCTGTCCATCCCGAGCAGCTGTGGTCATTCTTGAGCCTCCAGATACAACTCACTGCAAGGCTGACTCTCAGAACATGTGTTTTTTTTTCGGGATTAGCATACCAGTGTTATCCCAGGCCATCACAAGGCTCCGTACGATAGATTGTTTCCATAGAAACAGTGTCATTATCAAGGTGAAGCCAATTTATTGTGTCTTTTTTCATCTCTAACCTATTGAGAAGCGAGGGGAGTGTGAGAGCAGAAGAGAGGGAAACGTGTAGGGGGTAAGTCTCTCACCTCAGCGTGGATGTTTGGGACGGATCCGCTGGAGCCATTCTCGGCAATGGCACAGTTAGAGCTGTTCGGAGAACTGGGACCCGAGCCAGGAGCACTGCTGCACATAGAGGACACTGAAACACACACACACACACGGATTTCAACAATCACATTTTAGCTGCATCGTTAGAAAATAGAGCTGATGATTTCACAATATTTTGTGATTGATTAAACCATTTTTAATGTATCAGCAGGATGTTAAACTGTTCCCTTCCCCCGAGCTGCAGTAATATTAACAGCACAGAAATCACACAATAACTATGTTTTCATTACTGTTTGCAAGTCTTCACACATCTGACAGCAGTGTTTTACAAATGCGAGAGAGAATGTGCTTGAGAAACAGTTTAGAGAGCAGAATTCAATCTACATATAAAATATTACTCACAAATTATTGGTCACTTTCTAAACAATAAAAGTATAGTGCATCTACTATTACATACAAACAAATACTTTGTTTATATTTTTATCTTTACATTTTTTTAATTTAAATATATTTAAATGCCCTTATTCATTAAGACAAAGGATGCTTTCAAAGAAAGATCATCATACGTCCCTAATATATAAAAAAAAAAAAAAGAGTAGTTTTTGGTTCAAACCTGTTTAAATAACCTGTTCTAATACTCACAGGGTTATGCAAACTGTTCTGCATTCGTAGATATGGTTTACCTGAGATCTCAATCGCCCTTTTCTTGAAGGTGCTGATCACAGTACCATCTTTCCGTCTAAGAAGTGGGCTGCTCCTCCTCTCAGCCACCTTCTGTTTTAACCGTGAACGTACCTTCAGATTGGGTTCAGAGGCTGAACAGAAGAGAGACAGAAAAAGATTCAACTACTTAAAGTAACAGCAAACCCAGCGTGATTTGAGATATCACCTACAGGGTTTGTGTTGCAAAGCAAAGTTGACTACTGTATATACGCTCAGGGGCTTGTTCCGAGCGATTACAATAGTGATGTTTCACTTATTAAGCCACACTAATGAGGGTTTGCATCTTTCGATATTGTGCATCAGGACCATGGACAGCAACGGCCAGTCCTTTCCCACTTCTCTTTCTCTCATACGCTCACAAACTGAGCTATAGATAAAAAAAAGTTATATTTACAGCGTGTTGATTTTATCTCTTGTTGATTCCGGAGATGCCGGTCCGAATTAAACTAATTGAAGTAAAAAGGGATTTGAAAGAGGAAAAAAAAGAAAGAAATTGGGGCAATTATCCAAACAGGCTGTGTGTAAAGCGGCTTGACCGAGCCCTACGTGTTTTTCTGGGCCTGTTTGTGCGTCACAGCCACACTGGGCATATAGAGCAGAAAGGACTTTAGCCGCTAATGCTATCAGTGACTTTAGTGTGGATTTAATTAGATTTAAAATAAAAGTGTGAGACGTGGGGGAGGGGACAGGATGGAAAGACACACACTAACTGAGGGCACATTATGTAAGGAGATTGCTTTGGTGTTGCCATAACAGTGGTAATACAGAGTAACCGCTTCACCCACGGTAACAGACCCGTCTGAGATTACTTTATCAGTGTGCTGAAGTCCAAGCTAGAGGGCACGTGTGTGTGTGTGAGTCCTCCTATCCTCCGGATGGTGTATGTGTGTCAGTTCTATTATAGAGAGCTTTATAAAGCAGCGTGGGTGTGACAGTTTAAAAGATAGCAGTGTGTAAAAAGCAGATAGCAGATATGCGTGTGTGTGTGTGTGTGTGTGTGTGTGTGTGTGTGTGTGCGCGTGTGTTTCAGGGAACAAACTCACTGAATCTGTGTGGGAGTTTTGGAGTATGGCTGGCGGCTATGAGAGTGAACAGCAGATGACCAGCAGTACTTTGAAAAAAAAAAAACCCTCACAAATATAGTCGAAAACATGTCAGGAATGATTTGAGACGACGTTTGAGGTGGCTATCGGTATTTGAATCTCTCATAAACAGGCTAAACTGTGTTTCACTTTAAACCTCAGAATGGCAGCAGGTTGTGTGAGAATTAAATTGTGAGGTAGACAATAACAGATAGAATTAACTTTCCTATGAAAACTATTTTATCACTAATGTATATATACATACACACACACACACACACACACACACGCACACACACAATTTTAGTGCTATCAATCAATCACATGCAAAATAAGTTTTTGCTTACATTATATATTTGTATATAATGTGTATATTTATTATGTATATATATATATATATATATATATATATATATATATATATATATAAATACAAACAAAAGCATGTATATATTTATAATAAAATATTTTATATTTATAATAAAAATATAGAAAATATTTTAAAAAAAAAATTTCTATGTATATACATTTACACACACACACACACACACACACACACACACACACACACACACACACACACATATAAACATACATAGTACACATGCATTATGTAAACTCACTAATATAATGACAAAAACATACAATTTTAAAAAGAAAACAAAGAACTGATTTACTATTAATAAAAACTGTAACAGTCTTCCAACGGTATTAAAGAAACAGTGCTGTGAGGTGTGTTTGTGTGTAGGTCCGCTGTTCTGATGACTCATTATGACTCACACCTGCAGACTCCTCACTTCATCCCTACACTCACTCACACACACACACACACACACACACACACACACACACACACAGCCTTGCATCTTCTGTGACACCTCTGCAGTGTTAAACTTCTCCACACAAAACCGCTGGTGACTTCAGAACAGCATCATTCATGCAGACACTTATTCAATCCACTGATGGTTCATAATGCAGCGTCAATGTCACTTAGCTATTACTCATTAAAACAATTCATTAAGATACCAAAAATAACTGCATTTGCATTTTCCCAGAGGAAATACAAGGGCTTGCAAAACGGTAATAGGATAGTGTTTACTGGTCAAATGATCCAGAAAAGAGAAGAGAGACAGAGGAATGGGAGAAAAGGCCACCCAGCTGAAACAATCACTAGAATTTGCTATTTCAATTAACAATTTTATTTTTCTCTATATTTTTATACATAATCAAAGTTCTTAAATGTCACATGATCCTTCAGAAAGTATTCTAATATACTCAAGAATCAATTTAATATACAGTTATATAATTTGTTTGATGAAAAGAAAAAGTGCAAAGTGCAGCATTTGTTTGACATTTTGTGTAATATTGAAATGAACAATTACACGGTTAAAGCAACAGTTAATTAACTAAATTAATTAAATAACAGTTAAAGCCTACTCACCGGTCTTACGGAGAGGGAAGTCATCCTTGCCCTCGTAGGACCCTAACAGTGGGGGGAGTTTGTAGGAGGGCGGCGTGCCCGGTGTGTTGCTCTGTGGAGGGGAGCTCTGCTCCAGGGACGCGTGGTGAGGCCCCCTAAAACAAACCAAAAAAAAAAAACAACGCAAGACTCCATCACAACTCAAGCGAGAACCATAAACTTCCAGCATAACATGGCTTGGTGAAATATCAGTATGATTATAGAAGTAACTACACTGAACCCACTGAACCGGTCTCTGACTACCTAAATTAAAAATTGAGAGAAGCTGCACCTTGAATTGGGTTTACCAGCCCAGAACACGGATGCAAATGCATTATGGGTGAAAAGGTGACTTTTTTAGCTTTACAGTTGTGCTGTAAAAATCATTTTTCATTCATGGAGATGAAAAAAATGCACTAAAAAACCTTTTGAGATGACAATTACATGAAACTACAATGGCAGCAGAGGATACCGCAATAGCTCACAGCCATTTCTACTCCCTAGCCTTGAGATCTTTAATTTGAATTTATTATAAATGATGACAATATATAACAAATTTAGTACTGCACTGAAGTAGTATAGCAAGTAGAATTAAATAATGCATTAAATGTTTTTAGATTTTCTTCAAAAACTATTTTTACAATTCTTTAAATCAAAAAGTGTGTTTTAATTGTAGAAGCTGAAAAAAATTATTTAGTGGATTCACTCACATATTTTTTTAAACGCACGTTTGTCACTCTTGAAAAAGTATAAAATTCCTGATAAATGAATGACTAAATACACAATCAACAAATGCGTTTTTATTCTTTCTCTCTGATAAGATTAGGTAGATTTATAAGCGTGTAGAACTCCGTAAACTTCTGAAAACAAATTAGTTTAAAGGGGATGGCCACCTGGGCACTGCTTTCAACAGAGAAGCCTGCGATTGGCTACAAAACTGCAATATGGACCAGCAAGGTTTCTCTCACCAGCACTTCTGGGGGAAGGAATGGTTGAGTCCACCGGGGCCCGGTTCCTTTTTGCTCAACAGGAACTCCTGCAGCTTCAGTTTGACCTCAGTACTAGCGATAGCACCTGAGAACAAAGGACATCATAAATACATGCATCTGTGTCTGTGTGTATATTCATTACAATTAAAAATTTTACATTTTATTTATTCATCTGATATCAAAAAAGGAGCATTTTTAAATGGCATTCCACGTTTTCCGTTTGAAATTATATTTTCAAATGTATTTTTTCCCTTTGATATCAGAGCTAAATGATGAAAAATAGAGTAAAAACACTGAGATTTCCTCCAGCCTTTCTTGCGGAGTTTGTGTAAGTTATGCTATGAATAAAAAGGGCATGATAAAAAAAGTTAAAAGGAACAGCATTTACTTGAAGAGATATTTTGTGACGTTATACGAATTAATAAATGAATAAAAACATAAATAAAATGACAGATCCCAAACCGTATAACTGATCCAACACCAACCGAAAATAGTAAATATATAGTTATTTTAATTATTAATAACTAAAAAAATATCCATCTTTATGTAAAATATTTTCTTATATTTTATTACAGTGAAATTACCATACATTATGTCTTCCAAATTGTTCGCTTGGTTACATGCTAACACAAAACCCAACTGGAATTAATAGGAATCCTGTAAGTGCTGCACATGATATGAGGTTCTGAGGTTCATACTTCTGAGGTTACTATAGGATATTATGTAGGCAGCTTACTAGGTTTTGGATTCGATCCAATATGTTAATTTTGTGGTGCAATAATGCCTAGTGCTGCATTGTGTCGTTTCTAAGTGTAAACAACCAAAGATGAGAAATAATGGAGCAATTTGTGCCTACAGTGCCTAAAGCACTTCAATGGATATCCATGACAGTGTGTAATTATAGCGGCAAACAACAATAAACATTAGCTACGTACTGCTCAGCAAGGTGTTTATTCATTGAACCAAAAGGTGAACGGCATATTTAAGCTATTCGCATTTTGGAAATCAGCCTCAGAACGAGCAACAGGAAATGTGAGAAGCGAGTTCGCTGTAGATCTACTGTAGTGCGTGTAACAGATGAATTAATGGAGAGACGCGTACTCTCTTTGCCCTTCTCTTTGTTCCGCAGCATGATGAGCTGTTGCTCCAGTCTCTGCTTCTCCATCTCTTCGTGCCGCTGCTGTTCCAACTTCCTCTTCTGCTCCAGCTCCTGTTGACGCTTGGCGGCAAGGATCTCCTGCTGTTGCTGTTTAGAAAGAGTTCGGAGGTCAAGCACCACAGCTGAAGGAGATGATGTGTGCGGGGAGGACAGAGAGGGTCGTACCTTCAGATGTTCTTGCAGCTGCACTTCATGTTGACGCGTCAAAACCTCGTGCTGCTTCTGGAACTCGGCGAACAGCAGCTGTTTCTGCAGCTCTTGCTGTTGTTTGAGCAGGAGCAGCTCGTGCTGTAGCTGTTTTTCCCTCAGCGCCGGGTCTACCGTGCTTAGCGCGCTCAGACGCGGGTCCGTACGCAGATCCACCGGCCCTCCGCTGCCTCCGCCCTGATCTCCTCCACCGCCCACCGGGCTCTGCATCCCAGAGGGGAGCAAGGTCTTTACATCCACTGCTGGAGAGACGGAGACGGTCAGTCATGACAATTACGAAAATATTAGTTCGGAAACTAGGACATAAATATATTACTTATTGTACTGTGTACTTATAGTATATACTGCTACTAATAGTATTATATATTATTATTAATATTATAACATGTTATTTTTAATAGGGAATTATTTCTGAGAATTTATTTCCCAGAAAGAAAATTTAAATACACAGTATTTCTAAAAGCAATTTATTTATTTTTTTAATAAAATCAATTAACTAGAGTTGCATTTGGTTGTAACTAAATCATTACAATTTAATCCAGAAAAATTATATTTATGGAAAACAAAATGTCTGTTAAATTGGGTATTTATGGGGTTTTAAAACATTATCCACTAAAAAATTATTGGCATGCTAACACAGAAGGTTAAATGTTTTTCAGAAGGCCGAATTAAAGACTATTGGTGACTAAAATGCTAAGCTAAATGGCTAATCTGTGAACACTATATAGGGTTAGGCTAAATTGATTACTAGTGGAAGAAACAATACATGTTTATTAATTTATCAATGAATCTTTCTCTCTCTCTCTCTCTCTTTATATATATATATATATATATATATATATATATATATATATATATATATATATATATATATATATATATGATAGAGATACAGAAGGACAAACTGGACTGCTTCAAGGCCTAATTTTGTACTTGAAAAAAAAAAAACATGAAACACCTTCAGGTCAGAAATATTATTTTGAAGACTTTTATTATTACTTTATGAATACTTAGTCAAAATGACAGAATTTTTTGTAACATATAAATGCCTTTATTTTGAATAAATGCTGTTCTTTTGAACTCAGATCCTCAAAAGATCCTAAAATAGCTTAAATGTATCACGGCATCCACCAAAAGTTTAAGCCGCATAACTCAACACTGATAATATACAGAAATGTTTCTTGGGCATCAAATCAGCAAATTACAATAATTTCTAAATGATCATATGACATTTGCCATCTGTACAACATCTGTATTTATGCACATACATACACAGACTTGTTGCATTTATATTTTGTAGGGGGGGTCACCTCTAGATGGGTTCAAATTCGTTTCCTCAACCTCTCAGCTAGTACTACTTAAATTAGCATGTTGACACAAACGTACGGTCAGTTTAGAGCACACAGTTACATAAGGAAAGGCCATGGGTGCATTAGAAATCTAGACAGTACCATACAGTTCATGTACGCTGCATATGCAAATGTTGGGCTGACGTTCGTCTGTGTCTGCCCATGTTACTGTAACCAAGTAAGTGGGCTAAAATGTCGACAGGCTAGTGGACGCTGCCGTCTTTTGTATCACGAGCCAGTTAGGGATTCATCCAACTGAGCCAAACCAGCTTCAACTAGGAAGAGCATCACAGAAAAATACCAAAGTCGGTTTAAAGTCAGTGTAAAAGGGCAACAGTAACGAGAAAAAAGTAACAGCCAAGGTCAGCCTTATGGTAGAGCTCTGTACTGGTGAAGAGGGCATCCAGTTACATAAACTAGTGGGGAAAGCAAGGTGATGTCCCGAGGCTTGTTCTGAAAAACACTCCAACCAATCACTCTGATATTTCCAATAGCAGCACGACCCCCCCAAAAAAACTGAGCTTCCCAAAGCTTCTCAGCAGTTGTTTATGGCACAAGCGATGTACTACAAACCCATCATTCCTGCTTTTGTTGGTGTTACTTATTTTTCCCTCCTCAAAAGTCTTTTTAGTTTCACTGCATTTAAGATGGCATTAATGAGTTGTCATGGGGATAGCGATGTGTTTTCTGCCTCTTGCGCAAGTTAGTGTAAGCTCCCTCCAAAGGCATCCAGTCAGGAAAACAGATCACTCCCATTAAAGATGACCAGGTCGTAACAGCTTCTGAAGAGAACAGGATGCACACGGGCTGCAGCTCAATTCAAAAACTATAGTGAACATTAAAGTTACACACTGTATATCAACAATATTAAGTCATTTGAAAAAATGATTTTTTTGAGTAAAATATTTAGTTTGGACTAATACATAAATTTTTTTTTTTTTACAAACTATAGTAAAAATCTGGTCTGTTGTTACAAAAGAATATATAGGATTGTTTTATGATAAATATGTATGGGTAAACGATTGTAAATAATGTACTTGAACAAATAACTTAACCTATAAACATAAACATATGTCTTAGCATTAATGTAATGTTGTATATTTTTAGCAACATGCCAATAGTATTACTGAAACGCCCTAGCCTTTAAAAAAAAGCACTGATGAAAAGCGGAACCGAAAACATTTTACATTTTCATTGCACTTTGTAACTTTTTATGGCCTCCATGAAATCTATATGAGCTTTTGCTTATATTTTTGTGTCCAGATCCTTGTTTCAAATATTGAGCGATACATTTGTTTATCCCCATAAAGTTAAAGAGCAATTATTTACAACAGAAATGATCACTTTTATCGTCACTGTCACTTTTCACTGCAATCTAGCTGAATAAAAATATTGATAATACAAATTTCAAAAACACAATCTCAAAACCATACAACACATGTCAAAAGTGCCAGTTAGTACCATATCAATACTAACAGTAAAAAAAAACAAAAAAAAAACTAAACAAAACCAACAACTATTATTTGGTGAACAAAGCGAAATTTTAGTATTGCATTCCTGTAGCTCAATCTGAAGAACAACGCGTGGTTTGAAAAATTCATACCTTCAACGCACAAAGTCAGTTTGAATAAAAGTGCCTGCCAAATTCATAAATGCATTTTGACAGCCCTAGTTAGTATCTAGCATAATTCATTACCTTACGAATTTATTACCATAAATGTAAACAGATGAAAAAATAACCAATTTAAGGCAATACTTAGCTAAAAGCAAGCCCTTTTCGCACTATAAAAACAACATTACCTGCCCGCTACTGGCATAATTCTTTCATAACAACAAATGATTTGCATAAATCTTGCATACAATTTAAGACGATACACTCTGTGAATTTGGCGCCAAACTGTTTTTTTAATAACAGTGAAGTACTTTAAAAATCTTGTACCGGTGTGCACTAATGTCATTTTGACTTCAATGCTAAATACTGGCACATCACTTCGGATAGAACAAAGCTTTATATCGTCTCTTCAATTGCTAAAGAGTCCTCGGGGTGTCCTTGAGTCTGCAGGGACCTCAAGTGTGAGGTAGGACAGCACTATGCGGGGGCCCCTCACCGCTGATAACACATTAACCCACATGTCACTCAGCCTCTACTGTCGCCCGGCTCGCCCTCTCAGCTTCGGCTAAAGTTTACCAACATGCTAATGATCCGGTTTCTTCACTGGATGCCTGGCGGAAGCGTTCGGCTTACATGAAAATCAGATTACTCCCCCTTTATCAGTCAGGGCTAAATATAGCCATCCTTGCACCCTCGGGCCGATTGACTGTGTCGAGCCTTTGACGTCAGAGCTCGGCCAGCCGAGGTCGCCAGGGCTACCGCTCCTGTTACTGACCAGATGAGCTTAGCATAGATTTCCCTAGACCCCTTGTAGTCTTCCAGAAGAAGAACGGGGTGCTTCCCGTATATAAAGTTCAGAGGCGTCTGCAAAATATGACTTTGGCTAAACAAGCGAAAACTGTGAAATTATGGGTGAATCCCACGTATAAAAAAAAAAAAAAGCTGAATATACAAAAAGAAAGATGATTTTAAACATGGGTATTGTGAAATAATACCAAGGCGATAAGGGCTTCAGGGCCTGCATGCAAAAATAAACAAGCTGCGTCTGATTCTCAATTCAAGACTGGACTAAAAACCGTTACTGCTACCTGGCATCAAACTAACATAACAATTAAGCTAGTTTAAATGTACAAATATTTCACGTCTGTCCATATGCTATTTGGTAAAAACAGCAAAAAAAAGAATATGAAATAAATATTTAATAAATACAGAGGAAGCGGAATAGTTCTAGAGTGCGTTGAAAGCAATTGACTGTTTTAAAACGACAGGTAAATAAATAAGTTAACATATGACTGTACCTACGACCGTGAAAACTCCTTAGCTCTATTAATACTGAAACTTGGTTAGAGCCATTAAATGTTTTGTTAACATGTTTGTTCACAGTCTAGCATGTACGCAGCGGCAGCACCGCAGATCGGTAATCAGTCCAAACGCAACATCTATGTGACAGACTCCCACATCCCTACGGAAAACTCCTTTGAGGTGATAATTAGCAAGCACAGGGACTATTAAAGACAACCTTCCTATCAACTCCTTCCTGTCCAACAAAAGAAAACAGCAATTCCGTCACAGCTAATGTCTATCCTTTTTCAAACTTCTCGTCCATTTTAAATATCACCCGCCTCCAAATTGGTAGTTACTCATCGAGGACCTGTTTTTAAGTTGAAAGGAGGAGATGAAAAACGCATGAAGGACAAAAACAGAAAAAGGGGAGGTACTCTGGGAGCGGAGTCTTCGAGGAAGTCCTCAGTGTGGAGGTTGGGCAGACTGAGGGGGTTTCCAGGCAATTTCCCTCGGAGAGCTCTCACCAAAGTGGAGACTCGACTGATTACTAGCGCCCACACGTAGTGCACATACACAAACTTGCAGACCGATATAAACAGACTCAACCTTTCATGATGTGCACTGCAAAAATCTTGTTTGGCGTTCAAAGTAGGTAAACATTTTTAAAACAAGATACAGTTGCTTAGGATGCAAAACTACATGCAACTGGGGAAAAAAAAATACATATTTAAATTTGAAATACTGAACGTTTGCTCCTCAAGCAGCACTTTTACAAGGATGCTCAGCTACTTTCGATGAAAAATAACATACTATAGATGCATGATATTCAAACTCCGGACAACACCAATAAGCAGTGAAATAAACTAAATGACCGATATTAAAACTATATACTCTTTTGTCTAAATAAATTAAATATAAAAAAAAAAATTCATGCATCACAATAAAGCAGTGAAGTGAATCAAAGAAATTCATACAATTTGACAAGAACGCATTTTGGTTTGATAAACGTTTTGATCCACTTCAATTGTTGCCTACTGTATAATAATGTACAGTAGGAAAAATGAATATTCATCCTTTGGAGATTTGCTAAATATTTCATTTTAATTATATTATTCATGCTTTTTGAGATTACATTCCTTAGCTGACAGAAAAGTAATTTAAATGTAAAATGAGATCGCACAATTAAATACTTAATAAATAGAGTTTGTCTGACAACATTTGTTTTTATTTGTGCATACATACATATTTCCATGTTGTATTACGGTTTCTGTTTTTTTTCCCAGGTGATGCATAAATGAGGACAATGGTGATCGTGTCCCACGGGAAAGGCATAAAAAAGCAAAAAAACATTCCTGCAGAGGCACTTACCATGTATTAAAAACGAGGTAAGAGCATTGTAACCTGACAGGATGAAAATAGAAAAAGATAGAGAGAGGGAGAAAGAGAGAGAGAGAGAGAGAGAGA
The DNA here is from genome assembly GCF_018831695.1 of Puntigrus tetrazona. NCBI lineage: Eukaryota > Metazoa > Chordata > Actinopteri > Cypriniformes > Cyprinidae > Puntigrus > Puntigrus tetrazona. Next base: position 22,305,143 of record NC_056701.1, on the reverse strand, counting down.
GAGAGAGAGAGCTACCTCCTCATTAAAAATAAAAGAAGGTGTTGCATAAGCTACGGGTGAGGTTGGGTGAGCGAGAGACAAGAGGACAGGAACGACAGACGACAGACTGAGTAAAACTGGGTGATGTTATTTGGATAAAAAGCCAAGCAGGACTAATCAATGGAGTGTCTGGAAGAGGGCCAGAGAATGCTTGAGTAGCCAGATTTACCTTTCATCAGATTATATCGTACTCCCTGGATTACGCTAATCGCCTGCTGGAAGGACTAGAAATAGCTTCCTCTCACTCCGTGTCACTGGCGTTAAGAGCAAGGTGCCAGTGTGTGTGTGTACTGTATATGTGTGTGTTTATCTACACTTGATCTCCTTATGCAGTAGTTAGCTGAAGTTTGTTTATAAGCAGTTGTTAATCACAATTCCCTGCTCAGGCGTGTTTGAATTTGACAGTAAGACTAGAGCGTACAGTAATGCTTGGACTCGGTCTAGATCGACAAAAGTCGATGAATGTCAAAAGTAACGTGTCAAACGTTTACGCTGTAAGCAATGAATCTGACTACAATGGAAGTGGAATAAAACTAATGTACTAGTATCTTCACATTCACCGTCTGACATTGTCGCCGCGTCTCACCTGGGAGGCCGCTTTTGTCAGTCGCATACTCTATCAAGACAGTAAATAACTGTCTGAATGCCACCTCTGGAGAACGCAGCCAAAATGAGGCGATTATCTATGGTTTTTGCCATTAAAAAAAATCTTTTACTTATTTTAGACCCCTTTATGAGTGTCGTTTCTACCATAAACATATGCTGATTTGATCTGTATAAGAATAGTAAATGAAGGAAAACCTAAAAAAAAAAAAAAAAAAAAAAAAATATATATATATATATATATATATATATATATATATATATATATATATATATATATATATATATATTAATTAATAATTAAATATTTATTTAATATTATTTAATGAATATTAGTCATATTTATCTATCTGATGTATGTATTTAGCTGAAATTACCCTGTCCCAGTTCCAGACACACACACACACACACACACAAAACATACTATTGTTAGCAGTATTAGTAGTAGTATAATAAATAATAATAATATATATATATATATATATATATATATATATATATATATATATATATATATATATATATATATATATGAAATAATAATATTAATAATATGTTCTTTGTGATGGAGGGTCTTGTGCTTTGTTTCTATCATTGTAGTTCTTCTATACAGGTGAATAACTCTGCAGACAAACTCTGCCTGTCAATTTTTATTCCAAGTTTTGAGATGCCTATTTCCTTTCCTGCACCTACTTCCACAATCACAGCAGACAATCGTCTGGAGAGACCCGAACGTGCAATAGTCAGCTTATGGGAAGTTGTTTATCACACTAAGGAATTCTCTTTAACATTTCGGTCAAAACAAAGAAATCCAAAGAAGAATTCATGCAGCCTTTTCCCTTGTCTTTTGCAAATAGTATTGAAATAGCTGCCCCATTTCCACCGTAGCAGGGGGTCTTTCCTGGCTTCAAACTCCTTCCCCCCTGTCTTCCTCGCTTTCCTCTACACCTTCGCCTCCTCCTCATCCTCCCCGGCCCCCGTCCTCCCCTTCACTCCCAGAAGAGATTAAACACAAGCAGCGACAGAACACAGTCTGCCTGCGAAAAGCGCAGTTATAAATAGCCCTGGATTAATAATGCTCTGGGGGGAGCGGAGGGGGAGGTGGGGATGGGGGGCACGCTGCGCTTTTAAAAGTGCGCGAATCTATTTTAGGACGCTACATTTCCAGGCGGCTCTCTGTGCATCTCTCTGCTCGCTCTTTCCCATCTTGCTATAGACGTCGGTGATGAATGCGGTGTGCGGTTTCTTTACAAAAGACGGCCTTTGACCCGGAGACCCTCGTGAAATGCATGTCGATAGCCTGCCAATAATGTAATAAAAGCACATAGTCACGGACAATCCATAGATATTAACCTATGCGCTGTGATCCAAACCGCATTATATACTGACAATGAAGCTGAAACGCTAAAACGTGTTTAAGGGTAACTTTCCAGTTAAAAACAGTGTTTCAGTTGACATCTGACCGCTGTATCCTCAGGGACTTCGTCCCTCACGGCAGCAACAACCTAAAGCTCTCCTCTCTCCTCTCTCCCGAAGGGCTGTCCTTTTGTTTTCAGAGCTCAGTTGAAAGAGAAACTTACAGCTGACACAATTTGCTGACACCATTTCCTGCTTTCATTCCAGCCAGGGGAGCTTTATTTTAGCAGTTAGTCCGTAGCCCTGTTGTGCAGAGACAAAGAGACAATGACAAAGAGGAATAGATGTACAGAAAAAGAAAACGAGTAGGGATGCTCCAGTGTGTGCGTGCGTGTGTGTGTGTGTGTATTAATGCTGCCAAAATGAGCGTGTTAATGCAGGCGATTAATTTTTCCAGTTTAACAGCGTTAACCATTCTACTTTATTTTGTTTCTACTTTAAGACTGAATGTAAAATTATTACAAAATAAAATTAAAAACAAAAATTTGACGCAATTAATTGTAAAAAAATTTGATTAATTTTGTTTTTGTATTTCTAATTTTTTTGTACCATTACAAATTTCATTAACAAACATCCTTTTGATTTTTTTTCAAATGGTATAGGAAAGTTTTTAAATGTGTAAATTATGTAAAATTATTATATCCAAGAAAAGTATAATACATATTAATTGATTAAGATTTAATATTATTTAACATTTAAAATATATATATATATATATATATATATATATATATATATATATATATATATATATATATATATATATATATATATATATTTATTACATCTCTATAAGAGAGACAGAGAAAGAAGACAAAGTGAGGACACTGAGGTAGGACCTCAAGGACAGTCATTAATAAATGCCTGCACTTCCCTCGGTTCTGCAGAAGAGTCTCTGTTGGTAAGCTTTGGGACACAGCAGTGAATCATGGGACGTGTTTCCCCAGCACAGAAACAAACTAGAGGCTGAGAAGGTGCAGACCTGTGATATATTATAACAGAGACTGTACACACACAGACCCGCGGCAAGAGCGAGATAAATTTGTACTATAAACCAACAATCTTCAGGACAGAATGGAAAAAAAGCTAAATGTATTAGGAGTCCATGGTGGTTTGCCTTCAAATAAAAGCTGTCAGTGGAAACCGCACGTCAATGAGCAAATAATCGCTGTAAGAAAAAGTTGCAATCAATCAATTAAGACTTTAGTGCAAGGGTGACGTTTTCCGAACCGACGGGACTGATTGCTTTTCCCTTAAATGTGCTTCATTTTTATAAATAGTTTGCGGTTTCGTATTGATTTTACAGCTTTTTTTGACTGAAACGGGCTCCTGCATCCGCAGCCTCCCTGGAGGAACCATTTATTATTTGAGCTCTACAGGCGCTTTCTACCATCCCCCTGTTTTAAAGTCTATTTTGCAGAGAGCCCGGCTTACGTCATGGTTATTTTCTTTAGCAACGGTACACCAGCTACGCTTCAGAGAAACGAGCGGGAGAGATGGAAAGGCAGAGAGAGAGAGAAAAAAGCATGAATATTGCTTTCCAGAAATAGCACATAGCGACGTGCGGTAGGCTGCCCTGTCAAATCGGTTCTGCATCCTCTCCTTGTTAACGGCACATAGATGAACGAGCGCGAGGGAACTCGCAGAGAGAGAGAGAGAGAGAGAGAGAGAGAATCAAATGGAGTCGGTCAGATCCAGCCAATGGTTAGGCGACACTGCCACCAGAACTGTGCATGGTGAGGTGAAAAAAAAGAGGTGAAGGAAAGCTGGGCGATATTTACATCTTTTGGAAGAGCTTCTTGGCAGCTTAAACTTGGGGTTTCAAGCTGGTAAGGGAGAGTTACAAATAGCCAGCGTGATTTATGGCCCCCAGGAACCTCCGATGCCTTGGCAGGCCTAAAGGAGGGGTAGATCCCCTCGCTCTGGGAAAACAAGAAACCAGCAGTTCTTTGGTGGAAGCCCAAAAAAAAAAAAGACAGCTGTAAAAAAAAAAAAAAAAGCGAAAGAGAGGGCTTGTGCACCGCATGATGTTCGTTCATAACTCTTGATCTATAAGACATGCGCATGATGACGTCAATTAAAGTGGATAATGACACTGCTGGAAGTCAACAGCGTTTATCGGCTAATGAATGTCGATTCGTTCACGTCACGCACGCTGAATGGGGCTATTCTCGATTGTAGCAAAGAGAACAGAGCTTTTTATTTTCATTGTTGGTCTTTTAATTATTTATAGGACAGTCGAGAGACTACAAGAAGTGATGGGGGAAAAAGAGGGACTAACGGTATTGGGATATCACGTTAATTTGAGCACATGCACTAATTGTTACTACTGGCATGACGACTAGTTTTATTAGCAGACTAGTTAAGGCTGCTGTGGCTGATGAACAGATACCAATAATTAACTAAACTATATAAAAATAAACTTAATATTACTATTAATGGTACTATTAAAAACTAAAAAATAATGTAAGTAATAAAAACGGGGAAAAAAAGAGATAAATAATTTTACATGATATGCAAGATTTTTAGCTTCACAGCCGGATATTCATCTCTCAAATAGGACATTACATTTAGTAACATTTAGCAACATGCAGTGTTTCTACATTATTAAATTACATTAATAATTATTAACTTACCTTAGATGAATATTAAATCCTGACAAAGAATGTCTAAAATGTAAAGAAAATAACTGTGGAATCTGTGATATTTAGTTTAGGATTCTTTGATGAACAACATTAAAGTAGATAATTTTTTAAAACGACTATATGCCTTTTTACTAAAGAACTAAGTCTTAAAAAAACAATAATATAATAAATGTTCAGTCAATAATGACCAATAAATAATAAAATAATGTTACGTTTTCTCAAATTTCTACGTACGCTGACCAAATATTATGAATTCATCTACTGCCTTTTACCTGCTTACTGGTATCGGTAGTGGCAACCCCAAACGTATGAACTAAAATGACATCTGACTCCATTGTCCTTTGTAGGCGTCACATGGCAGTAAGGTCGGGCCACCAACTCAATTTCCCATCACCCCCCTCCTTCCCCATCAGCCCCAAAACAGTGTCTCATTCAACAGCGAAACCTCTACCGATCATACCGTGAGCTGCGTATGCCCAACCGCCATTCCTTAGGGCTCTAGTTCAAATGGGACAACCTTTCATGAGCAGGAAAAAAAGCGGAGAAGAAGAAGAAGCCGCATGCAAAGCATAAACATTCAGACGATGAAATGTCATCGCTAAGTAGCAGGCTGAGTGCCGGCCACTGTTTACAGGTTCTATAAATGCACCAGCATTGACGTCAAACGCTTGCATGAGAGGAATGTTGTTTTCTGGGTAAACTTCAATGTGTGGTGCGGAATTCATCTCACACCACTTTTTAGAAAGAAGCAAAGAGGGGGTCGCAGGGTGTATTCCAGCAGAAAAAGAGGGTTTTTTTTTCCAAAATGAAATATATATTAAGGGGGTGAAGTGTTTATTTATTTTTTTTTATTATTGATTCATTTTCAAATGCTGGTAGCAGGACTTTCCCTGCACCAACGCTATTTGGAGAGCATCCTGTGGTTCATGCTGAAAAACTCTTAAGAAATTATAACTTAATTATGACCATTTGCACTACTCCAATTCAGTCTCAGCACCAGCGAAACAGGTGGATCACAAAATGGACCATTCTTAACAAAATGCCACCAAAATAAGCAGATTCTGTGACTTCTCTGAAATTATCCGTTTCTGCCGGGTGCAAAAATTCACCCACAACGGCCCGAATTCCCCCAGTGCTTTCGATTCTTCTTATTCTGACCCTTTCACAACACCAGCATTTGGAAAGCCGGAGCAGGAACTGGATCTTTGAATAGGAGCCTCTACTCTGCACAGCTCCTGAGGGGTTTGATGGCATGTGTCGTAGAAAGGTTATTCCTTCTTATGAAACTATTTCCAGTAAAGGATATTAAAAGATATCAGGAATTTAAAGTCATGGGTCATTTGGCAAGAGGCAAGAACAACAAAATGGCCTGCACGTATCTTTGAACAGCCTGAACCATGCTTTCTGCTGTCACTTACTGAGATGAGAAGGGCAATAAAGATGAGGAGGTAAATGAAGAAGCGGCAAGTCATTCTTCACTCGCAGAACATCAAATAAACCATGGCTGGCGCATGACAAAAGAGCTGCCGTGTGTGTCACTAGAGCCCTGGCGTGCGACAAAGATGAAATGCATATCCACAGACAGGTTAAATAACACAGGGTACCTGCAAGATCTTACAGTACAAATGACTGAAAACTAAAAATCGACACATCAGACTTTGTAATGCAGAAATACTGGATGTGGCAGGCTGACACAAAGCAGCCAAAATTCAAAGCCTTTGTTTTTATATGAATGTGTGAACATCGCTGTCATTACTGAGTGCCCATTGATGGCGCCAAGGGAGAAATTTGGAAGCCACGCACAACTTTTTTTTTTTTTTATGCCACTTACATAATTTTACATTAAAAACAAACAAAACCTCAAAAGGTGAAAAAGATGACTTTTTTTTTGTATTTCAAGTGCCATAATCAGGTCCCTGGAACATCTACCAACACAGAAAACGTGAAGAACAAAAGAAATTAGCTGCTCAGATTTCCCTCCCCCTGTGATAAAAAAAATTACAGGTACATTTCCACCTATGACAGACACTGTTTTCGCAGGCGACAACGGTGTACCAGAGCAAACGCCATGGCAAAAGTTCGGGCAAAGCATGCTAACTCTTCTGTCTTTGGCTCCCAGCCTCAGAGGAGACAAGAGAGCAGCGATTTATTGATTTATTTATTGTATATTACGCTGCTGCCACACAGATCTAATGTAAACATGTCATTTCTTTCCCAGCTGTTTACCTTCACAGATGTCACTGAATGTTTTTGTAACTCGTGTGTTTAAACTTGTGTGTATTTGACACTATAAAACCTTAAAGAGAACTTCATTTAGTGTTTACATGGAGGGCGCGATTTGCCGGGGGGTGTGGGGCTATCAGAAAATGTATTTTAAAATGCATTGATTTTAGTGCAACAGAAATGATTGTCGTTTTGTTGATTGTTTGTTGTTTCTGTCAGCAGGTTTCTGTTTCCAATCAAAACATATATATATATTTCAATCTTTCCAATGGGTCCATTTATACAGCATCTTAAACATTTCATATTCCATCAGCTGTGTGTTTGCTTATTAATAAACCCCTAAAATCATGCAGTTTGTTGAAGAATGAGTAAATGAAGATCAAATGGGCAAATAAATTATACTGGATGTACCCCAACGTGGCACTTTTGACTTACAGTATGCCGAAACCACTTAGAAATGCACTAGTAACTATCTCGAACACCCTAACAGCAATGACCTGAAGTACAGACTGGCTGTAATAAGGCTTCACCGCTCACCAAATTTATACATACTGTTGTCTACAATAATATCTCGCCTCCAGAAATATCCCTGAGCACCATAATAGGACTATCCTATACTAAAACCCAATAATAGACGATAGTAAAATGAGACGAGGGAGATATTATTAGCTCATGTGTAGGGTACAAACAGAACAGCTTGGAGTATATACATCTTCTATTTCCACTCGGCTGCACAATGTTCTCAGTCTAAACTGAATGTCTCCGATGTCCGCTATGATCTCCTGATAACGAACTACTGCTGGAGTACATTTTAATAATCATCGTTTTATGGTTTTTGCGTCATCCTCTCAATGTTGTTGATAAGGCACTTTTGTAACCTGTCAATTGAACGCCTACACGAATACAACATCGATAACCGCAAGAACAGAAAGAGCAACAGATAAACAACTGATCGGTTGAATCATCCACTGAATCAATGTCTGAATCACTGATTGACTGACTCATGTTTGTTTCATTTAGATCGTCTGTCAACCATGACATGCAGTGCACTGGAGTTTGAGAATAGACCTCAAAGTAGGTGTTGAAAGGCTGTAAAGTGGGTGGGGCTGATGCATTCCCATAGTGCCCTATAAAAGCTCCAGTTGCCATTCAAGACATGGGGGTGAGACCATAGGCCTGTAAACAGCCACGACATGCCTGGTGCTTATTATAGCATGGGACATCACTGGGGAGACATAGTTGACTAGCTGTAGTGGGAACGATACAGCTAAATTTAGAGAAGCTCTTAATTTTGGTGACTATAAGTAGTAAGCAAACTTGGTATGAAAATGATTGTTCGAGAATAAAGAGCTCTAAAGCCGACTTGTGCTTACAAAGTCAGAATTCTCACAGTTTATTATTTCTGCATTATTCGTTCCACAAAACCAAGACAAAGTTTTTCGGAAGTGATTTTCCTTGTCCTCAACCTATCTTACTTTTTAGCTCTTCCACTCAAACCACGTGGCTGCATTCAGAAGCATGATAGTTAGTAAGAATGTGTTAAAAACTACATACAAATAATGTTTTCAAGTAATAAAGTGTTTTGTTTATGTGGCTACATTATAGCTGCATCATTTGCACCTTTTGCAAAAACAAAAACAAACAAAAAAATATATATATATATATATATATATATATATATATATATATATATATATATATATATATAACTCAAAGCTACCATTTCTATGGCGCAAAGGTAGAAATTTAAAGAGCGAACGCAATTCTTTCATGTGACCTGCATAACTTTCCATTAAAGGCAAACAAAACAAATGAAAAATTAATTGAATAAGGAAAAAATATTAAATACTGGAGGCTAAAATAAAATAAAAAGCATACTAAATATACAAATAACAAAGTTTTCACAGTTGTAATGAATATCATGTAATTTAATTATTGAAGATTTTAAAAATCACATCATCTTTTCTGTTCCATCCTCATTCAGTGTTCACCATTCAAAGTGTTCTTTAACTCTTAACCCATGGCACCTATCATGGCATGGCTTGTTAAGGAAACCCTTTTCTAGCAAATCTGAAGAAAAAAAAGTTATTAAAAATGAAAAATGATCGTTCTCTGGTGGAGGGGCTACCATTATACTTTGTTTATCACATAGACTTGTGAGTCAGAGCCTTTTTTTACATGACCACGTTTGGCAAGGTTTTCCTGTGCCAAATGGCAGCATGGCCTTGCATGACAATTCCAGACTGTTTGGCTAAATCCATTAGCTAATTTTGGCATATAACTCAGATGCCACGTGCGTGCCCATCACGCCACCCAATATCATTGATGTAGCATTGTTTGCACGTCCCATTTCTCACCAAAGAATATTGACATTTAGCAAATTTGCCAGACATAATAATATGCGCTTTACGAGACTAACATAAATAACATCATATCTAAAGCATATAATGAATGTAGGAGAGCCAGCGGACCACCGGCATCTGGAAGTGATGCCACGCCATCGATTTTTAAATGCGCACTCGACTCGGTGCATTTCTGCAATGTTTCGGCTTCAGCGTTGGCAGTTTCTGTCACAGATTTGAAAGATACTGTTCTTTGCTTTTGTCTGAAGTGACTGACACAATACAAACTGCTATTAAGGTCTACATTTCTGCAATCCGGTTTAAACGCAGACCACGGAACAAAGGTTCAATTGTCTGAATTTCTTTCCAATCACAGCCATTTAATCTTAGCAGGGGTTTTCTTCCTTTTGAATTCAACTGTTTAAAGTTACATTCTGAAATGTTCTCTTAGTCTCGAGGGCTGTTTTACAGTAAGATATTTTCAGGCAGATAAAAGCTCGGACAAGCAGCCACCGGTCAGTCATCAAATCTGCAATCCACCTAATCCATAATGATTTAGCATGATGTTGCAAGGCTTTTTCCATTACATAACGCAGGTATAATTAATTAAAAACCTCCTCAGGGAGTATCGACTTATAATGATTCGATCCCAGTTCAGCAAGTTTAGAAGATCAGCTCAGCTTATCCAGGAAATTTGTACAAACTTGCAAAATCTGCGAATAAATGTCCTGGCCTCAATCATAAAAAGGTGCACTGACTATTTTTGGACCAATTTTAGAATATTTGTTTGTCTGCAAAGACTAAAGTGTTCTGCTCGAACTAAATCACCAACACATGTAAGGCCCCCTCGGCTGGATACTTCTCTACAGAGCAGCAGATGCATGTCTAGACGAGCACAAAAATTGTGCAAACCCAGACGCTACCTATAGATTGTGTTGCATAATCAGGACGCATGCTGTACATAATGGGTTACAGCAGATTTGGATGAGTGTCGTGTTTCCTTTGGGACAATAAATTCAGCACTCTTGTACACTAGTGTTGAAGAGTAAAAAACAACGGCACGTTCTAAAATGCCTAGAATGGTTTTTTTAAGGACAAGTTTCTGCTTATTTGACTTTGTCAAGTCTTAGTATATATAAAAAAATCATTAGGGAATTTAATTGGAATCTAAAACTAAATCTAAATTGATCAAAAGTGACAGTGTTGGTCAGATATTTACATTTATAGTCACATTTTACTCAAGAAATTCTGACAAAAAAAATAGTTTTGAGCATTTTAAGAAATAATAAGAATTGTTCAGTGAGGACCAAACCGGCACAATAGTCTGATTTCTAAGATCATGTGACACTGAAGACTGGAGCAATGATGCTGAACATTCGTTATCACAGAAAACATAAATTACATTTTCAATTACATAAATATATTCCAATAGAAAATATTTGACTATATTATGGTTTCAGTTGTATTTCTGATAAAGTAAATGCGGTCTAGGTCAAAGTCATAATATAAAATCAATACTAAAATATAAAAATGAAACCCTACTGACCCCAAACATTTAAACATCAGGGCATGTAGAAAATTAATATGAACTAATGAATAAATTCTGTACAAGTATATTTCATTGTTAGTTATTCATTGTTAGCTAATTCATTATTACTGCATTACAAACCATGCATTACTGGTGCAAACAAATCTAAGTGTAACAAAATACTTTCAAACAAGTTCGGGATTTTAAAATTCCTGTTACCCCATCAGGTTTTCCTTAACATATCAAGATATTATTCCAATACCAAAAAAATAAATCAGTTACTTCAGTAGGATCTTACAGGAACCTTAAAGAGGATTTTTACTTTTATCCTTTAGGAATGGTTCCAAATAGAGCTGGAAATTCCAGTGGGTATCAAGTACACATTCCTTTAGGATTTTGCGTGATTGTGCTCTCAGAGCGCTGACTACATGATCATTGTACATGCCGTGAAAAGTTGTGAACAACAGTCTATTTTCACAAGAAGGGTTTGTAAAAGAGAAATTAAGCATATTCTTATGTTTTTTTTATTAAGTTGTCAAGACATACGGCAAAGACAAGGAATACATACAAAAAGACAAATAGTCTCCATTTCCAAACTACTCAAAAACACAAATCAAATGTGTCGACTTGCTAGTACTTCATTTAAAACAATAATAATTGAAAACCAAAAACGATTCTCAAGAACCGCCTGTTAAGAACCAACTTAATAAAATTCAAACCGATACAAAGGGTTACAGTTAAGGAGGTGCATGGCTCGTAAATTACCAGCGTATCCATCTATTTGAACAGTTGACAGATAAACAGGCCCGGTGCGAGGAAAAGAAGCGGCTGCACACCCACACACTGTTATATAGTCATTTCTCTGTGTTGATTCAAGCGCAGGTGAGAGATGGCCGAACCTCGCAAAGCTCTGACGGGAATGTTGACGTCACTTCTGACAAGTTTACCCTGCCAAAATAAAGCTGAGCGCCTCTCAAACTCTGAGGTGCAAAATGATATCATTTTACACATCTTACAACATTAAATAAAACAGTAAGACTTTATCTTACTGTTTCCTTGTTACGCATTATATATGTGCTTACTGTAGTAATAACAGTAAATTATGCATAATTGCATACAAAAAAAAATGTACAGTAAGCGCATACTGTCGGTTCAAACCAATATGAGTTATTGTCTTGCGTTAAACATTAAAGGAGATATTTTGAAGAATCAAACAGTTGCTGTTCTCCACTGTTTTTAACACTATTGAAGTCGGTGTCTACCAAACTGTTTCAAAACACAATCTTCGAAATATTTTCATATCGTGTTCACCTGAAGAACAAAAACTCATACGGAGTTAATGATGCCAATGTCAATTCTTGGTCAGCTATCCCTTTAAAACCCTTTAAACTAAAGAGTGGAAAACAAAGTGCGACCAAAAAAACAGTCGAAAGCCAAGTCCTTAAGTTGAAAGTCATTTGCGACTGACACAACACATTTGCGTCTACCGGGTTAAACACTTCCAAGAGCATTCGAAAGCGCTGGTTCACCATATTAACTTAACAAACTTAAAAGATTAACCAGTCTAAGAGAATTCAATGAGAAAATGTGCAAGAGTGTGACGTCGATCGTGGTACATGCGTAAAGGAAAAGCAGGCACCTTGTTTAGAGATGCCCAATCCAGGTTTACCCCGTGACCCTTGTGGTTTTACCCAAACAGAGTTCGACCCAGACCAAACAAAGCTAAAACGCAGCCACAGCACGGCTGTTGTCTCATCAAACAAATATCAACATCCCTAGACTCCAACGATTCGAGCAAGCAACGATGCAAGCAACGCAAGCACGTTTCTACACACCCAACCTTCTTTCTCCTTTCCAAAACAAGGCACGTTTTTTTCTCACGCACGCTTGCGTTTGTGCATCAGCTCCTCTTCGACTCACCGGTGCTGGGCATGCTGGTGCTCCTGGACTGAGAAAGCAGCTCCACGGGTCGCTCTCTGCTGGACGTGCTGTCTGAAGAGAAGCAGGACTCTGTCTCATAGATCGTCTGCAACATCGCGCACAGTCCCGGTACGGTTGGCTTCAAAAGCATGCCAGTCTCAAAATATCGCCACTCGATTAATGCAAAAACAAATGAACATGAAAAAGGAGATGCCAACCCACTCTCCGTCTAAAAAAGTGAACGCATTTGAAGCAGGAGGGGGGGAAAAAAGCAGCGCGTGCTTTATCGAAAGGTTCATGCGTGCAAAAAATCGACAAGCGCTTTGCCTGTTAATTCCATGGTCCTAAAATAGAAAAATAAAAGCAACCAATGCAGGTATCCGTGGAAAGAAACGCTGCAGACAAATCCTTAAATCGTCCGCTCAAACTGTCAGCTTCACAGCCGCACAAACGAGTCTATTCATAAACCACATCACCTTCTCGTCTAATTGTCGATGTCAGAAACAAACTGCTAATTCACGGCGACAAGTCCAAGGCTTGTATCCAACACCCTGGATCCCGAAGTCACGCATGTGCTGTCGGCGGACCCCGAAAGAGCGACTTCCCCATGACGAAACGCGACGGGACGAAATGAAAGCCGCAGAACGAGAGGGAGATGATGACTGGGAGACTTTCGCCTGCCGGTCCCTCCGTTTCTTCCTTTGCTTCGGCTCTCTCCCGATGAATGGGCTTAAAGTGAACCGTCCGTCCGACCCGTTTGGTGCCACTGTGTTGCTTTTATGTAATTGTTGAAAGCCGAATCTCTGCACCCTCACCCGCGGAGCGCGGCGAACGGGAGAGCAGAGGTATAGAGACGTGGAGTTTACAAACAGACTGGAGCTGCTTCAGGCTGCTGGAAATAGCTGCCGAGCGACAGGGGAGGGGCGGGACTGTGCTATAAATAGAGTCGGGAGCTGAGAGCTCGCTCGGAGAAACAGAGAGAGAGAGAGAGAGAGAGAGGGGAGATGGAAGAGAGGGGACGGTCGATTGTTTATCACGTAAATAAAGGAGCCAAAAACAATAACAGGAGCCAAAAACAGCCAATCAGACACAGGACCGTGACAGGACTGGAGGAGTAGGACCAAACGGAGTTTAACTCAATAATACGAGCCAGCACGAGGGCAAACGGGATACAAAACAACACAAGCGCTGATAAATTTGTGCCAGTGCACGCTGCAATAAATGGAAGTCATTTGTGCATCTGAAACGCAGGCGTTTAAATCACTCGTTTAAATACCGAGGAGCGCTTGATTCTTACCCAAGGAGTCTGCGTCAGCACTATTGACACAGAGAACACAAGGGTCACCGTTTCACAAGCGCATGTGGGTCAAAAGACTAGGACGGCCGCTGCTGCATTAACAAACCTGCAACATGCCGAGCGCTGTAAGGACGATCTAAATAAGTATCGATTACTACACGGGAATAATTGGTTTTGAACAAACTGTGTTCAAACTTTATTAAAAAAAAATAAAACAAATGAATTTCACAAAAATATGCTATAATTATATATTAACTTATTAGATTATCTATGTATAAATAAAGATAAAAATGTAATAATAAAAATGAAAAAATTATTATCATACATATATTACATTAACATATATAAAATTATATTAATTGAACTTCAAATTTAACATAATGTACCCACTTACAAGTGTGCAAAAATGAGACTATTAACTATTATTATTATTATTATTATTATTATTATTATGCAGATATGTGCAAAATTAACATGTAAATTAAATTTAATTTTTTTATTTTTAAACAATAAAATATTACAAAAAAAAACATTTAACTAAATAAAATGTGTATGTCTACCATATTATTGTATGAAATTGTACAGAAACGCACAAATGCATTACATTAAACGCTTTAATAGGCTACACTAATGTAATATGGGACTCCTGTGCTGTTGAAAGGCAATTTTCTAATTCATAATGAAGACCTACACCACTTCAAGATGAAAAAGACCACAATGATGTTTGATTTCAAATCAGTAATGCACTGAATCTTTCTGATGTGAGGGCACCATAATGCATTCATTGTGAATTGCACCATTGATTTCATGCCCTATGAGCGGACATATGACAAGGTTATCTGGCATCGATGTTCTGCGTCAGTTTAGGGACCCAATGCCTAATGCATGCTCATCACATTTATTATCCAAGACGAACTGACCTGTTGCAAAAGCGCAAAGCTCCAGGAAAGATGCGTCAAGACTAAATACGAGAAAGAATCAAATCTGAGACCACACAGTTTCACAGTTTACTTACAATGAGGGCTAAACATTTGTTTCGCGCAAGGAAAGTTGGTCTCAGACCAATATTAAAGGGTAAGATTTATCCAGAACGCCTAAATTAGACCTCTGACGTGTTTTTCTTAGAGCAGTCTGTCACCATGACCACTAGTGTGTTGGAGAGTTAAAATGGATTTGGCTCAAGAGCAGGCAACGATCAAAGAGAAGCTTTGTCAAGCACTTGTTTGAAAAAAAAAAAAGAAAAAAGAAAAAAGACACGTTTAAAAACAACATGGAACAGATGTGCATGTACCCAGCGTCTCCTATCATTGCCTGGCCATAGGGCGTGATCGAAGAGGGCAAATACAGGTTGTGTGTGTGTATTTATGCAGGTGAAATCAAAGCACACTCAACGTTTTGGCACCCATGACAGGACTAACACATAATTTGAACCAAGGCTGAAAATAGAAGCAAGTTTTGCAAGACATGATTTACCCATGAGCAACTGACAGCATGCAGCATGATAAAATAATAAATAAAGAAAAATAAATAAATAAATATAATAAAAGAAAAACATCTATTATTTTTAATCAAATTGAAAATTTGATTAAACAAATGTAATATACTATTATTCTAATAAAGCGTGCAAAAAGGATGTTTTATTTTTATTAAGATTTTTAAGTAACTAAATAATTACAAAAAGAATCAAATGTAAAAATATGTATTAAATGTATTTACACTTTTAACAAAACAAATATTTTAATACAATTATTGTTAACTAATGAAGTGTACAAAATTACATTAATTTTTATATTTTTAATTATATATATATATATATATATATATATATATATATATATATATACACACACACACACATATAAATATAAATATACATTTGTAGTGTAAATGTAAATGTTAATATCATCTATTTATTTATTAGTGTTTAAAAAGGCATTGAAAATTGAACATTGAAATCTCTCTCTCTCTCTCTTTGTATATATATATATATATAAAAATGTGTGTGTGTACAGTATGCAGGGCATGCTCGCATCTTGAAGACCGCTTAGACTTTGCACTTGTTGCTCTTTAAGTTACAAGCACGCTTAACTGCTATCTGTCCCACAGCTGCACGGACGTCAAAGATGTTCACAGTCTTTTCAACTTCACCCTCGTCTGTTGGCCTTAGTCTCCAGCCGCCCCCGTTATTTATAGGTGGATGTACCTTTTGGGCTTTCTGACGTTAGTTGGGCTTATATTTAGCCGTGAGAAGGTGGGGGGAGCGCACCACTTGTTTTTAAGCCCTTTTTTTCATGAGTGATGAACTCGCGTTGGTAATGTCAAGGACTTTGGCAGCAGACTTTGTTTGACAGCTAGTCTCTTGCCTTCAGCCAGACCTGACCCAATTAAGGCCAACCCAAAGCGAGCCGTAACCTTTTGCCACCGGGTTCTGAAGGAATCTTGGACGCTGGAGAAGAATTGTAAATAAATGTGGCTGTTCCTCACTGTGGCTGCGGATAGATGGGTTAAATGCGCGCTGAAGCTTCGGAGCATGTGAATTTCTCTCTCTCTCTCCCTGAATAACATGGACTATATTAGCTCACACTTACGAGCCCACAAAAATAGTCTCGGTTGGGATGGTATTAATTAAAATAAAGCCAAGAAAAACACAGCGGTTTCTCACAAAGATAACCAAGTCTCTTACTGGGGACTGTCCTGCGACCGCTGCCATGTTAGGAAAATGTATTTTAAGTATGCTAAGTCAAGCATCACTACTGCTGTGGTTAGCGGTTTGCTCTAAACCCCCAAACCCTAAATATTCGACTTTTATTCATGCAGCTTTGCAAATGACAAACTCATAACGCATTGTTGTGCGACGAACATGAATGTTATCTTAAACTGTGTGGATATATATATATTTTTCAAAAAGATCTGGCAAAACATACTTACTTTGGTGAACGCTAAAATTAAAAATACAAAACGCAAAAAAAAAAAAAAAAAGAAAAAAAAATGCATGTAACAGGCAAAAAGAAACTTTTGGCCCCTAACTCAATATGACTTTCTAATTTTTTTTGAATGAAATTATTCTATGATCATCTAAAATTAAATCAGTAAATATATGCCATAACACATTGCACTGTACAATAAAATACAAATATGGAATAACAGTAATAATTAGTAAATATCTGCATGCTTGAGCTTCTGAATACTGTAAGCAGAGTTCTTTGATTAGTGTTTGCATAATAGTATAAATGAAACCTATTTGTTATATGAAATTACTGTGTCTCTTCTAGGGATGCAGCGATTAAAGATTTTGTTTAAGCCGGTGTAACTTTGTCTTTGTTTTGTGCGCGCTGCAACAGTTCTGTTCCCTGTGCCAGAAACACTCAGTCTAGCGGAGAAATCCAGAAACCGGTTAATTCAGAAGACTTGGATTAAATCGCTTTTTTACATTTTTTAATGAACATTTTGAAGCATCAAAGTTTAGAGTCTTTCAGTGGAGAAACAGAAATCGTTCAGTTTTTATTAAAAAAATATCTTCCCTTGTGCTCTGAAGATGAATACATTTCTTATGGATTTGGAAAGACATGAGGGTGTGTAAATAATGACAATTTATTTTTAGGGTGAAGTTTTTCTGATAAATATTTTGGCCTTTTTTTTTACTTTGAATTACACTATAAGCATGGGTTACATTTAGCGTGTTCCGTGTTTATTACGTACATATAAAGACACACACACACACACACACACGTATATATTCTGTAAACAAAACCTTTTACTTTTCATGTGATTACTTGCGATCAATCATTTGACAGCACTAGATTTTCAGGTTCCCCACATCCATATAAAGTAGAGACCAAAATACCACATGAACTTAGCTTCGGACCTATGACCACCCACAAGACCCTAACATCATTTCTTGCGCACTTTACTTTTAAAAGGTGGCACGACGCTGCATGTGAATGCGGCCCGGGCGCTCAGCGAACTCGGCCTGTGCGTTTGGATCATTTCACTGCAAGTCGATCCAACACGACACAGACAAACCCGGGCCCTGTCGATACCGCCTGAATAACAACCGCCCGATCGATGAGCAATTTGTTACCTGTCTCGATTATGAGCAAAGAGAATTTCTCAGGTCTGCGAAATCCATTCCGAAAGTGCTGTCGAGTCCAAAAACACACCCAATAAAAGAAATTAAACTCAATCCGAGAAATTAGTTCCAGTTTGCAAAATTGTTTCTTAAATGTCCTCGTTTGAGCGACTGCCAGACATTCCTGTGAGAGAAAGGCAGAGAGAATTAGCTTTCAGTTCTGCTCTGCAAAGGGGGCTAAAGGACACACACACACACACAGCCTTCTAAAAATCCTTCTGAGCACATACATGAGCAAATTCGGTCAAATGTATCATTAAACTGTCCATGAAAGCCTGATATGCTGCCTGTATACATTTACAGCGAGAAAAACAACCTTTTTTAGAATCATCATTTGATGACTCATATCAAGGCATAGACTGATGCACTTACACCCAAAGTGAGGATTCACACACACACACACACACACACACACACACACACACACATACAGCACAGGGGACGCATACAGATTCTTTCTCCTCAAATAGAAAGCTGCGATGACTCATTCTCTGCACAGCCCCAACTGCAATGCTCCTCCCTGCCAGCAAACACACACGCGCTCACACACACACATACACACACACACGCTGGTGTGTATTTATTCCACCGATTCAAATATTAACACATACAGATAATGACAAGATCCTCTGAGCTGGAGGAAGGCCTCCTGTGGCATTCCACAGAAATCAATGTCTCGAACAGGTTGACTCATTTAAAGCGGTGTTCACTGACCTGTGTCCCGCTCACAACAAACCGGTGTCTAATTATAATGCAAGTGGAATGGCAAATGGACTAAGGTAAAAAAAAAATAATAATAATAATTATATGCATGTGTATAAATATATGTATACACACACACACACACACACACACACACACACACACACACACACACACACACACACACACACACAATAATAGATAGATAGATAGATAGATAGATAGATAGATAGATAGATAGATAGATAGATAGACAAAGAATAGCACATGCATCACTAAATGATTTAAAATATGCATTTATGCAGAAATATATATATAAGACATAAGCTTTGATATTGATGTTTATCGGTTTCTTAATATAAGTTCTATTGATAATATTTTTATACAATACAATTATTTTACTGCGCCAAAAAGCACAAATGAAAACAATTAAATACTGCAGTATGTAATACTGATGGGCAATGCAGTCCAAATTCAAAACATTGGAGAGAGTTGTTTCTTCCGCCCCCTCATCCTCGCACTCGATACTCACATGGGTTGCCAGATTGAGGACATGCAACAGGAACGATCGCAACTGACGATGGAAGATGACAAGCCTTACACACTGTAAGCTGATGAGCTGATTTACCCACAGTGCTTTTTGGATGAATATAGAGGCTATTTAGTTTCAGTGAGGTAGAATCTGTAAACTCTGACACAGTTCTTTTGCTGCCTTACGCTGTGTATTCTATTAAGAAGTGTCAAAATAGTACTGGCTATATTGGCAGCGGGAGAAATGACACAGACAAAACAAAAACCCACATTGTGACACATTATTTTTTAAAAGAAAAAAGTATGTGAAATTAGCATGTTTGCTAAACATCTGCAATCACATTACATAAACTCAAAAACGTTCATATTGCACTCTTAAACATTAAAAAAAACTATGTAACACTGCAAGTACACTGTAATTCACTAAAATAGACATCAGTGATTTTTTAGCCATACATTTTGTTTAATTACAAATAGTGTATTTTACATAAAACTACATCAAGGGTTTCCACGTGCTGCACGTTTTTACAGCGAGTTAATTCATTGTTAAACTCTTAATTCATTATTAGGTCTACACAGCTATCAAAATAAGATCAAAACTGTCATTTAGTCAAGTGTGATCGTTAAAACTAAATAGGAGATTATTATTTTTATTATAAAAATAAAAATCTGTGCAATCAAAAACTCTGATTTAATTAAATAATACATAATTGCGATGCCTACAGAGCAGGGAAAAAAAATGATCGCAATCACATTAATCAAAATAAATCGCAAATTTTTTTTTTTTTGCCAAATCGTTCGCCTTACTCATCAAAGCTAAATCGAGGGAGTTGACATCAAGAGCATTTTATCATTAAACAAATGGAAGTACACTCATCTATGAAAGCCTTTAGATGTCACATATTAGCTAACAGCTAACCCAAACCAAAGAAAATATTTATTAAAATTCAAAGGGGGATGAAAACAAGGAAAGCGCCATGTTCTCCTGTCACTCCGCAGCATCTTTGAATGTTCTTGCGCATCCTTTTGTGTTACGACGATGACTTCATTTAACATCACAAGCTACTGATTTCCTTCAACATGAACAAGAAAATATCTTAAAGACGCATAACCCCCACGTGTGTCCCTGAATTTGCCTGGGTGCAAAGCACGGAGCCCATTACGGTCAAGGGCTTCTGCAGATGAAATGACCTTTCTTTGGAGGAACAGAACTGTACGACATGTCCCTAAAAGAACAAAAGGCCTCACTGCATGGTTGAACGGATTGAGGCTCATTTTTCCTTGATGGGCCTGTATATGCTGGATCACATGGAGCTTCGGGCTCACTGGACATCACCACAGACAAACAAAGCAAGGTCCTTTGATGCTGCACAACGTCAAAATCCCCCTGAAATAATTAACATGATGATATCTGATTATTTCAGCTTGGAGCACTATTTTACAGCAATATGCCAAAAGAGGTGGATCGTTACAGAGATTTCGCTGGGAGTCGAGCAGTTCTTATAAAATAACAGCAAAAGTAAAACGTAAAGATGGACTGATTTTGGTGGATATAATTATTTTCATGTTAGTAAAAGTCCTATCGAAAATACATAGCCTAGTTTGAATTTAGGAATTAGAATATTATAATGTAAAAAGAGCAGATAATCCTTCAGGGGTTGGTTGCATAAAAGTTTGAAACTAGTCTTAAAAGTAAGTCATCTATTTTTTTTTCTTTAAGACTTGTCAAAATGTTTCAAAACTGTTTACATAAAAAAGTCAAATTAGTTCTTAACACAGAGACTAAAGCAACTGGCCCCAGATGTATTTATTTAATAATGTAATAATGTTTATGCAATAAATTATTAACTAATTACTATTTTGTTGCGTCTAGTGATGAACAACCTGTCAACCATATAAAAAACAAATAAGATAATGTGTATAAAAAAATTATAAATATTTTGCAAATATTTTATTAAAACTAAAACTAAATCAAAACTATTCTTTCTGTTCTTTAGCAAACTGAATTGCAAACAGTTCATTATTATTTTTCTTCACACTCAACACTGCAGATTATAATTTTTCACATTTGCCGTGCTGTAAATCTCACATTTACCTTTTTTAATGCAAATTAACCTGCTATTTTGTCAAGTGTGATCATTAAATCACAACATTTTATTATTAGAAAATGACGTATTATACAAAATGTAATCATTAAACAAATACAAATAATCAAATATAAAACATCAACAAAATAAAACTGTAAGGTATGCAAGGTAAGTTTTCAAAATAATAAGCTGAGAGTCTATAAATGTGTGCAACAAGCATGGATGTATCTCCATAGCATCTCCATAACTGATACGCATCTTGATGCATAGTTAAGAATTTGTTACATTTACGTATGAAGTTACTGATATGATGTGATGAGGTACGATTTCAATTTGATTCAACACAATGCAATTTAATGCAATATGATGCAAAGAAAAAACACTTTTTTTCAATCAAAAACTTTTTTTCAATCAAAACACCTTTTTTCAATCAATGCATCGCATCGTTAACTTTTATTCGGATACATCGATGTGAATCAGATGAAAAACGGTGTGTATTAAACACAAATCAGAAACCTGAATCGAAAGGACAGAACTCGGCACCTGCTGGCTGAATAGCGATCATGACAAACAATGACATAATCAACGTTACCCACGGAAACACAACACTCCATCTGCTGTTATATATTAAGAGCACCTTCCTGAGCTGGTTTCACTGGAGCCGTACGCTCAATAAAATGTCAATCACACTGGCGCGCACACAGCAAGCATACGTAAAAGAACCAATGAGTTTGCATCGCGGCGAGCGAACGGGCCAATCAGTGAAGAGCCCTCGGGCAGTGTTGATGTGGAGCGGGGCGCAGCGTAGAAGGTTTCCACGGCATCCACTGACATTCAAAGACGTCATGAGGGGGACAGAGGGTTAATAGAGGTTGTTACCAGTTCTAATTATAAACGGCAGAGAGTCAGAGAGAGGCAAGAGAGGAGCGCTGGGGAGGAGAGAGAGCGGGGGCGGGCACAGGGCCGAAGGTATGAATTAAAGGAGCATTAAGAGGGGGCTGATAGGAGAAGAAAGGGCCGAGGATGAGAAGAAAGCTGCAAAGTGCGCCAACAGATGCAGGAGGGATGGACAAAATCCACAGGTTTTGTTTGCCTTGAGCAGCAAGTCGAGAAAGCCTGGCTGAGCTTCACCTGAGACGAGACAATTATATGCAATTATGCACACAATCATAACAACGGGTTACTCGCCCGCTGACAGACCAAAAATCTTCTTCCAAACGTGATCTGTAATTGCTACAGCTGTGAGTCACGCTGCACTACTTCCACTACTATAACAACAAACAAACGCCTTTAAATAAAGCCACGCTAATCGTTTGTTTTCCCAGCGCAACGCTAATACATCCAGATGATGCCCTGTCACCAATTACAGTGCAGATTTTCAAATATCACCACACTTTATGAAGAAAATTTATTTCACGGGTTTTAGTTTGCTTAGTGGTTTAGATGCTTGAAAAAGATTCACAGTGAGGACTTTTTCAAAAGTCCAAAACCATTAGTTCCTGGTAAACTGGCTTTTTGTTGTTCTTTTTTAAACCATCAATAAATAATAATAATAATAATAATAATACACAAAAAATATGGAAAGACACAATGTTAGTTCTAAAAAACAGAAAAAACTAACTATTGTATGTATTTGTATTGTATTGTACTACTAAATGTAATAACACACACACACACATATATATATATATATATATATATATATATATATATATATATATATATATATATATATATATATACATACATACATACACACACACACACACACACACACATCTACACACATATACACTCACAGGTCATGTAAGGCAAAAGCACAGAAGTTGCTGAACAAAATAAAACCAAATTGTGCTGCCTTGAACAGATTTATCTTCATCTGTCCAAGTCAAACCAGGGAAAACAACAACACTTAATGTGCAGAGCGCTACCAAAATCAGAAAATGCAAACGTTCACATACTGCAGCTCTTGTTTGTAGGCCCAGATGGAATCTAAAGACTTTTGGGCTGATTCTTAAGTTACAGCTGTAAAATTTTGAAGAACAAAATTAAGTCTGGAATACACCACGCAAACTAAAACGCATTTAAAAGACACCTTTTATAAATGGTTGAAAAAAAACACAAACGACAGAGGATCACACACTACCATACTTTCAAACACCACAATCTCTCACACAAATGCGCTTTGTTTCTAGATGACACATGGAAAACAATGCTTACTTCAACTGGCTCCAATATATCAAAGGTGTTTGATATCCCCAAACTGGACTGAAGCGCAAAACTGGACGCACTGCCCAAAATGTGCAGACTGGCTCTGACTTTCAGCAATTAGCGCTGCCTCCATCAGACGGCAGATCTGGCCAAAATCATGTAGCGTATTCAACCTTTAACACCTGTAAGTATTACCGAATGCAAAAAATCCATTTGCGGTGAAACACGAACGAGTAAAATCTCTTACCAGGTGTGTTGGGTGAATTCATGGATGACTCCCTGTGTTTTCTCTGCCTCTGAAATTCTCCAAGTAGAGGGAAAAGATGCTTTTCGGATAAACCACAGCGTGCAACCTTGGGTTCGTCTGGTTTCAGAGGCAAAGACGCCGAGCTCTAAAGGGGGTCCTCGGCGTCAGCCATGACCGTAGACCCCACGAGGAGGACTGTGATGGCCAGCCGAACACCCTCACTGCAACAGACACAAGCACACCGACATTAACGGAGCCGAGAACTTTTACACACTCACACTTGCAGCGGAACGAGGCTGTGATCTGCCTGTAAAGCAAAACCTCTCTAAATAATAATATAAACTAAAGCAAAACAGCTCATTTGTTTTCCAAAGAGAGCATAAAGTCCCCTAGCTGCCTATTAAGGGGGCTTGTAAGAGTCATTAATGCCTGTGTTAGGATGTTGCGCTCGTAACGGGGTTGTATGTTTGACGCTTCCAAAACAGATCCAGAGGATGTTAATGGATGACTCACCCTGCCTCTAAGTCAGCCGAGACGCACTACAATACCCACGCTGCCTAGCAGCGACTGGATACACAGCAGGGTAGCACATTACCCACGCTGCCTTATCATTCTACCATGAGCCCTGCCCCGAGCGAAGAAGAGAGAGGCTCTGGACCATCTAGTTTTAGCGATTATTAAAAACACTGGCCCACACTTCCTGCGCCTTAGGTCTTTAAAGTATTCATGTAGATAATGTCATGCATCGAAATGTTTGGGGATTTTAACATTGTCTAACACATTTTTAAGCTGCAAACAAAATAGCAAAATAGGTCGAAAACTTTTAAATGACCGCTTTACATTATTTATTTATTTATTTTTTAACCAAACTGCATTCGATTATTGTTAAAACTGGCAGCTCTGCATTGAGGAGCCTGCCTTGGATGCACTGAGATAGCAGCCTCACCTGCTGGTTAAATCATGCAAATGCAGTCTGGCTGTCCCGCTTTATCTAATGACCCATTATAACCACAGCACTTCCTTTGGTGTGGAACACTTAATGCAATCAATGGCTTTTTAATCATTCTTTAATTATTAAATGGTTGACAGTATTCTAGGTGAGCACAGACTTCCAACTCAAATGAATCATTGTCTTTATCAACACAACATGTTATCAGCTGAGAGCCAATAAACTGTAATGAGTAACTGATAAATGTCAGAAATAGTCTTGCTGTTTTGCTTTGACGCACATGTTAACGTAATTTGAACTTGGGCCAGGACTTTATGGTAGCTGGATTTCTTGTTTTGACTGTTAATCTCGAACCGCTAATCTCAAACTGCAAATCCCCAATTTATGAGTCCCAAAGAATGTGGCTCAACATAATGAAGGTCTACAGGACTGTTCCTAAGAGGTGTTTCTGAAATCTCACTGCCTGCATTCATTTTCAGTCATACCTTGAAAGAATAATTCTATAAATGAATGGACACGATGAAAAATAAGTGTTAAAATATCAAAGCTGTTTCTTAAAATGATTAATTATAAAGTATAAAACCACAAAAAAATAAATAATTTTGAATAGAGAAATTTTGTATTTTTGTACATCAATATTTGGCCCAAATAAGAGTATGAATTTCCATTAAATGCTACGAATGAAAAAAGTACATTGTAGAATAAATATTCAAATATATTAAAATTCTATGGAATTTTGTCTAATTAACTCAAATTCCTGGAAACTAAAAACAACTTAAATTTGGCAACTCAACATTAAAATGTACTGGATAGTATGAATATATTGGATATTAATTTTGAGGGTAAAAACATGGAACATTTAATAGCAAAATTATGTTTCATATGCATTATATTTGTATATCTTTTGCTAATTAATACGGGAAATCATTACTTAGGAAAAAGTAAAAAAACAAAAAAAACAACAACACGGTCTACAGACGAACCTATGGACCTACACGGTATGGATTGTTTTTCATGTCATTCTGAAAGACTTGCTCTTGTCTTTGGCCACGGCCAGCTCTGACATGTCCCAGGGCCTTGTGGGGTGCTAACATGCTGGTACAGTTCCTGGAAAGCCCTGTATTGACTAAAGAGCAGGCTGAAGCTGGTCTCTAAAGCTCTGGCAGTGATTTAATGGAAGAGCCGAAAGCTCCTCCTGTCCAAATCTTTGTCACTCCTCTCTCTCTCTCTCTCTCTCTCTCTCCACTCTCGTGCAAGCGGTCAGGCTCGGTGCCAGAGCACTGATCAGCGTTTAATGCTCTTAAAAAGGATGGGACATTTGAGGAGAGTTTAAACACTAGCTCGCTCGTCGATGCGCCCGCTTGAGAGAATCATCCTTCCCGAGGTGCTTAGCTCGCTTTCTTTGAGGCGGAGAATATGAGAAGGCATCAGTCACTCAACGAGGGTGTGAATACCGTGGGGGTAGAGATGTGTTGATTAGCACTCGCTAGCGTCCATGATTGATGTTAAACCCCGGTGCATCTCTCTGAATGAAGGTTTCCAGACCAAGCAGGTTCACTAACTCTCTCCATCTGTGTCACAAAAAAGTGACGAGACAAAACTCAGTCGATACAAAAAGGCATCAAGACTAGCAATATAAAGAAGAAAAGAAACGCCAGATATTCTACAATTAAACTGCTGAAAACTGGACTAAAATGAATTTCATACAGTGTTCACGGGCTCATTTTTTGGGGACATTTTAGGGATTGTCGTCCAGTGTTGTAGTTCATCTTGAGGCCTTAAGGATAGCATCTCACCATTAATACTGATATTCCTGATTCAGTTAAGTTTTATTCAATAAATATTTCAGACCGATTCAAACCAGCAACTCATCGTTTAGAGCTATTCACGACAAGAACCGACTCATACGACTCAAGTCGATCTCTGTTCGATTCGAAAAAAAAGAATTGGACCATTGAAGTAAAACACAAGTGCAATAAAACAGAAGTAAAAACTAAATTCTCTCTGAATATTTTCTCAGTAAATGATACAGACTGATTCAAACCGGTAATGTGTCTTGAACCATTCATTAAAAGAACCAACTCACAAGCGGCAATCATTTCGCAAAGGTAAAATAAAATAAAATACGATTTACTATGTGACCCAAAAAACTTAAACGCCAGTTGAAACCACATATCTTAACGATGTCTTCACGTTACTCACTTACTTGCGGTTCATAATAAACATCTACCCCCACTATGGCCCGTTTTCTAAGTCACAGAAAAACCATAAGGAGCTGCGGCAGAAAGCGGTCACAGAAATGATTGTAGTATTTAAAACCTTTACCCACTTCTGACTGCTGTCTGGAGCGCTGCGGGTGCGTTATCCAGGTGACGTGTGAAGATTAAAATAGTACAACAGATTTAGCGTGCTCTCCCACCCCCCGGGACGGACGCACAGACGTATGCGGAGGGGAATAAGCGGGCCTTTTGATTGCAGGGCGACGGGTGAGCTGCTCCACGACAATCAGGTGAGTGCTGCCTGGCGAACAAGGAAGAGCTCGTCTAGGAGACGGCAGAGACGAAAGCCCTTGCGTCATTCCCCCGAGATGAGATCAAGAGGTTTGTTTGGCTTGATTTTAAAGGAGGCCCTTCAGATTCGAAGCTGAGAGCCAGAGTAAACACCCATTTAAACAAATACAGATAATCAGCGATGTGCCGTCACCAAGCCGACGTGTTATTAACATGCTACGACATACAAGATCTATAATATTTAGGATACACCTTTGGTAGCAGGCGCGCGTAGTCGGGTAAGGTTACGGAGTCCTTGCCGCTGCGGAGCGGTCAAAGCGAAAGCCGAAATTAGTCATTAGCATGCAGCATGGAGCATGTCAGGTATGGCAGCCGCCCAAGAGAGGGCTGGTGTCCTCCATCAGACCTCTTGAGTCTCTGCCCGCTGTGCTCCAGGATCCTGCGCAGCTCATCCGCAAAGACAAATTGTCTTTGCATGAGAAATAACAATGCTATTGTAGGCCCGTGACATACAGTTCGTACATAAATGCGATTAAAGAAATTAATATTACCTTTACATTTAGTCATTTAGGAGAAGGTTTTTTCCAAAGCCACTTACAATTGAAGCAGTTAAATCCAAAAGACAATGATGAGCAAGTGGTAAGTCTAAGTTACTTAACACAGTACTCTACACAAAGCAGAAATAAAAAGAAAACATTAACATTCAATTAAGGCAAAAAAAAAAAAATTCATGCACTGGACAAATGTGATATTTTAAGTTACTTGCAGAAAAGGTCTGTTTTCTCAAAATTCATTTTTTCCTCTTGCAAGAAGCCAGAAATGCTCGCTTCAGTCTATTAGGTTATATTCTATTTAAGGTCCCAAATTAAAATAAAAAAATAAATACTGCCTCACGTTGTGTCAATCACCTCTACACACTGCCTCTGAAAATGTTGTGCGTCATAAAAACTTCTAATCAGGTTTTATTTTCTGTGTTTTTGAATCCGTAGCAAGCATTTTGATAGGAAAGAATGACGAATACGAGGAAAAAAAAATCCTATGTAAATTTCAGACTCCGTGTGCAAGGAAGGACGTTTAATCTTTATCTTTTCCATCATTAGAGTACAGATGATCGCTTAACACTCATCTAATAGTAAACGGTGGCATACAGTACTGCCAGACACCTAAGATTATAAAAAAAAAATACATACACATAAATTCATAATTCTGTGTATTTTAATACACGCATACAAATAATAATAAAATAAAAATGAAATATATTTATGAATTTTTCTCTAGTTTGAAAACCATGCAGGACTGCAGTATATCTCAATCTCACTCGCCTCTCTCTAACGCTCCTGCTGTAGTTTCGATCAGGAGCCGGTAGTGCTGCTGTGATTCACAGCAATGTCTCGTATAATAATGTAGTTACCACTATTGTGCCTTTAAGGGTCATGGTATAGCCTACTTACTGCTATTTCAAGCGGAAATTCTGAAACACGTCTGAAACACACCTTTGATGTAGTCACTATTACTCACCGCTTACAAGGGACTTGACACAGTTGCTTTTGAGCCTGTAATGTCCAGAGCAATCACAGAAATCACCACTCAAACGCACCGATGCATCTTGTGGAGAGAGAAGTGGATTTCTTAAAACCATTCTGACTTTATGCCCCCCAAAACAATAATGGCAATAATGCACGTGGTGTACTGTATCCTACTCGCAGCAAATTCAAGCAAAAACCCTGAATAAGAGAACCCAGAAAACTGCCAGATGTCTGTTGGGAAATTCTGTCTGTTCTTTTCGATAACCTTCTGAAATATAGACCAGTATAAAACAGAAATGTCTAAAATAAGCTGGGTGACACAGTTTGCCAAAAGACTGCTATTCCCTCTCTCAATACTTCACTACATTTTGACAAAGAATGATATTCAGACTTGCACGGGGCTCTGTTGAGCAACAGCACACAATCCGGAGCATTACTAAGAATTACTGTGAAGTTCAAATCAGACGTCAGAGAAACCAACGGGACCACTTACACACAAAAGACATGACTGCGTATCTCCTCAGTGGTGTGTGTGTGTTAAAGGAATGGTTCGCACACAAATGACAATTGGGTCATTAAATACTCACCCTCATGTTGTTCCAAACCCATAAGACCTTCTTCATTCATCTTTGGAACACAAATGTAAATATTTTTGATGAAACCCTCCGCAGACAGCAATGCAACTTCTACGTTCAATACCCAGAAAGGTTGAAAAGACACTTTACTAGTTGACACCAATTTAATGGTGGTGCTGTATTCAATCTACAAGCATACTTATACAGAGGAAGGTCTTGAGTGTTTTAAATAACAAACATTTCATTCAGGATCAAAATATTAGATACATTAAAAAAAACTTGATACACAAAGAACTTTTATGGAGATTTTCCATCTACAGATTTTTCCTTTGTGTCTCTGAAAAGTAAAGGTGCACATTATTGATGAGAAACACAATCTCTATTCAGCAGTCAGATCTCTGTATGCACAAAGGCACATATCCCTAAACACCAAATCTGCAAATTAAACCTTTTTATAGAAGGATTTTTAAAAATCTGAACTAGCACCTCATGACTACACCACGTTATGTACGAGAAGCTGCAAAAGACATAGGCGCAAGCAAAATACTTTTATTTTAGTGTATTTACATAATGTTTTTATGTAAATGTAATGAACAATATACTGCACCACCAACAATTATTGAGGTCATGCACGTATATTGTACAAGAAGTCGATCCATTGATTACTGTGTCAGACCTATTTGTAAGAGAAAACCTGGAAGTAAGTTAGCATTTTAGCACTTCTGGTTCCGACGTACCAAAGTCAGTAGGTTTTTTTGAATGGGACTTTGGTGAAATCCCCTAAAATAAGGGTCTTTGGTTCACACAGGCTCAGCACATTTTCACATTTTAGCTTATGCCACAAAACACTAGCTACACCCAACTCGAGATTTTTTTTTAAAAAGACTGTCTGAGACATTAAATGTTATCGTGCTGAACGGTTTATGAATTTAAGGTATTTTCTAATAATAGTGTATAATTTATAGTACAATTAATCGTAGAATCACCAATTAATAGTTTACCCCATTTTATATTGTTATTTGACAATGTTTTTTTTGCTTTGCCCTGCTTTCCTACTGATGCGCAGGCTCTGGGTTCGAACCATAAGATAAACTCGCATGATTAGTTCATAGTCATAGCCGAGACAGTGAAACTTAAGATGCATCGGTTCAAATTAAATGTTTACGGCCAAATATGAAACATAGATTGAGAATTTTCTAGAAGCAATGATAAAATAACATTTCGTGCACCCACCCTGACAAAAAGATGGTACTTTATTCACTAAAATAGGTTTAACCTTCCCATATCCAAAAACGAGCTCTCCCTGCTGTTATTTAATAGACTACATGCTCTAGAATTTTATTGAACAGTACATGAAGACACAATTTCAATTAAAATATTAATTATATTTTAATGCATTATTTTGAAATGTACGCTTTCATATGTTTCTTAGTTATGATTCAGTTCTACTGTTTATTATTACAAATGCACTCATTTCAGTTTTAGTTGGGTTCTAGTTTTGTATTTATTCCATGCATGCATCACACTGTTGTGGTGACATCGAGGACGAGCAACCGTGGCTCTGTAACTCCTTTATAGCCTCAGATTAGTTCAGCTGCTTTTGTTTATGCACCAAAATTTATAAAAGTTATATTATTTTGTGAAACATATCTTGTTGGACAAAATGTGCAAGTCTCATGAACTATGATTGAACACAGAGCTTTTTTTTTTTTTTTTTTGCGATAATCCAAAATCCTGTGGAAAAATCCTATTGGCTTTTTTGTGGAGGGAACCAGTTTCTTGCTAACAGGCGACCGGCCTACAGAGTGACGTCATAGTTCCTCCACTCTATATAAATGCCCCCCCTTGGAAATGTGTTCAGAAAATGGGCTAAATATATAGCTTATCTTTAAGACCTTAAAGGAGTTTTAGAACTATACAATATTAATACAGTGAGAAAATCTAGGTTAGGTAAAAAATACAGAAATGGGATGCAAAAAAGAACGTCTCCAAGGATGCATTTATTTGTACATTAAAAATGTGAAATATTAGAATTTTTGGGGCTACTGATTTGCTGCTTGAGCAACATTTACTATTATTTATCAAATGTTAAAAAAACATTTGCGCCGCTTAGAATTTTTGTGGAAACCACGACACAGTTCCTTAAAAATGTAAACAGAAAGTACAAAAGAACAGCATTTACTAGAAAGAAAACCTTCAAAATGGCCTCAAAATTTGGAATGGATATTTAAATATAGCATATATAAAAATCAAGCAGCATCCTACAACATTAAAATAATATGTCCATATTAAATACACGCTTAGTAAGCTCTGAACTGAAACTCCTCTGAATCCAAAACACAATGACTGCTCTTGTCTTGTTTTTCAGCACGAATGCGCCGAGTTTTCCTTCAGTGCAGAGTCTGCAGGAGGCACAGCTACATCTCCGTCTGCTTCCTGTCCGTTTGATCCACACCACGCTCACAAGCTCATTAAACAAACTCTTCCAGGAACTAGAACTCACACCATCTGAAACGCACCTTGATTACTTAGTCACTAGATTACACATTGATCACTTGCCACTTTACCCAACCGTTTCCGAGCCTGTAATGTCCAGAGCGACTGCAAAAAAATTAAAAATAAATCGCCAATCATCCGCACGAACCGTGGAGTGGATTTCCCAACACTCAATCTGGCTTGAAATTTAGCCCTGACCATAAAAGTTTAAACACTCGACGGCCTGCTGAAATCCTGACAGCGAGTTGCTGGACGCCTCGGAGCAGCGAAAAAAAGGGTACAGGTCATCCGTGTGGCGTAACCAAGGCAACATCTGTTTTTTTGACGCATCAAAATATTTTCAGATTTCCACACTCCTACATTCCACGCTCACCTCCAGGCCCAGAGGGGTTACAGTCGTATTGTTAAGCGGCTGAAGGAGCTGGTGTGGCTGTGGGTGGTGCAGAGCTTCGGCTCTTTTCTCCGTCATTCTACACCCAGAGACTATTCATTACCAGGACTCACCGAGCCCTTCATATAGAATGCAAAACAGACCAGCGTTCTGCATTCCATTCTGACAAACGACGTCGTAAAGATGAGGGTGTGAACGTGGACGTGTAGGTGAGGAACAAGACAACCAAAGACGTGGAACGAGTTTTTACCATAAACACACGCGCGCGCGCATAACTGAAAGAACTACTGATGTCCGGTGCAAAAATGTACCTTTAAACGTTTCTACCCATTTTGGAAACAGAGAGGACCTAGAAAGTGCAATTCCCTTACATTTACTACGAGCAATGTGTAACTCGACTTCTCTGGAATAGAGGATCAAAGTCCAAACGCCTGTCAGGCCAGATTGAGCCAATCAAAACAAACCGCCGAACAAACAGACAAAAATAGACAAAACTATGCGTACTGTAAGATAAGGGCACCTGAATCAAACTTCCAAAATATCAGTTATGCAACTTTTTAATGCAACTGCGGTCGTCTAGTGCAAACATATCGGCTGCTTAATCGAATTAGTTTGTCAGGACAAATTTGAAGCATTGCGTATGTGAGTTTTCTTGCTCTGTCTAATCCGATCCACATTAGCTTGAATCTGTACTATCAAAGCAAATGTGATGTGATTAAGACAATACAAGGACATGCTTTATTTCAGAAATCACTGTCTAGACTCTATTTCTTCAAAGACTACTGCTGTCTCTCGAACACAGCGAAAATTAGCTTAAAATGTATTCATCCTCAGACCATCTAAGATTTAAATGAGGCTGTTTATACATCTAAAGAAATTCTGAGGAATTCAGTATTACATTACTTGCTCAGAAATAGGTCCTCTGCAGTGAATGGGTGCCGTCAGAGTAAGAGACCAAACAACTGATTATAAACATCACAGCAATCCAGTCTATCAACGTGAATGGAAAAGTGTTGTGTTTGTGCAACAAATAAATCCTCTTATTGATTATGGCCAAAATTTGAGCGCATGATCCAAAATAATGCTTCCTCCAGAGAAAAAGTCAATCCCTTGTTGTCACATATCTCTCAAATCAAAAAATCCACTGACTGTTTCGGATGAAGAGTTATATTGGATAGAGGAATGGGTTGTTTTTAGCCTAAAAGCGTCAGATTAAAGTTAAAAGACATCTTGATGGATTTATTTACTATAAACACAGAGCTTGTGGATTACTTGCGGATTATATTTATGTTTTTATCAGCTGTTTGGACTCTCAATCTGACAGCACCCATTCACTGCAGAGGATCCAGTGCTGAGCAACTGATTTAATGCTGAATTCCTCCTATCTGTATCAAATGTATAAACAACACCATCTAAATCTTAGGAGGTCTGAGGATGAATACATTTTTACTGTAGTCAAGGCACAGCAGTAGTCTTCAAGTAGAGAAGAAACAGAGATCTTCACCTTTGCTTTGATAGTACAGTTTTAAGATAACGTGGATTGGATTAGATAGAAGCAGCTAAAATGTTGCTAAATTTCTCCAGATTTGCTCTAATGTATATATATATATTATATATATATATATATATATATATATATATATATATATATATATATATATATATATATAAACTGATGGTGAGTGGATTTTAATTTTTGGATGAACCTGGAATATCCACACCTTTACATCCAAAATAAAGAAGCACAGTATAAGAGTCAAATATGAAATCCAACTGATTAGCATCAATCCACATGATATAACCATTTCATAATTTTCTAAATCTGAACATGCCCATCAGTCTATCATTCCCTGGACCTGCTGCTTTGCCAATACTAAAACCAGATTTTTAAGGAACACTTTTTTTTTTGTCAACAACAGATGGTGGTCCTCCACAGATCCAGAAGAAGTGAAGAGGGTGTAGTTTCCTGGAAATATCAAAATGCGTCAACTCGCTAGTAAACGTGACTAAGGCAGATTGTGCTCGTATCCTCGAGCGCCGTCATTTCCACTATCAGCCGACCCCTCTCACATCCTAGAGCAAACACAGCTCTTTAAGCCACTTTAATGGTTGTTCAAAACCACCCATTAAGTCAATAATCTTCTAAATGCACGTTAGAAAAAGTCACTACTCGAGATCCTCCGAATTCAGATGCACCACAATAAAGCGCCACCAAAAGTGTTTTTGTTGATGCCGCGCAATCAGCTCAATTGCCGTTACATAATTGAACCCGACCTGGCAGTACTAACCTGCAATGAAGTGTTATTTGTTACACCCATCTGAACTAACTAAATAATAATGCTATAATAGCATCACCTTCCATTCACACAAATCTTGACGAATGAGCCACATCCTGCTTTAGCCGAGGGAAAAATGTCAATCTCGGCGCATGAGTGACACACCAGCCTATTCCTGGGACTGCTGATGTCATGATTCGACTGAACGAGTTAATCAGGAGGAAAAAAAAAGAAAAACTGAGAAATGGTTTGATTACTCGAAACCCTCAGCCAACCCACTTGCCGAGAGAGGTGGAAACACTGAACAGCCTTCACTTGACCTCTGTGAAATATGGTTATTAGTATCATCCCGTAACGAATTTGAATTATTGGAAATATCACTGCATCCATATAGATAAGACAGACAGAATGGGAGAAGAAGACTAATTATAATACTGTAATAAAACAACCTCTTACACCAAAGTACAGAATGTTCTCTCCGGCCAAAAAATACTTGAGTTAAAGTTTTGTCAGAGAAGGAAATCGGCATTTTACCTACAAATCATCATCTAGACCAAATGCTGCAAGCACGACAGGCAAAACTGTACCTGAATCCTTCAATAAAATCATCGCTAATTTACTGCCTGGCCACTGTAACCATAGTCTGGATGTAAAACTACACGTCGTTTTCTGATCATTTTCTTTTCATTTATAGTTGCGCAATAAAAGAAGATCACGATGAATGTGATCTGATCGCTTCTTCTCCTCCTCCAGCACCAGAAACAACATCTGCGCTGCGCCGAAGTTCAACCCGTTCAACCTTCAAGCGACTGCCCAAAACGCTCGGATAAGACACCGGGGAGACCGACGGTCAGGAGGATGTTAAACTCATCCCGTCGGGCGATTCCCAGGGGTGAAGAAATGGCGATAGTTTCGCGCTAACGCCAGGAACTCGGACTGAATCTGACAAACTCTTGCTGTTTGTTTAAGCCCGTCCGGGCTGCGAAACGGCCAGCGTGCAGAAGGTGTAAAGCTGTCTAAATGCGCTGCAAAATCAACCCGCTGTCAGCATAGCGCGTATCCCCGCGGGTGAGACCGCTGCCTGTCGGCGGGTGTCAAGCCCGGGAGGGAAAAGGCAGAACATAAACCATCACTATCACACGATGTAACTGTTTCTTTCTACTTTACCTGGTACTTGTTGTCGTTCCGACGCGCCGTCACGGTCCGTCTTATTTCAGCGCCCGTCTTCCACTTTACCACTTTCGCAAAGCTATTTCCCTCCTCCGTTCACGAAAAGTACAGATTTTCCTGCCTCAACTCTCTTTCCTCCATATTTGCAGCTTCTCCACCAACAACAACATTAATGACGTGCTCTCGACGGTCACGTGACCGCGGCTGTGGGTTCTAAAAATAGCGCGCGACACGACAGATTACAACCCACGGAGCGGGTCTCGCGGGTCTCGAAGACGCCTCGCCGAAGACCGCTGTTAATTGCGATTATGTCTTTCGAGTGTCTGGGGTCGCCACAAAGCACGGCCCTCAGATTCCCGCGAGTTTTCTATTTTTTTTCCTTACATATGTATTTTTGAACAGGAACTAAACTGGTTTTGGAGAAGAGGGCGCCCCCTTTCGGCGGGCTGTGCGGGAGTGTGACGCGTGGGGAGAATGTGGTGGGCGAGAGAGGACGCGTGCGTCTCTTTCACTTATAACGTTTTCTTAAAGGTGCTGTGCGCGGTTTCAGCCGTTTTCTAAATCACGCCGCTAAAGGTTCGCTCTGCCGTATTTCGTCCTCTAATTAAAGTCGCGCGCATCAGTTTTAAGATGTCGTATTAAAATGAAAAAAATGTTATTCAAATAAGTAATATTAAAATGTGATTCAAATGAGGCAGACTCACATTAGATGAAAATGTACATTAGTCTGATAAAAAGCAGGTTGCTCTCTTTACTCTTCCATATTCCGCTATTTATGTAATAAAAAAAATTATAGCACAAAACTACAAAACCATGAGATAGCTCCTGATGAGTCATAGTTTAAAGGGATAGTTCACCAAAAAATTACAATTCTGCCGTTACTCACCTTCATGTCATTCTGAACCTCTAAAGCCTTTGTTTGTCTTCGAACACAAATTAAGACATTTTTAATGAGGTCTCTAAGAGCTTTCTGACGCAACCGACACCTTTAAGAAAGATAAGAAGGACATTGTTATTGTAATCCATGCGACATCAATGGTTCAACCGTGATCTTATGCAGTTACAAAAATCTTTTTGCGTGCAATAAAAACAAAAACGACAACCTTATTTGACAATGCCTTCTCTTCCGGGTCTTCTAATGTCACATTAACTATGTTAATGATGTCCTTACCTTTCTGGGCCTTCAGCTTGTCAGTTGCATGGCTGTCTATGCAGGGTCGGAAAGCTCTTGGATTTCGTCAAATATTTCTTCATTTGTGTTTTTTCTTCCTTATGCATGTGCACTTGTAAACAAGGCTTAGCGAATGCGTATTTTATGCCATGCATCGTCGTGCTGTCCTAAGACTGACACAGAAGAGACTTTCCACACAAAAGTAACCAAGATTACAGTTGAACCACTGATGTCACATGGACTATTTTGATGATGTCCTTACAACCTTTCTGAGCCTTGAACTTGTCATTTGTGTTGCTGTCTATGCAGGGTAAGAAAGATTTTGTCACAAATATGTTAAATTGTGTTCTAAAGATGCACGTATTTGGAACAGCATGAAGATGATTAACTATATTTTTCATTTTTGGGTGAATTATACCTTTAAGGATATAATTTAAAAACTATATTAAGTAGAAAATGATATAAACTGTGCACATATATAGACTGTGGGTGTACGCATGCGCACAAGTGTGTATACATAGCTTTCCATTTTGAATGTAAAGGTTTTAAATAAAAAAATATGTGTGAACGCCTAAGCTAAACGGTTAAACTTATTTAGAAAAGCTGAACTGCAAATGGGTAGAAAAAAAAACAGCATTTAACAGCGTTTGACTGGCTGATGGCGACAATCAACATTTTCCGCACCTCTTTTCGCTCAGCATTTTTTGAAACAGAAAAATCTATAATAATTATGAGAACAAAAAAATTTCCACTCGTGGAAAGTGTCAGAGCCTAGGGTTGCTGTAAAGGCGCTTAATTTCTATCCACACTTATTTCAGGAATCCAGAAACATTTTACGCGCAGCATAAAAAACCGCTTTCAGCGCCTCAAAATGACCGCGTCGATGAGCTTTATTAGTAAAGCTTTCCCAACATGGGGAGATTCCTTTCAACCCTCCAGCCTGTGCTCAACCGAAGCTTTCTGGATGGAGAGTAGTGAATCTTGGCGTAGGTTTTGCATCCTGCTAGGGTTTGACATCTTGACCCCACACCCACCTGCGCTGCGCTCGCATTCTATTCATTCAATTGCTGCGATGCTCTCGAATGAGTTTTTTTACATCGGTAATGCTTTTGACATTTCGTTGTTATTACCTTTTCAGGAGGTGGAACGGCCGCTTTTTGTTCGTGGGCGGTTCATCTTAACAATTCATTTCAAGTGGTTCGCTATTGTGCTCTCCAGTGCGCAATTACCCTACATATCGCTTAGATCACGTCTTATCGTGGTGGTCTCGTAAATGCACTCTCTCTCTCTCTCTCTCTCTCTCTCTTTTCACTCTTTCATATGCGCACAGTCCATAGCGGTTGTTTACTCTGCTATGTACACTCACGAGGTTGCCATGGAAGCATCTGGCTTACGTGCCTCGTTCTAGTCCACAGGTCACTACAGAGTCCTGCCTTAAACATAAACACATACGCTTATGCACGCCTGCACACACACACACACACACACGCACTCACTCTGTGCTTACACACATAAACACAGTCGTGGCCCTTAGACTTCAGACCGGTTGGAGAGCGAAGCCGTGCATCAGAGCAGACTGGAATTCCAGGCAAAGCGGGAAACAGATCTCTGTGTTTCTCATCCGAGTGAGCGGCAGATAGTTTGCTCTTTTACGTCAAAGGCTCATTCATGTGAAGGTGGTGTGGAGCGATCGATGTGCACATGTTGACAGATAAGAAAAACAGCTAAAAATAAACCATCCGCGGCAAAATCCCTCCACCGCCTCGCAGCCGCAGGGACAAACACACGAATTTCTGTTCTCTTCCTGGTGCAACAAGAGAGAAAACAGGATAAGAGGAGGATGAACGTAGAACAAAGATTGAGGAAATGTCACAGAAACCAGGCCTTTCTGTTCGGCGGTAACACCTACAACACGCTGCGGGAGGGTAAATGCACATGTGTGAGAGACGCAGGTATGAGGTGGTTGCAAAAGCACGTTCGCTCTTAAAATGCTAGAGTTTAACGGGGGAAGCGGGAGTTGTTTGAGCTTAGCAATCTTGAGTTAATTCCCACGGGATTTCTTGATCCGGAGCCTGGTAATGGCATTAATGGGCAGTCCAATGGGTAACAATAACAATACTGCCGTATTAGAGCTGAAAAACAATAGGCTTCACCATGCAGGCTCAAAGGAAATGAAACTTCTATCACCCTCAATATGGAAGCCTGATTTTGCCATGAAAAAAAATACAAATTATGTCTTTATTTGCCTATTTTATCTCGATCTTATGCTTTTTTCAAGGAGTATATATCACAATTCGGGCAAAAAGGCCAAACTGTGAGATTATTTAAATATTGAGGACAAAAAGTCCAAATTTAAAGCTTATTTCTCACAATTATTAACCCCATCCCCCGAATAATAAGGGGGGCGGGGTGCTTCAGCAGTAGAATATTAAAAAATGTAACGGTAATTGATTTTCTTTGTCCTTCTGTGGAACACAAATGAAGACACTTACATTTGCCGTTACATTTAGTCATTTAACAGATGCCCGCGTCCAAAGAGATTTACAAACGAGAAGAACAAAGGCAACAAGAGAGCAACAAGTGCTGTGACAAATCTCAGTTGGTCTAGCACGGTACACAAGGTTTTTTTATATTCATAAATAAATTAAATGAAATTAGCAAATCAAACTCTTCTGAATGTTGAGATAAAGCACAACATGTAGCTATAAACTGCTTTGTAAGAACTGCTAAATCCAAATCTTTAGGAGCCTGCTCCAGCATCACGTCTCCATGGAGAACCATCTCCAGTCCTAACAGTTATGACTCACCATTAGCGCATTAAATAAAAGCATGAAAACCTCGGCGGTCGGTCAGTCCTCCCAGAAGCATCAGTGACGTTATTCCTCACCGAGATTATGGACATCCATTGTTTCGTAGCCTCTCTTACTACAATAAAACACACCGGGGTCATTATTTCACACAAACAAATTTCAAAGCGACTTCCTATCCCTCATATTTTGATATGCATTACTTACATAACGCCCACAAAAATATTTAAAGGCATCCGCTCCTACGCATAGGTCGCATAGTCTATCATATTTGCTTGTTATTTATTCATTTTTAATTTTTTTCCTGCATTGGGTTCAAAAGGTAACCTTGGTTAAAACTCACACAATAGGCCTCATGTCATGCTATTCAAATTACAAAAGGAATTAAAATAAGGAAGTCATTATTTGGTGTCTATTTTCAAATGTGCTCTTTTGCATTTTATTTTTAGCTGTTTTCCTGTCTTCCTTCTCTCTGTTGTGTTCTTGGCTGGCGTTGCTGGAGTGCAGAGAGCCGGTGGTTGTCATGGCGACACGACACGTCGCCGTATAGCCTACCGCGGGTTACTAGTTAGCAGGTTAGCGCGCTCTGGAAGCAAATCGAAACGAAGCTACCCGTTTAAGCACCCGAAAGCCGACCGGTCTCTCAGATCCCCCAGCCTGACTGATGCCGAGGCGAGCGGGACCCGCGGGAGCGCGCGCGCTTCCCATGCATATTCATGGCTGCGGCTGTCAAACAAGGTCAGAACGGCACGAGCGTCCACGCAGACGCACGCCTGCGAGAAACCGCTGCGCCCCCTGCGCAAGTGACCCTACCGAAGCGGCGACTTCCCCCAGAGGACCGTTCAATACCGCTGCGGCGAGATCTCGCGCTGAAGTCGGCTCTCCTCACCTGACGGGAAGCCGGCCTCGAGCTCGAAAGGACGGAGGGAGAAAAGTTTCTATTTTTGCGAGCGTAAAACAGTGAATGGATTGTGAGTCACTGCTTTGTGAAGTCATGCTGGAAATGTCATCTCCTGTCACTCACTCCCACCCCCAGCAGAAAAGGCAGGAAATGAAAGTGAGGGATAGAATGGCGCTATTGACGGGGAGCAGGATTGTAGCGCTGGAGATGATGTCGGCGTGTGACACATGCGAGCGCGTTATGTCAGCATATGCTTTGATATCGTGACCGACGACGACGGAAGTTACTGCAGACGAACTGCAGCGAGATCCGCAGCTCAGTGCATCCCTCTTGCGGTCAGATACTAAAGGTTCAGTGGGAGAGAATGCTGACGGCTGGGAAAATCAGCTCGGCAAATGGATAGAGAATATCGGCAGAGCATAGATGTAGCCCATAACAGCTTATAGATCAGACATTGTATAGCCTGCATATACAGCAGTTAACATTAGAAGTGCATCGAAAAAGTTAATCGACGTTGTCCCTATAAAAGGATTTGATGTATGATGGATTTCAAATGTAAAATGCATTTATTAGTATTATTCGTTTCTGAATTCCATCCATCCACATTCCAAACATCACAGTGGAATCACAGTTTTCACAGTTTTATTTTAAAAATAAAATAAAAAAATATTAATGCTTTTTTAAAAAAATATTTAAAAATATATATTTTGTTTAAATTGATCTTTTATTTAATTTATTTATATTTATTGCTTTAGATCAATTTTGATCAGTTTTTATTATATATATACTTTTTTTTTTTTTTTTTTTTTTTATATAAGTTAGTTTATATAAAAACCAGCAAAACTGTTTTCAACATTCATAATGATAATAATTCTTGAAATCCAGCCTCAATCCCATTTTGTGAATCACATGTGATTCTTATACCAAAGACCATTTTTGTAAATTAAGCTTTGCCACCAGGAATAAATTACATTTGAAATATTTAAAAAATTAACACAAAAAATTATGCGCGCACACACACACACACACACACACACACATATATATATATATATATATATATATATATATATATATATATATATATATATATATATATATATATATATATATATATATATATTATCATTGCATAAATTATTGGAAGTACTAAAAACGTCTGTCTAGCCTATGATTTAGACAAAATGATCAAATCATCAGTAATCGCTCAAAGATGTGGTTACCAAGGCAACCGGAGTGCGTTTCAGACATCATCTTCTTCAAGATAATCCCTCCCCTTTCACGAGCAACAACCAATAGTAACAACAGGGGGCGTGGTCAGAATCTGCCAGTCAACTTCCAAGTGCGTCAAGTCGTGCGCTACAATACAAGTAATATATGAAATAGCAGGCAGCCGCGTAAAGTCGTGCGTATCCCACCAGAAGAGGCTTCGAGTAAACTGTACAGACAGAACATCAGATGCAGTTGTGAAAGTAGGTTACAAAACCCCTCAAGCCATAAGGATCTTGTGATTCTTGCCCAAATTACACAATCATAAAAACACGCCCTTTCCTTTGGCTGTCTGGAGACGTGGCGCAGGTGAGTGACACTTTTCCCATACTATCGACGCGCCATCATTTAGCGGCAAATGCAATTTAAAATGGCATCATCTCCAGATTATGGTTTGCATGACGTCTAGAGGAGTTTCCCACTCTCCTACAGGTTTCATCTTATAGCTCGTTATTATCACGAGGTCAGTGGTCGTAGGGCTCTAAACCTGATGTGTTTGTGTCAGTTAAGTGGGAGTTTCAGCTTGTAATCATCATGCGGTCATATAGCGGATTGTTTTTGCGGCGGGTGATGCTGTGCTTTCGTAAGGCTGGCAGAGACCACATGATACTTAAGCACACGGTCTTTATCTGCACAGTGTGTTTACTAAAGGTTTTATAAGGCATCGACGTGACTATCCAAACCACAGCGTCAAGACCCACCGTGCATTCGTGCAGCTTCTTTACTGCCAATATTAAAATCACATTGTATGTTAAGTAATATAGAACGAAAAGTAAAATCTAGTTTGTACTTATGCGGCTCATGGAAAAGATGGTTTCTATCTAGAGCGTGTTTGGGGTCAGATTTGACTATTTTACTTAAAGGAAACAAATTTAGTGTAATTCATGAAATATTAATTTTGCATGAGAGGTGGAGTCTTGCACATCCCAGTTTTGTCTTTCTTGCGGGGCAGGTGATGGAGGGTATCCCGGTGAGCATGGGCGGCTTGCAGACGCTGCCGTGGTACGTGGCAGGCTCTCAGGTGCTGGGGGTGGCTTGTGTGGTGATCACAG
Organism: Puntigrus tetrazona; assembly: GCF_018831695.1. NCBI lineage: Eukaryota > Metazoa > Chordata > Actinopteri > Cypriniformes > Cyprinidae > Puntigrus > Puntigrus tetrazona. Next base: position 22,262,130 of record NC_056701.1, on the reverse strand, counting down.
GCGTGTGGATGGGACATTACCGCGGAGGCTACGCCTGGGACGGCTCGGTTCAAGAGTTTAACGTCCACCCTCTCTGTATGATCCTCGGCCTGGTCTTCCTCTACGGAGATGGTAAGAATTAAGTGTAAAGATAACATGTGTGTGTATCCTTAAGTTTGCAAGGACAAAATAAAAGAAGAGTTGCAGTCCATCTGACTGCTGATGTAGTTTTTCTGGGTTTACAGCCCTGAATATGCAATAGATTTATTTTCTCTAGCCCAGAAAACTAATCTTTGTTTCCATTTAATCATTTTTTAATACCTTGAAATTAGTGATTAACCTAGCTTTCCTCTGCCAAGTTGGTAACATGAACAAATGTTGCCATTATTTGATGATTAACCCATTTATTACTGTACTTAATACTGTATTTAAATCTAGAGTATTAAAATATTGAGTTTAAATTGTGGATAAAATGTTCAATATATTAAAAAAGTATTGTGTGTGTATATATATATATATATATATATATATATATATATATATATATATATATATATATATATATATATATATATATATATATATATATTAAATGATTTATATATGATTAAATATGCAAAAACAAACAAACAATTTTTGTGATAAATCTTGGAAAAAATCAGTTGATTTTAATAAATGACTTGGACAACAAAACCTCTTAAATCGCTTAGTATATTTATAGCAATAGTCCAAAATATATTTTATGGGTCCAGAGTATAATTTTTTTCTTTTATTCCAAAAATCATCAGGATAGATATGAAGATATTTTGTTACAGTAAATATATCAAAAACTTTTCTTTAATAGTAATAGTTGCTAAGAACTTCAGTTGGACCACTTTATAGGTGATTTTTTCAATGTTTAGATTTTTTTTGCTCCCTCTGATTCCAGATTTTCAAATAGTTGTATATCTGCCAAATATTGTCTGACCGAACAAACCATACATCAATGGAAAGCTTATTATTTCGGCTTTTTTGCAATTTTGCAATGATTCATCAATTCAGGATATTCTTAAAAACAAGTATGGCTTGATAATGTTTCCTTACAAAATATGTCAGCTATATTAGAATGGCTGGTTATAGACCAAGAGCTTCAATTTGATGGTCATCTGTGTGTCTTTTGTCTCTCTGCCTTTAGGGTGTGTGTATGCGACTCTCTGCTTTCAGTGAAACACACACAATACTGAACAGGAAGGGCCAGTTAATGCTATTAGAGCTCATATCGGATTTGCTTCCTGATTTTGTGGGTATATATGAATATACTTCATTATAGGTTTTCAATCAGAGATCAATCCCTGCCTAGAGTCGGTATTGTGTGCTTTTCTCTATTAATCAGTAACTGCTGTAGGCAAGGTTACAGGACAAAGGGAAAAATAGCAAGAGAGATATTATTAAAGCCTAATAACACTCATTTTATTCTTCCATCTGGTCACTTAAAACACTCAACAGAGACAGATACTAATTGAGCTAACATCTTTAGCAGTGCTCATCTGATTCAAAGCCCTTGTCATGGCAATTCAATTAGGACATTATACCTGAAATGTCACTGGCCTATTAGAGCTTTAGCTGTCCCAAAAAGCAGCAGTAAAAACAACCCAGAGGGGATCTGTCTGCTTGTGGAAAGACCAAAAAAAACCATACATGTTATTCATAAGGTCACAGCATCTGTAGAATTTCAAAACCTGACTCCAGCTATTTTGATCCTATGCTTTCTAGAGTGTTATATTTCGCCTGTTACTCTTATGATTTGATGTTATGACTTATTAGTTCTTGTCGCTTCTCTACCGCAGCTGTTCTGGTTTATCGTGTCTTTAGAAACGAGACTAAACGATCAGTGAAGATTCTCCACACTCTGCTTCATACGATGGCTCTTATCATCAGTATTGTGGGTAAGTCCAGCCTGAGTTTGCTAACATGTTAGAAGAAACAGTGCACTACATCTGGCGCTGTTGCGTTGCTGGGCATTTGTTCAGCGACGCAGACTTTAGCTGTAATTCTCAACTGCTGCGGTCACAATCATTTCCCGTGTCTGATGTGACATTTGAACCGTTAAATAAGGGGAAAACTAACATTTCCCTCAGATACACGGATTTTAAAAATCGCAAGGCACAGGATAACTAACTTTGCATTTTCAGAGGTTACCGCCAATGCGTATGCATTCATTCATTTCAGAATTTTACTGAGAATAATAACGCATTTGTCTTGAGCATCAAATCAGAATGATTTCTGAAGGATCATGTGACACTGAGGAGTGAGTAATTATGCTGAAAACATCACAGGAATAAATTATAACATTGAAAATGAATATAGAAAATGCTATTTCAAACTGTATGATATATCCTGTATAATATTAAATTCTTTCTCTCTTCTCAGGTCTGGTGGCTGTATTTGACTCCCATTCTGCAGCTAAGATCACTCATATGTATTCTCTGCACAGCTGGTTAGGCATGCTCACTTTTGTGCTGTTTTTCATCCAGGTAAGGCAGTCATTTCATTTCGACCAGCATTTGCATTAAAACACCTTCCTTGTTCCTTATTTGAACACCTGAGTGCATGTGGTTTAAAAAAAACGTTGTTCTACTTTAGATGTTCACATCCATCACACCGCTAACACTGCCATTAGTGTTTGCATTAGTTTTTTATTGGCAATGGAAAACCGGCCTTGAAACCCGCTAGTCCACTTCATATTCTACACACAGCTGAAAAGTGCAAATAAAAATATTGATAGAATTACTAAAGAAAAAATAAAAAGTATTTTATTTAAATAAAGCAAGCAAATAAATAAGATGGTGAGTAAATAAAATTATTTTCACTTGTGCATAGATGTTTTATTTCAAAAGGCCTGATTAAAAAAAAATATGAGGCCAGTAAAAGAAATGATGGAGTGAAGGCTTCTCTCATTTCCTCCAGTGGTTACTGGGACTGGGATTTTTCCTTTTCCCATGGGCCTCTGCTCACTTGAAAAGCTGGTATCTCCCGCTACACGTCTTCTTTGGCCTGTTGCTGCTGGCCATGTCTGTGGGATCCTGTCTGCTGGGAATCACAGAGAAACTGCTCTTCAATATCATGTGAGTGTCAGTGAATGTATCTGAAAAATGTATCTTTAAAAATAACAGCTGATGTCACTAAGCCGAGGTAAAGATGTCGAACGGGAGAAAAGCAGTGAGTCACCATGTGAATGAGTCACAGCGGAAAAGAAACTTTCAGTGTATATTGATGATATTTGACTTCTTTTCACCATCTCTCACTGCTTGCCGTCTTGTTTTATTCAAGCTAATATTTCTTATGCGCCCATTTACTGCATTAATACTTAAAGGATTCAGCGTACTACACATATGGTTAATAAAGGGTTAGTTCACCCCAAAATTAAAATTCTGTAATTAATTATTCACCCTCATGCACATCCAAACCCAAAAACACTTGTTTATCTTAAAAATTAACATAATTTAAACAAATTAATATATTTTTGATGAAACCGGAGAACTATCTGCTCCTTCATAGACAGCAATGCAAATGAAATGGTCCAACCACAGAAACGTTGTAAATACATCAGTAAAACAGGATGTGACATCAGTGGCTCAACTTCACTTTTGCAACACTATTCCTTTTTTTTTTGCGGGAAGAAAATAAAAATATGGAGCATCAGATAGCTCTGGGATTTCATCAGAAATATCTTAATTTGTATCCTAAAGATGAACAAAGGTTTTTCAGGTTTGGAACGACATGAGGGTGAGTTTCGTGAGGGTGAGTAATGGCAGAATTTTCATTTTTAACTTAATCTATGAACAAACACTCTTTTCACATCTGGGTTACTTTTGGTTGATGAAGAAATCCACAGTGTGTGAAGGCCCACATATATATATATATATATATATATATAAACTAGCTTGCCAATCTTTATGAAAGTCAGAAGTGGATCAAACTGCAATTTTATGGCACATTTCTTCTTCTCAGGGAAGCTTACTCCTTGTTTACTGCTGAGGGGGTTCTGGCAAACATTTTAGGCTTGTTGCTGGTGTGCTTTGGGGTCGTGGTGGGTTACGTGGTGACGAGAGAAGATTTTAGGCGACCACCAAATCCTGAGGAGGAGGCTCTATCCGTGCACTTCAAGACCCTGTCTGAAGGAGAAATTCCCAGTTCTCCTTAACACACTCCAAGTATGGCCTTTCTGAACTTCCTGCCTTTCTGCCTTCCTATTTGTGTCCTAGCCAACCTGTCAGCCACTAACAAAGGTACTCAGCAACAGACATCAAAAAGTTATGACAGGATTAAAAAGTATGCTTGTATGATACAGAAAAATATGTTACTGTTGTTACTGGAGTAATTAAATGTTCTATTTTGAGGTCTAGGAGTTGTACACATAGTGTCTTTAAATGTGTTAGATTCAGGATGTATTTTCTTGTGCCTTAACATTTATTTGTACCAGACTGCACTGAAAAACTGAAATACTCTATAATGATAATTATTATTACTGTTGTCTAGAATCAGAGGGCACAGCACTAAATACCCAATTGCAAGTAGCTTTGGATAAAAGTGTCTGCAAAATGACAATATTTATTCCAAGCAGGATTTTCAACATTAGTTTTATATTACAGACTAAACTTACCATGATATGCAGCTTTATGTCATATTTGTATGAAAATATGTCACAGTTCTGACTGCATAAATAACTGAAAAATACTTGAAAAATAAGTTGTATTGTTAAGAGCGAAATCTGTAATATTCAAAAAAAAGAAAAAAAAACCCAACAACCCCAATTTATATTATTTAAATTTAAGAAAAATCGCATTTGTTACCCAAAGACACCGGTTTAATAATGAAAATATTTATGATAATAATGATGACAAAAGTTTGTCTTACTGTTTTCCATGTGCTGGTTTCTAAAATCAGCTTGTAGTAGAGTGATAGTGACTGTTTAAAACTATACATACACACATTCTGCCTTTCCATCTGAAAGAGTATGTATAAATGATCTGTAGCTGCCCTTGTACTGTCATTGTGTGTTGGTGTTGTATAGTGTCTATTTTTTGTTCATACTGCTTGCTTTATATGTTCAGTGTGATTATAAGCTAAATAAATTCATGAGAAATATTTGACTCAATGAAGTTTGACTCATTGGAAAGTTATTTCAGCTTGATTTCTTTGAAGTGGTATTCTTTTTTTCTTTTGTCTTTTTTAAATAAGTTCATTATTTCCCTCATACATACAGATGATTGTACAGTTTACAATCGTGTAACTGGATAAAAAGTCCTCATTCACGTTTCTGATTTTCCTTCCCAGAAAACATCATAGCTCACATTTACAGACAATTTACAGAGAATCCTCCTTCGCAAGCCCAGTTCTGAACAAAATCTAAATATTAAAGCAAAATACATACAAAACCTAAATGTCATCTGTTCTTTTTTGTCTAATAAGGGAAGCAAGGAAATATATTGTGCCACAGTCTTTTCCCTCATACATAAAACCACACACATACACACACTCAGGTTTGTGTATTAGCAGAGAGCATGCGTTCTAGTTCAGCACATTATTTACAGCCATTTACATTTTGGTCATACAAAAGGAAAACAAATAGTTAAATACAAACACTGTTGTACAGTAAGCAGTATTCCAGGTCAACTCTGAGTGCACCTCATATAACTTTAAAAAGAGAAAATAATATTAATAATAATAATTAAACACTGCAAAAAGACCTGCTCTTTTTCAACAGCAGTTGAACATTGATTAGTAAAGCCAGATCCAGTGAGCAATTCTGACTTGCCACCGCCTTCCCGCCAAGACATCCGTAAAAAGTGCCTGACCTACCAATAGTATATTAGATCAATGGCGATACATGACACAGGCTTTGACATCAAGTCAGGTTTCCCATATTTGAAAGCAGGTACTCACAGTTTAAAACAAACAGGGAAAACTTTCTGAAGGCATGTTTCAGTGCACAAATAAACTCTCAAAACATAATGAATGAGAGCCTGTGAATTCTGAGGCTGAGAAGAAAAAAAAAAAGGTTTCGCCACACCTACTTCCCATGAGAAAAGTTGCCTTGGAAAGGACAATTTCCGTTTTCGAGGTGTAACTACTTTAGGCCGAGTAAATTAATGGCTGACCACTTGAATGCTACTTTCCTTGAGCAGATGTGAAATTACTAACCAAACACTACAGGCATTTGCATTGCGTTAAGGATAGCAATCCTGTTGACCTTTATAACCTGTCGACAAAAAATAAAAATGCCCAGAAAAGTCTAAAAAATATTTCACATTGCTGAGTGCATGTCAACTCCAGGCAAACTGAAAACACAACTGCATTGAAATTTAGGTGTCTATATATTTATACAAACATAACTTAATTTTAAATAGCTTTTTTTTGCTTTAGCAATATTGATCTGGAATATTTTAGGTACATTTTCAACTCAAGACAGCAAGATTCTCAGGGATATTACTGGTTTGAGTGGGGACATTAGTGAGGACATCTGGTCCAGGGGCCATGCTCAGCAATGTGTCCATGACTGGCATTGAGCAGCCGCCCTCTCAGAAAGGTACAGAAAAGTAGAAGGTTGGTATACAGCAGTTACACAGGCCTACTATAACTTCAATCGGTCCATTTTTGTGTCCAGAGCAAATATAGATGCATTTGATTTGTACATGCTAGATTCACTTCACATCAGTGAAATTCACCTTGAGAGGTCTTTATTTTCATTATCAAGATATGGGACGTAAAACGAAGAGATAAGATGATCAACATGTCAGATATTCCTCGAGTATGTTCTAATAAATCTTGCACACCGACTATTTATTCTTACACGTTAGACTCCACAAAGGGTCTCTTTGGTTTAATGGGTGAGGTTGGGCCTTGCCTTTCATTTCGAGACATCTGCCTAAATTCATTGTCCTGGTAGGCCTGGGAAACTGGCAGAGTCCGTGCCACTTTCACATCTGGGTATGTTGGAACCTGGCTAACTCGGCCCATAGCATCTGCCCGGTCCCGTGTCACACCTGGAGAGTTGTTGTAGAAATCATCATCCATGAGGTGGCCATTGTGAGCGTTGTTGGTGCGATTGTAGTAGGCGATATGGCTGAGGGGTGCCGCTTGCTGCCCATAGCCCATGTTGCTAGGGGAAGTGGCCGGACTGTTCACCACCGTATCCAGAGAGGAAACGGTCCAGGGTCGAGAACCCGAAGAGGACGATGCCAGCGAAGGCTGCTGCTGAAGGTACTGCTGAGTCCGTGCAGTCTTGTCGATAATTCCCATGAAAGGTGTAGTGCGGGAGCGAAGTGCTTCTCCTGGATATGTTCCACCCACCACTCGGAAGTCTGTTCCCTGTGGGGGTGACACCGGTGAAAGGTCATCATGGTAGCCCCCTTCATAGGAAATCTTTAGAGGGATCTCCATTTGCTGCGCCGAAGCTGAAGCCCTGAACCCTGGGCCTAGGTTAGCAGCAGAACCTGCCACCAAACTGTTGCTGGATGGAGAAAAGCGTAGACCTGTACTGTGGGAATGAATAAGGGGGCGTGGAGCTGGTGGGTGCTGTTTGGGTTCAGCACTATTCGCGCTGACCGGACGTCGGTGGGCTTGAATGTTCTCTGGTGAACCCAGAGTCACCTGCCGCTCCATTTCATGAGGCGAGACTGGATAGTAGGCGGTCGACTGACTGCGGCTGATCTGTGGTGTCTGAGCGTAACGGACTCCTCCGGGACTGGGTCTATATGCAGAGGAGGGCCTCTGAGGAAGCTCTTCCTCAACAAGGCCAGGATCCATGCTGATGGCACGCTGGTACAAAGCCCCTGCACTCAGACTGCCCTGAGGTTGAAGTGAGGAAGAGTAACCTCCATCCCCAAGTTCATCCATGTCTCCTGGGCAGCGGGCGCTCATTGAGTGAGCAATCTGACTGTACGCGCTACTACCTAGTACGGCACTAGAGTGCACAGCAGTGCTGGGTTGGTTGGTACGAACGATCTGTGCCTTGGCTGGCTGCAACCATTGGGTCTGTTGTGATGGCTGGGAAGTCTGTTGGGAAAATTGAAAAGAACGTTGGCTGCTCATCTTGGACAGAGGGGATTTTGGTCGTCCTGCAAGCTGGTCCTGTTGGTATCGTCCTGCAGAGGCAGACTGGGGACGGTACATGGCAACCCCCTCAGAGGTGGGGCTGGCACGATACTGTGGTCCACGCCGTAGTGGTGATGGAGGTGGGCTGAAGTGGTAGGAGGCCTGATGAGGGGGACTAGGCCGGAAGTGAGAGCTCTGGTGCGTTGGAGAGAGTGACGGAGAGGGGGACTGGTAGCCTTGCCTGGTAGGAGAGGACATTGAAGGGGGACTTGGGCGAAGGTCATATGCTTGGCCCAAGTAGGGTGAATCGTGATGGCTCGGGGATGGAGGCATGTTTTGAATGACTGGAAGTCCCGATGGTATAGTGTGGGGCTCAGCAGGAACACCAAGTGGTAGGCCGCCCAAATCCCGCTCGAGGTAATCATCGTCCTCCTCAAACAAGTCCTGGACAGGCTCCATGTCTGAAATGTGGGGCTCCATTGGAGGAGGCGGAACCATAGATGGGGCTTGCTCACGGGGAGGGGAAGGGGGCGGATCCAGCTCCTGTTGTTCTTCAACTTGACGACACTCTTCTTCTACACGTTGCAGCAGGCGCTGGATCTCACGGTTATTGGGACATAGACGCATAGCTTCACTCAGGTCCTCCAGGGCTGCGTGGAATTGCCTACAGTGGGGAGACCAGGAATGAGAGAGAACAGGATGGTGGATCATGGCAGTAGAAAGAGAGAAAAAAAGAAATAAGCTTGTTAACCAATATGTTTGTTGAACTCACTGATAAAATGTAACAAATTACTATTGCTAAAGAAATATTCGGTGTTCAGTGCAAGTCAGTTGTCAATTACCTACTGTCAGTTACCACAAAGAATAATTTTGACTCTTTCCCAAGTTTGTGAAAACAAATTAAAACCGATAAATGGAAACTTTTTTTTAAATTATAGACTAAATATGAGACTAATGATGGTACAGTTTATAAAGTGCAAAGATATAATCTCTCCTGTGTGTGAAGTCAATAAAACCTAAAAAGCTTTACACTTCTGATGTTTTGCTCTTTAGGGATTCCCACAGATTTTCGTTTTACCTATTGATCAAAAATCAGACCCAAAACACCTCTACTTCTCCAAAACCAAGCAGGTTGATAAGTGTTCTGGGCACAGAGAGTCAAAGTAAACAAAATTGTGGAGAGAAGAAAAGGAATAAAATATGAATGATGGACATTCTGAGGGAAAAGAATCTGATTGGTCAACAAAACATGAAGTATGACAAACAGGTCTAATCCTGCTGTTGACATCTAGTGATGCAGAAGTCAAGGGACTTAAATTGACTTCTGTCCTAAAGCTCTAGCATAGCACTACGTCAACCAATCTAAATGTATTTGGCCAGTTTCATGATCTGTCAGCACTTTATTTGTGCTAGAGACAGAATGTGTTTTAAAGGCTGTCCTGGTTACCTGCTGCTGCGCTTGGCACGGGCTCGTGCGTAATAGGCTTCATAGGATTTGGGTTTCAACTCTAGTGCCTTGGAGGCAAACTCCTCCGCCATCCCAAAGTCCTGCAAGCAACAACAGGACCAACAGTCATACACTGAGCTGTACATGAGGTCAGAGGGAAGACACACACACACGTGCATGCGGACATGCACACAAACACTGACGCACACATCCACTCATCTCTTATGCTCACACACGCAGGTTGGACATGAACACGTCACATTTATATGAGGATGTGAACACTGATTATTACAAAAATAAACACAAAAATAAACATATTTTGAGCACCATTAGTGCAAATACGATAAACGGACATACAGTTATGGAAATGCATGTACACACTTATAAAATGTATTGGCACACACATACAAATACATGCTCTACAAGGACAGTGGGAAGATGCAATGTGACAGCTCAAATCTCTTCCTGTACTAAGCCTAACAGTTTATCAGATCCAAGAAATGTCAGAAAAACCCGATGAACCAAATCAAACTGAAACGAGGATGAGAGCATGATGGCAAGAAAAACTACAGCATGAGCTGAGTATATTTGGAGATTTCAGGAGGATTTCCCCATCCAGGAGATGGAGGTTTGGAAACCCAAACGCAAAATGTTCTTTGGGTGAGATCAAAAATGAGAAATAATGTAACCATAAAGGAGAGAAAAATATGAAGTTCAAAATATCTCCTAATACATCATTACTGTCTTTACAATCCTTGATCTGCAACTGCTTTGGTCTTAAGTGTTTTCAAAAGCAATTAAGAACACAGACCAAATGCAAAACTAATATGTGCATTTTGTTGGTTAGGTGGTTGTATTTGCGTAGATGCTTGTAAACAAGGAGATTTACAGTATATTAGTGGTCAAAAGATATGAGATTTTAAATCAGTGTCAATATGTACAGTGGAGGGTGGCCAATGGCAAATGTAATACTGATATCATGGACTTTAATTAGGATAGATACCATATGTAATATAACACAATAATGTCTTGCAATGTCTTAAAGGGATAGTTTACTCAAAAGTAATTACTCACTTTCATGTAGTTCCAAAACCTCTAAGATGTTTATTTATCTTCAGAACACAAATTAAAGTTTTTCTAATGAAATCCGGTTGATTAGTACAGTTGAACCACTGATGTCACATGATGGCCCTACTACATTTCTGTATATACAGGTTCATACAGGATCAAACAACTTTATGTCTGAAGATGAAAGGTCTTACAGGTTTGGAATTACATAAGGGTGAGTAATTTATGATATCTTTTTAATTTTTGGGTGACCTACTCGATTAATTCAATAATTTATAGTATATACATATATTATTATAAACCCTGAATAAGGTATACCACAAATACTGCTTAATATACTAATATATACTGTATACAATTATAAATATTTACATTTAAAAATAACGTGCATAACTGCTAAAGCTTAAAAATATATAGTTCAATATAAAACTGAAAAATCTAATCCAATAGTTTTATCAATTATCAAAATATATACGCGGACGACATCAATAGCAAAAGGTAAACCAAACAAAGTTATCAGTGGATGCTGGGACCAAGTGGCAGAAAATCAGGGTACTCTCAATGCTTACTCGTAATGTGAGTAAAGAGACAGAAAGAAGAGGGATTTATAAAACTGAGTGCTTTGAACTCACATTCATTTTCCTCCGGCAGCGAGAGAGGTTGAGCAGCAGAGAAACTTTGAGCTCACGGAAGGTCTTCAGGTCTTCTGTGAAACCCTCTCGTGGGAACTTCTTCAGGGCGTACTGGTACCGCTGGGCGGCTTCTTTCACCTTTCCTTTCTGGATCAGCAAGACATTCTTACTTTTGAATTTGTTCATAATATAATATACATTTATGATACGCACACACTTCTATGGCTGAATATTCCAAATGCAAATCACCTTGTAGAATCCATCTCCTTCCTCTATCAGTTTGCTCAGCAGAACGATCATAATATCGGGTTTTGATGTGGCCATTGCCCATGTTGCCGGACCTGAGTTCAAAAAAGGGGCAAAGCAAAGAGTCAGGCACAGATTGACAGTCCGAATGGGCGCAAACTAGCTTGCTAATCTCTGTGGAACACAAAGGAACGAGCAGGCTGCCAGGATATCTTGCTTAAAAGGGAGCAAAGTCTATGAACAACTTTTGGATATCACACAAAGCCATGGCAACACGCCAGACAGAAAGACAAGAAACAAATCACAAGCAGCTTGGCTGTTTATACCTTGCCGAAATTTACATCTGTTTATACTGGCAATAAAAACATTGAGTCCAACAGCTACTAAACTTGCAGTCAGCATGTTTGAGCTCTCTGTGGAGAGCCTGAATAGAGGTCATGTGTTTCTACTGGTTTGGACTGAAAGTACAGTGGAGGGAAGATGGGAATAGCAATTGATAGCGGTCTATTAGAGCTGTACATTTGGTCATGGGCAGCCAGTTGCAGGCAGGCAGTGATTTAGTGCAATTCATGCAATTCACAGTTGAGGACACGCTAAGGATCAGGTACCAAACTGGCCAACAGCCCAAAAAAGCTAAACTGACAGCAACTGTGGAATAAAAATGAAGGCATTTGTTCACACAGGATGCATTCTTGCGATCAAAAACAGCTAGATGCTATACAGAATACATACCAGATCCGCACAACATGAATTTAACTTCATACAGCATCTTAAAAGTCTGAGTTAATGCTACGAGGTGCTAAAAAACAGCTAGTTGTGTTGCAACAATCGAAGATGTCCATTGTAATAAAGCAAAACACAATGCAGATGTCTTGAGAAGCCGTTTAAAACTGTAGCATCTTAAACGTGACGTTCATGGCGCAGGATGTAGAAAATTTGCACGGTGGTTAGTATCTATTTTAATGCCAAAAAATTGACAAAATAAAAGCATCTCAAGATGATTTTTAAAATCTTAAAATGTGACACCAATGCCGCAAGATGCTGAAAAAACGGGCACCGCAACATTAAAAGATGTCTATCTCAATAGCGTAACAGAATACAACCAAGTGAATGAATCTCAAAAAAACTTGACACAGCGTAGTAAATGCAACACAAACAGAACTAAATCGAAAATCTCAAGGTGAATTCTTCTAAGCTGAAACACTGTTTAAAAAAAATCACTCCTAATGGTGAAATATGCTATTAAATGCATTTTGATGCTAATGCTGCAAGATGCAGCGAATAAAGCAAAAAACATCGCGTAAAGAACCAAATGCAAGTCATCTCAACACAAGGTTTTAATTCTCTTAATTTGATACAGCATTTTAAAATTGACATTGTGACAGTCAAATATAACTCTATGACACTATAGTTGCAAAAAACATGGTGCAAGAATGCATTCTGTGTTAACGCTCCCAAAAACCACAGAACACTCAGCATGTCGAAACATTCTGCAGCATCATGCAAAAATGCAACACTGGTTTTCCCACATGCATCCATGCAAGCAAAAAAGCAGACAAAAAATGAACGGAAAGAATCAACATCTACCATCGGAATTGTGCAGGGTAAATTTAGACAAAATCCACCCATGTTTATGGCTGACAGCAACTCTATTCATCATAGCCAAGAATGACATGAAGATTAAATGCCTTTCACATTGGGGCACCCAAAACACTAACAGACCCGATCAATGGAGAAGGGACCACACAGATGGAGGGACACAGTCAAAAATGGCAGATGGGGCGCACAAAGGTCTGTGTTTTACCTCGGGCACGGGTGGGGAGTGTCTGACATCCTGGTTACGAGGAGAGAAGTGGTGGAAAGGGTCACGAGTGAAAGGGTGACAGGTTATTGGGGCAGAGTGAAGTATCCGTATCAGACAGGGAGCAAAGGTTTAATGAAAACAGAAAACAGGGAGAATGTGATAGAGAGTCAAGGGAAGAGAACAAGAGAGATTGATAGTTGGTGGATAGGGGTGAAAGGAAGAACAAGGAAGATCAGCCGTGAGAAGCCGTGGCAAGCAGCAACATTAGCAAAAGCAACAAGCCCATCCTGATCAGCTGCAGATCAGTGGAGTTCTGCAGGTCGGTGAAGAGCACACGAGAAGGAGGGTTAGACTCGGATGACTGAGCTCACAGGGACGGGTATGAAGGAGAAAGACATCTACATGTGAAGCTAATTTCACGTGATCTTCATGATATATTCAGTGCATCTGCTTTTTATATATGTTTCTAATGCACTTCTTCAAGGTATAAGCATTGGAGTTTATGCTGCGCTCCATTCAAATGCACTACCATTCATTTCTTTAAAAAATATTAAATAAATACTTTTATTCTGTAAGACTGGAGTAATGAAAATAAATTACATTTTAAAATAGAGAACTGACCAAAAATAGGAACGGAAATGGAAGTTGTAGCTCAGAGAGGGCCGATTTTTTTTTTTTTACATTTCAGATGTAATAAATTAATTGCAGATTAAAGCTTCATGGTTCATGGCTTCATCAAAGAACGTCATGGTTGCTAGCGATCAGTGACAGATGCCTTACATGTAGGAGCAACAGCATGCCAGAAAATGCTTTGACTCCAGGGTTTCAGAATGACTAAGACAACCATGTTTACTTTTCTTCCCTGAGCAAAATATATGGCCAGAATTATTCAGTAATTCAGAAGTGGTATTTTATTAGATTTTTCTTTCCAAGTGGGAAGCTAGTGATTCTGACTTTCCAAGTTGAATGGAACGCAGCAATACAACCCCTAATTATAAGTTATACATACATCTTTATACATTTTTTTTTTTACAGTAAAACAAATCATGTGAACTGTGGTGTATAGCTCATTTTATCACAAACACTTATTGCACGAGAACACAGTTTAGCAAGCATTGTATCTGTAAGAACCTACCTATCTTGGCGCCCTTCTTGAGCAGCGCCACCACCACTGATGTGTTTCTGCAGCCAACCGCGCGGTCCAGTGGACGCATGCCGCTGTAGTCCACATGCTCGATCATCGCACCATGATCCACCAGATACTGTACCTGCAACCACATTAACACCAGTGCTGTGGTTTACTGTCTGCACATCTCTACGTGATATCTGCTTAAAACCATTTGCATTTGAATGCGCATCCCATTTTGGAGATTTAATGGGATAATGCATCATCATTTACTCACCCTGACACCATTGAAAAAAAAAAACAAAAAAAAAAAAACATTGACTAACTTTCTTCTGTTGTACATAAAATATTTTAAAGGAAGCCAAACAGTAGACAATAGCTATTGACTTAGTATTTTGTTTTTTTTTCAAAAGAATGGAAGTCAGTGGCTACCGTCAACTATTTGATTTGATACCACTGTTCTTTCAAATATCTTATTTTGTGCTCGACAGAAGAAAGGAAGTCAAACATGTTTGAAATGACAAGAGTGTGAGTGAATGATGACAGAAATTTCATTTGTGACATAACTACCCTTTAAAGGTGTATTTTAAACTAGATCCACTTTACATTAGTTCACTATAACAAAACCAACCACTTCTGAGTCTCCGTAAAAAGCAGCAAGATCCAGTGGAGTGCGTCCGCTCTTGTCTGCGTGGGCTGTTGCTGCCCCTCTTTCAACCAGAGCACGGACCAATGGGAGGTGGCCTTTAAGACACGCCCAGCTCAACGCTGTTAGCCCCTCCTTGTCCATCAGAGACAGTGAGGCACCTGTGAAAAATAAGTTAAAAAAGCAGCTCAGAAAGGTGAATTTCCCTTCTTTGAAATGACTAATATTTTCCTTTATATTAATATCTACTATTTTTGTACTTTTTAAGCTGCAACAAATCTAGCGTGTGATGAGTAGTGCTGTACCTTGAGCCAGCAGGAACTCGGCTGTACCCAGGTGTCCCTCAGACGCAGCCATCATTAGAGGAGTTCGTCCCTGTTTATCCGCCATGTTCACGTCAGCTCCGTGATTCAGCAGCAGGTCCACTATCTGCACAACCAGCACCGACATCTCAGACTAAAACAAAGAGAACACGTGCAAAGTACAAATGACTTCTGAGATGCCGGAGGCGCTCACCTGCCAGTGTCCCTGCCGTACGGCGCTGAAAAGCGGCACGATGCCCCTACGGTTGGGCTGGGCCACAGCTGCCCCCTGCTCCAGTAAGAGACGACACACGTCCAGCTTCCCCCGACCCGCCGCTGCTGTCAGAGCTGAGATACAGAGAGCAAACTGTGCAATCATGTTTACAGGGGAAAAAACAAGAATACAGGTGTCTGGTGGTGTCCTACCTGTTTCACCCCACAGTGTGTCAAAGTTATTTATCTGAGCTCGCTCCTCCTCTTCCTCATCTTTCTCAGGGAGGTCAAGCAGGTAGGATACAATCTGAATGAATCAGAATTATATTCAGAATAAGGCTTGTTTTTAAGGCTTTCGTGCAGAATATATATATATATATATATATATATATATATATATATATATATATATATATATATATATACATACATACATTTACATATAACACAATACAATGACAAAAATACAGAAATTAAACATTAAATTTATTAAACTTACAGTTTAGCTAATCTACAGATAAGCTATACATTGTGACATATATATATATATATATATATATATATATATATATATATATATATATATATATATATATATATATATAGCATTTGTGTTTATTTACATTATTATATCTTTTATATTATTTGAATTTATTTTCACCAATTTCATCATTTTCACACTTTGATATTTAATGGCCATTTAGTTCTACAATTTTTTGTTTGCCTTTGTATTACTAAAGTTAAATCATTAACAATATTGCAATTACCTGTTACCAATATTATTACTAATAAATATACAATTGTGAAAAATACCATGCATGTTAAAACAAGTGTTCTGATAAACAAAGTTCAAAAAACAAGAAATAGAAATCTTGCCTTATTCTGTATGCTTTTGATTTATTTAATTCTGAATGCGTCCTGAATAAAAATATTAATTCATTCTTTATATAAAGTAAAGTACAATAAAATGAAATAAAATAATCTCTTACTTCTGTATAGCCCATACTGGCGGCTGCTATGAGGGCCTGCTGTACTGCGTGGCTCTTGCTGAAGGACCCGGCCTGCTGTCCCTCTGTGATCCACTCGCACTGCACCAGATACTTCACTACCTCTAGATGACCCCGTAGACCCGCGTGGACCAGCGCGCACTGACCGTTCTTATCTAGGTGATCCACCTGAACAGAAACACACAGGAGAGAGAGACTTTAAACTCGGACTGATAGTTCTCAATTTACAGCCACTACCCTGCACTCTTGTTGGTTATCCATCTAAGCATGGCATGGCTGACCTTGGCTTTCTTGCTGCTGAGGGCAGTCACAATAGGTAGGTGACCAGCGGCAGCCGCGTAGCTGAGCGGAGTGAGTCCGCTCTCTGAAACGCCATCTACATCAGCCCCAAACTCCAACAGCAGAGCCACAGTCTCCAGGTAGCCCAGGTGAGCGTGGACACACAGGATGGGGGCGTTATTCAACACCTCTGTACGATAGTTCACGTTAGCTCCGCCCATAATCAGCAGCCGAGATACCTAGAGGAACAGAGGAAGAGGGGGATATGGAGTAGAAGACAGAATAAAAAAAAAGTCAAAATGTTTTTCAGACCTAAGAAATAAAGAAATCTTAAATCATGCTATACATAATACTTTGCTGAGCTCAAAATTAAAAATTCTTTCTGATAAAAATATTACGGAAATAAAGTACAAAAAAAACTTTAAGATGCATAAAATTGATCTAAACAATTAAATAATAGATAAATAGTAAATACTTTTATTACTTAAGTACTAAATAAGTACTGTTACGAAACATTTCTATTTTAAATAAATGCAGGTAAATTAATTTTATTTTTAAACCACCTTAAAAATTTTAATTATTTTTTAATTTTTTAATTATTGCAATTTTTAATTGAGAGATTTAAGAGACTTACTTAAATAATGTAATTAAATAGTTAAAAAACTAAATATTACATTTGATTTAATTTAAGATAATTTTTTATGATAATTTTTTTTTTTTTTTTTACAAATTCCAATTTTTTGAATGCAAGGAGACTGTACATTCCCTTTTCCAGACATGAAAATCACTTTAAATCAAAGATGTTCTTAGGTTTTCTATGGCTGTGGGAATTCAGTTTTTATTTGCGTACCTTGATGTTTGGAGTGTAGAGGTTTCTCAGTGAAGCCAAAGCTGAAGAGAGACCCTCTGTACTGTAGGACACCCACAGCCCCTGCAGAACCGACGAGGAAACCCCAACCTTCTTACTCAGGCCCTGCATCCAACAGACAAAACATTTTAATAACAACATCATTGGACATTGTACAATAAATCTCTTTTTTCTTTAAAGCATTCATATACTGCTTTACTCAAGTTTATGTCATCAGTTTAGCATCATGAAAACTTCCACAGTTGTTATAGTTAGCCTAACCTTGAAGATGTGAGCTTTGAGAATATGGTGGCCAAGTTCGAGGGTCTGTTGGCGATTGAGTTTACTGTCTTGCCTTGAAAACCAGAAAGCAAGCAGTGTGTGGCCACTCCTAAAGACAGGAAAAGAGACAAGACGAGGGTATACTTCAGGATACAGGAAAAAATGCTTTCACTGTTTATGAAATATTCACATTTTGAACTTCTCACCTGGGGTCGCAGAGGAACTTGGTCTTCTCCCCGTCCTCTCTCCAGATGAGCCACTCTCTGAAGGAGGGGTGGATGAACATGCGCGTCCCATCGCGTCTCTTCACCAGGAAGGGTGACAAGAGTTCAGACCTCTGTTGGAAATCCTCCCACTCCATGGCCGCTCCACGTACCATGCCGGCGTTCACGGCTCCGTAGGCCTGCTCATCAGTTAATGGGTGTAGAGAAGCCACGGCCACGTTAAGCAGGGGAAGAACACGCTCGAACGACGACTGAGTCGGGAAACGCATGTTCAGCTGCAGCAGGTAGACCTCGGCCAGGTTCACCGGAACCACCTGCACACAAACATCATGCTTGCAGCTTTTAATAAAAACAATAAATACATGCGAAGAAGATGAAACTCATGATTACACTTTATGTTGGTAGTCCACTTTAGACATTCCTCAAAATACAGAGCCAAAATGAAAAGAAAAGAACACCATATGCATACCAAAGAAAGGCTATAATAAAAAAATAAATCAATTAAAATAAATAAATAAATAAAAATCATACCACATATAACTCTTAAAGCTTAAATATAAAAAACAACATTAAAGGTAAATAAATAAGCATTATTATACATCCCTAAAAAGCTAAAATGGCATAAAAATATATAAAGTAAAAATAACAAAATGAAAAGCTATAATGAAAAATTAAATGACATTACATTAGGTAATAAAGGAAGCATCTAAGTCAATTGACCCCTGACCTTGAAGCTGGAGCTTTTGAGCACCAGGTAACCCTTCTCAATGAGGTCAAGCGTGAGTTTCAGGTAGAGGTAGGAGCCTCTGCTGAGACTTTTCAGATGTGCGCTGAGTTTGCCGAAGGCAGCGTTGTCCAGCTTGCCATTGAGAGCCACATTGTTCTGGATCTCCTGGCTGGAGTGAAGACGGTGCAGGATGTAGCCCTGAAGGTCCGCATCGATCGCATCACTTTCCTCCAGCCGATCCAGAGAGATCCGGTGGAATGGCAACGGACGAGTTATGTCCTGAGACGGGACAGACAAAATGATTTAAAAAGTAAAGAGGATGGGTTGCATTATGGACAGAAGGGACGGATGGAATACAGACCTGCAGCGTCGTCCTGACAGTGACCACCAGTTTAAGCCAGGGAGGGAAACGCTCAATGGTCTTGCACAGGAAGGAAACAATGGTTTCTCCGTAATCCGGTTTATGAAACTCCGCTTCATTCAACCCGTCAATCAGGATGATGAGGTTCTCCTCACACGCGATCTTCCTCTCTGTAAACATTGCATGTGTTCAGTACCATATATTCGTCAGCCCGCATAAAGTATAAGACTGCGCACCTCGATGCAGGATCTCCAGGGGCTCCAGCAGGCCCCTGCGGAAGGCGCTGAACGGGTCCTGGACGCAGGCGCGCAGGCTGAGGGTGCTCTGCAGATGAGGCTGGCGCAGCAGCAGCTCTCGGTAGGCCTGCATCTGAGGAGCCCTGCACAACAACGCTGCCACGTTATGCACAAACTCAGGGACCAGGCAGGTGTACGCGTTGTCGGCCTGACAGTAATGGTACGCCACCACCTGCACAAGAGAGAGCAGATATAAGCTGACAAACGCTTACATTCACAGCACAGCTTGGGTTCAAATACTTTATGATGGTCCTTTTTGAGTATTTTGTTGATAATAAGTAACTTTGCACCTACATAAGTACCTACATACATTCTACTAACTATAAGTAACATATTCTAACCCTAACCCTACCTGTGTACTAACACTACAGTGAGAGTTAGGAAATATGTAGGTGCAACTTTACTTATAGTCAACAGAGCGTGTTAAAGGGACCATCAAAATAAAGTGAAAGCTGTTTTTTGCTTTTTGTTCATTAACGTTCAGTTTTACTTACTGAATTTGATTGGTACATTAAATACTCAATTATGATAGTACTGATATTTAACATAATGGTAAAACAAGAAATAACTTTAATATTGTGCATTAAATACACACTACTATTCCACCTGTTCAGTCAGATTGTTTTTCCCTAAAGAAATTACTTTTATTCAGAAAAGGTGCACTGAATATTCAAAAGGGAGTGTAAATACATTACAAAAAATATATAAAAGACATATTAAAAATATTTTAAATAAATGTTGTTCTTCTAAACTCTAATTAGCAAAGAATCCTGAAAAAGGCATTGTATAACAATTTCCACAAAAATATTTCACAAATTATTTTTTTAAACAGTCTTGCAGAACATAAAAAATGTCTTTAAAAAGCATAAAAACATGTTTTGAACATTTTGAACAGTAGCATAAGGCACATTAACATTCACTTAACATTATGTAAAAGCAAATGTAATAGTATAATCAAAATGGATTTTAACCATTTTATAACTAATTATTGTTGTTCATTATTAGAACATCAGGCACTACACTACAAATTAATGCCAACTCAGGCACACATTTAATTGAGCAAAGGTGCCCAGTACATCTAGATGACCCCGATAAATGTAGGTTTAGACAAAGAAATACACAGAAAAAGCGAAGCAATATTTTCAGTCTAGGGGATTTAGTGCAGGAACAGTTTTCAGCTCTAAAAACACAATGAATATTAAAACTAGAGAAAGATTCAAAGCTCAGGAGTTTTGATGTGATGAAGGAGTTTTATGAATGCATAAAACATTATGGAGTTTGAGTGCATCGATGGCCTTATTCCAATATTCTAAGACTGCTGCTTCCCTGGATTCACTTCATCATGCAGTATGTGGGTGTGCGTGTGTGTGTGTGTGTTCAAAAGCTTGTCATCATTAGCAATGCAGACTCTGAGTATATAATGGCTGTACTGGGAGACTCTGTGCATATAAATATTTGACAAGGCAACAGAGCCGCAATAAACCTTTGTGCTTAAAAGAATAGGAAAGCACAGCGAGAAAGTGAGACAAGGAGCAAATTCATAAAAGAAGGAGACAAAGGAAGAAATGGATAGACAGAAATAATGAATCAATATAAGAGAAGAGGAGAGAGGGAGCTTGAACGGCAGGCTGGATATGTGCCCGCCCCGTTGATTATGTTAGTATTAGTTGGCACCTGAGAAGCTAGTCTTCTGAGTGCCTCCTCCTGGCGTCTCCTCATCTCGGGCGTTCCAGGGCAGCTGCTTCCACCCACCAGAGTGCCGTGAGCGGACTGAGGCTGGCTCAAGGGCAGTGTGTCGCCATCTGAGAAGAAGACATGGTATGCATGGGATGTGAACCTTGTCATGAACTGAGAGAAAATGACTTTAACATTTCAAGGGCTGAAGATATTTGTTATTTGTTGTTGTTTAAGTGATTAATCGCATCCAAAATAAAATAAAAGTTTTTCAGTACATAATACATGTGTGTACTGTGTATATTTATTATGTATATATATACACACACTCATGCAGTAAGTATTTTTTAAAATATTTACAAGTATTTACATGTATGTATAAATAACACATTATGTATATATACATAATACATAAATATATACAGTACACACACACACACACACACACACACACACACACACACACACACACACACACACTCACATATATATGTAAACAAAGCACTTTGTTTTGGAGGTGATTAATCACGATTAATCGTTTGGCAGCACTACTCTATATCCATGGCCACACATTTGTCTTGACAATACTAGATGAAATATGTATGTTACAAACAATAACTAATGTGCCGTGATTCTAAAATCACAATAAATATTATATAAATAAATGCAATGCAAAATCTCATCAGTTGTAGCTAATTAGTTTTGTGGGTTTTTAACATATAGACTTTCAAATCACTTACTACTAAAACTGTGAAATAAGTCAAAGTCTTTATTATTATTGTGTGTGTGTGTGTATATATATATATATATATATATATATATATATATATATATATATATATATATATATATATATATAAATAAATATATATATATATATATATATATATATATATATATATATATATATATATACACACACACACACACACACACACACACACACACAAAATACATTCTAAATTTACATTCTATACATTTTTCATTTTGCATAGTTAATATGTGTATTATGCTTAAAAAACACCTAGCTAGTTTTCTAACGCCATATGAGAACTTAATGTAAGAGGCAGATTGGAATTTAAGATAATGAAGAGTTATAGCATGAACTAAAATGATTTGATTAAATAAGTTTCAGGTTTGTTTCTTAGAATGATGGATCTTGAGGAAACGTATACACAGTCAACACACTGGACTCACGTTTTGGCGAGGCGTGTGGACTGTCAGAGGTGATCTGTCTCATGCGATTGCCGTGGCAGCTGAGAGCCACCAAGCGGGAGATGATGGCCGTCTTGCCAAAGCCCACGTTGCCAACAATAACCACACCTTGATTGGCCGAGGACTCACTGCTGCGTAGACACACATCCACTTCCTGGAACAGCCACTCTCGGCCGGTGAATACTGCATCGGGTGTCAGACTGGGCACCTCGAAGAGAAGCGGCTTCAGGGCGATGTCCGGTGGCCGGTACGGAGCAAAGCGCACTGCATCATGGGAAACATTAGGAAAGGCTGTCAGTGAAACAGGTCTTATACAACATACTGTATATTTAACCTTCCGAAGGCTCTTTTACGTCTTCTTACAGTGATGTTATCCATCAAAAAGAAAGTTTGACAATTTAATTTCCGAATTAAGCCTCTTCACATTGAAATACAAAATTTTAACCAGCAGAGGGAGATGCTTTGTCTGGAAAAGGCCAGTTGTGGCAGCTTACGCAAGCCGGGGCTGCAGTGTGAAACACCATTGACAGGGTGCCTTGACCCATTAATACATGGTAGAAAACACATCTGAAAAAGCAGATCGGCCTCCATGCATCAAAAACAGCCATATCTGTCAAATTTACTGCCACCGTGCACAAAGCAAAATGTACATTCATCTCCACATACGCTTGCAATAAATCAAAACACAGAGCCTTAATATTAATTAAAATAATCCTCATCTAATATTCATATTCAGTCGTAAAGTCTTCATTATTCTTATACGTTTCGTACGCGTTATCATTAATCCCAATTACTGATAATACTCAAGGCAAGAGTCACGTCAAAGCAGGACGGAGATAGTGGGAGGAAATCTTCAGCGCAATTAGCATAAATTCTGTATAAATTCCTGACTGTATAGGATTATGCTGCAACAAGTGTGGTGAAGCATATTATGGGGTTATTTATCCCTCCATTTGCATGTGGACTATTCATTAGTCTGATAACATGTGAATTCATTATCTGTTCATTAACATACAGGGGAGGGGCGGAGTTATATGGGGCAAGGTGACCTTTATGAGCACATATAGATGCTGGCAGACATTAGCCAAAAGGGCAAGAAACGGAGACAAAGAAAGAGAGAGACAGGGCAGCCAATCAGTAATACTGCTGTAAAGAACTAGAGACAGGGAGGTTGTAATAAAGACGAGGTTAAAAGAAAATGAACACACTGCTTATAAATATATATGCTACTATATCTCCTTTCGTGGCATAGCTGTAGTGGGTTCACTTCCAAGTGTTTTTCACTATTAAGCATGATTACTTGCATGTATAAGTAATTGTTGTTATAACAGTAAGTAGATGTATAACAGGGGTACCTTAAAATAAGTGTTACCAGTTACCAAGTATCATGAAATCTGTTTCTGAAAACCCCTGGAAATGTAAAAAGGGTGTATAAATAGGCACACAAATACAGTCTACTGCCACTGTTTTGCCACCTGTGCGATCATCCTGAAATAAACAGGTTCCTTGGTGAAATGTGACTTGATCTGACTGAATCTGAGAGGACACCCAGACCTCTCAGGCTCACTCCCAGCTGGCCTGATTTAGGATGCGTGGAGCCTTGACTGCGAGATTTAGACAGCAGGCTGAGCTCTGACAGATGAGCTAGAGCTAATGCTAATAGGAAGTCAATACATCGATTGGGACAGGAGACAGATTATGGCACGGCAGTCCAAAGGGGAAACTGAGAACAGCAGGACGAGGGGGAGAGTGATCCGAGGAAGAGCTGGGGAGTGTGTTGAGGGTTTTAATGGGACATGCTGTGTTTAGCGGAGAGCAGATGTACGAGACGCAAGACACAAGCACATACAAATGGTATTACACTGCAAAGGTTAATTTCAAAATCTTAATTGAGATTTAAATGACCATTTTTCACCTTCTCTCAGACTAAGCTGGCTATATTTTATAGCACCTTATATGTAAATGACAGCTGTGTAAAATCTCGACAAGCTTCTAAATCCTCCTAAAAGTCTGCGATAAGACTGATGACATAAAGCCTTCTGGAGTTATGGAAATATATAATTGATGATTTTTTCCTATATATAAAAAAAATGGAAATTGGATAAAAGCAGCACAAGTATTCAATATAATGCACATCTGAACCACTTTAATGCTATTAAAAAACTGAGTTGAGTTGAGTTGCTGAGTTGGAATCTAGACGAAGGATAGCTGTTAAAAAATGTACTATAACTTTGTTTGGATTTACATTTTTGGTCAATAAATAATTTCCATACTTATTTATCTTTGTGTTGTTATCTTATAGAGCTGCTTTATAGTTTGCTTCATAACAGAGGAACTTTGCAATACCCAGACTGCTATTAAACTGAATTTAACTGATTAATGTATTTTCAGAGCTGCTTTACAGCTCTGAAATTGTATTCTTTTCATAACTGGAGAACATTTCAACATTACTACTACTATTTAAAAAACAATCTGTATTGTATAAATTGCTGTACAAGTAAATGTGACTTAACTTAGAATTATTAGGTCTATCTTAGAATTATTAGGTCTATCTTAGAATTATTAGGTGAAGTGAAAGAACTGAAGAAGAATGGACATTTATTAAATCTGAGAAAAATATACAAACCTCTCATGTCAGCTTGTCCAGAGCGGCTGGAGCCAGAGTTTTGTCGTGGCATACGCAAAGACGTGCGAAGTGGAGCCTGTCTCTGCTCATCCAGATACGCTAGATCCTCCAGGTGAGCTGAACTAGTGGCTGTAAAAGAGAGAGGAGCAAAATCAGGCTACTTTAATATTTTAAAAATATCATCTTATGCATTTTCAATATTAGCATCATATGAAATATTTTATACTTTTCAGTGTGCACTGCTGCTTGGGTGATAAGTTATTGAAAATATTCATTTCAATACCATATTTTTAAATTGCATTCTGAATTAAAATTGAAAACTGAGAAATAAAATGAGAGAGATTGACAAACTCTATTTAAACTAATGCTACCCACATATATATTCAACAGAGGGAGAATGTCTCAGTTACTTGTGTAACTCTCGTTTCTTGAATGAGGGAACGGCGACGTTAAGTCATTGACTGATGTATTGGGGTCCCACCTAAGAACACAATCACCTCTGAGCTTAAGAGAAAAGGCCAATGAGAGATGGTGAGTGGAATTTGCAAGCCAAGCCACTCCCCCATACATACGAGTATATAAGATGGCAGCGTGCAACCACTCATTCAGGTTTATGCTGAGGAGTTGAGTGGCATCCCTGCAATTCAGATCAGTCCAAGATTGGCAGAAACCGTTGAGTATAGAGACTTGGATGCCAGGTCCGAAAAGGGTGAAAGAGACCCCCAGGCACCGCGCAAACTACTCCATCTAGTCTCATCCGCAAGTAAAAAGGGGGACCCAGTGTTCACAAGGGAAACAACTTGTAAAAAGGTGCATGAATCCCTAAGGAATGGAGCTGCAAGCCGACAACCACTGGCCTCCCGCAGTTACCTAATGTTACCCAATACACAGGAGGACACAGGTTCTTCACAGAGTTTATGAAATCTTGCAAAAGTATTGGGTATTGCCCAGCCCACAGCCCTACATATGTCAGCCCCCAGAGGAGGGAACACTCAGAGTGGAATGAGCCCTCAATCCTAAGGAGCACAGCTCAACTTGGGACTGGTACACCAATGTGATGGCATCCACCACCTAATTAGACATCCTGTTTGGAGACAGCATTCCCCTTCTACTGTCCCTCAAAGCAGACAAAGTTCCTGAAACTCCATGTGCATTCCACATAAAGGTGCTAAGCGTGAACAGGACACAGCAATGCAAGGGCCAGGTCTGCCTTCTCTGGGGGCAGCGCTTGCAAGTTCACCAACTGATCCCGAAAGGGTGTAGTGGGAACCTTGGAGAAGGGGCACTAGCCTGAGTGATGTATCCACTACGACCTGGGGAAGGCCAGAGAGGTCTACAGCAGGGGTGTCAAACTCAATTCCTGGAGGGCAGGAGCCCTGCAGAGTATAGATTCAACCCTGCTAAACCACATATACTATGTATGTCTGAAGTACTTGATTAGCTGGATCAGGTGTGTTTAATTAGGGTTGCATCTAAACTCTGCAGGGCTCCGGCCCTTCAGGAATTGAGTTTGACACCCCTGGTGTACACCATCAGAATGCCAGATTGCGCCCATCCCCTGAGGAAGAAGGTCCTTTCTCAGGAGAATCTTCCAGGGAGGGGCTGTTGAGATGAGCATGAGGTCCGTGAACCAGGTTTGGGTGGGCCAAAAACGAAGCTCTCTGGGGGGAAGGCATACTTGAGAAGGCCCCAGGGCCAGCTGTGTGCTCATTTACTCAAAATGACTTGCAAACAGTGAATCAACATGGTACTCTAAGCTATTTTACAAGACATTTCCTATGAGAATACAGTGATAATATCGGTACTATCAAAAACACGGTGAAACCTTGATCTGTTTGCTGTTAGTGATGAGTCAAACCCTATGACAAACTCTGAGAACTTGTGTTTGTTTAGCTTGTTGTTATTAACTTTCCAGAAAATGCGTGCATGAATTCTGAGCTCCCTTTTTCCTTTGCTAATGAGGAGGAAAGTTCACAGCGGCTTGATACACAAGAATATTAAGAACCCAGTGGGTGGCCATTGAACTGATCTCGCCTCAAAGCAGCTGGTGAGAGCTTCTGAAACTATTTAACAACAGCTACGATTATTGTGGTAGTTTTAGCATGGACAAGTGGCCACCATCAAAGTAAGGTGCAAAGTGCCACATACTAAAGCCCTGTCGTTCTTCTAAAGCCTCTCATTCTATGCTAATGTGTTTAATCGTAGACAGATTTCAGAAAACCATCCACGGCCCCTTGGTACATGTGTACAAATTACAACTTCCTGTTGGTTACATGTGGGGAGCAACAGTTTAGTAATTTAAACCTCCCCTAAAAGAAAGTCGCGTTTGAGCAGGAACTTCAGAGAATTGCAGTAGTGAAGTCAAAACCCAGGAAAACTAATTCGACAGGGGTTCCTTTGAGAGTTTCCTATTGGTTTTCATACAACTCGCTGACACTTGTTTTGCTCTACAACATGAATTACACATACCTATACTGTAGAACAACTATTTAAAAGCGGTTACATTCATTTTATAAAACATATGTTTCTAGTACGTACATAACACCCTACATAGCAACGTTTTGAGTGTGATAATATGTAGCTTACATTGTGGAAAAAGTATCGTTGAGCTATGTTTAACACAGATCTTATTTTTAAAAAAGCTACAAACATTATACATAGAAATCTTCAAGGAACTAGTGGCAAATAGTTTTCTGCATTTTGGCATGGCAGCTGCAGAACTCTATCAATAACAGTTTGCAAAAGCTGGGAAAGATGTCAAAATTTGGTTAATGTTACTACTGTAAATCCCTAATAAATTAAGATTGAATCTCCATCAGAGTAAAGACCTGTTCATACCAATGATGATCATTATAAAGTTTTAATAATCAGAATAGTAACACAAAGTGATAAAATGAAACTGACAATAACGATAATGCTGGAATCACTTACAGATTATTTTTCACAGCTGATGAACAATAAAAACATTAACCAATCAGAATTCAGCCAATTTTAAAGAGCTCAATCTTTTAAAGCATCAGACTGCATAACCGCACCACATGCTAAAAACAAACAGAACACTATTGTCTATTGGTGTGGACGCTTACATTGTAATTGTTATACATCTTTACAGGCATCGCTCCTTTTATGAACAGGCCTTATAAGCACTGTTAAACTGTATATTGGCAAAAACTATAGTTATCATTGTAAAAATGTAACAAATATCCCAGACACCAGCATTTCTCCTGGCCAACCCCACCACCTCCATCTGCACTGCAGACTGTCTGGCTGGCATGACTGTGTTGCTGGATTTACAGCCCCTCGAAATGCGTCACAATGACTTCGGCTCCCATCAACTGAGCTGGTGTTTTACAGTCCCTCTGTGGCGCGGGTCCACAAGTCACGTCTGCATTTTACAACATTCTAAACATGTGCACATCTACTTATCTCTAAACTTGGTTTCTGTTTGTGTCCTTACAAAGTACTGTATGGAAGATAAACATAATAACACATGCTTTTCTAGGTGATCAGACTAGCAATTTCCACCTTTAAAAAAGGCTGAAGGTGCGGCCCCATTTACCTTTGTTTGGCGCATGGTCACAAGCAAAATTCGACATTTCAAAAGGAATCTACGCAATTTGGGGTGAAAAATTTAGCCATAAAACACCCACTTATAAGGTATCTACTCATACATGTCTATTGTTTTAAATACATATGTGAAGGTGCATGTGTGTATATGTGACAGGAAGTACACACAGGAGAATGTGTCAAAACTCATGTCAGACTTCAAAACAATAATCAAATGCATCTTGAATGTAGAGATCGGAAAGCTTTTGAAAGGGGAAGATGGAATGAAAGACAAACAGATAGGAGAGGTGAAGAAATGAGTGGGATAAGGAGAGAAAGAAATTAAATGTGGGAGGGAAGAGAGTGAAAGACAGAAAAAGCGTGAGAGGTGAGCATGCATGAGTAAGAAAGAAAATCAGGGGTAGAGAGAAAGCATGAAAGAAAGGAGAGTGGATCACATCATTCTCTCCCTTCTCTTCACCACTTCTTTCATTTCATTTTGTCTCTATTAATTCACCTTTATTTTTATGGTGTGTTGTAAAATTTTTTACATGCTGTTATCTATGAAGTTATCTTAATTTAAAACAGAAAGGTAAATTTTATTTATTAAATTATTACATTAAATTTATTTTTTTTTACATAATTTCCTAATCAGATGCTAAAAGATAAATAATTTAAAAAGGAACTGTTAATATTAACAATAATCCTCAAATAAAAAATAGGATAATATTAATAATGCACTGAAGCAAATTGAAAAATAAAAAATAGATAATATTATTGTTTCATGTAAAATTATTATTATTATTATTATTATTATTATTATTATTATTGTTTGTTGTTACAGTAATTATAAAGAATATATATATATATACAAATTAAGCAATATAGTTTGTTAACCTGGCCGAACAAATAAACAAGTAATGGTCACATTAAAGCTGAGTGTGAAAAAATTTATTTACAGTACATCAAACTGAGCTGCTGAATAGGATACCCTTTTCTAACATGTGGATCCAAAAGCAGCAGCACAAATCACAAATTCTTCATAAAACCTGGAGGAGATTCACGCAGACATCCTTGCTTTATTGTAACGGGGCAGCATCAGGAGCTAGGAGCCGCTCCAGAGCTCAAATGGCCCATAAAGCTGAGAAGAGGGCCACTTCTATAGCTCTCACAGTAATCACTATGTGCTTTTACTGACCTTGACATTTTAAGGGAATTGGAAACACGTGTCTGTTGACTTTTGGGGTCTAGATTATGTGGGATATTTCCTGTCTCCGCAGTTCACCATTCACGCACAGAAGCGTTCAAAGAGCCTCAGCTGAATGAGTTTCACACAGAACTGACTCCAAAAATTCACACGCGCTCAAAGATGAATGTGACCGTTTGTAACGAACAGGATTTGAATGTCTTGACTAGCTCAGCATAAAGTGGAGGTTTCTGCCATTTTACAGTAAATCTAGGGTTAAATAACAACTGAAATGAAATGACTGAAACTGAGTAACTGAAATGATTCAATAGACAAGGCAACACAGCTATAGGCACATATATTCTAGAAAAAAATGTGCAAGATAAAGTATATTTAACATATATAAAAATGGATAGCTTCACCTTTAAAATCTGATTGAACAACATGATTAATCATTTCATTCAAGTGACAATTTAATTATTAATGCAGTCTACAGTTAGGTTAACATGATATGTCTTTATAATCATATTAAGCATTAATAATAATAATAAAAAAGAAATAGCAGACTACTTGTAGGCTAAACAAATCACGTTAATTCTGTTTAATTTTTATTCTAGATGCATTATTGGAATATATATATATATATATATATATATATATATATATATATATATATATATATATATATATATATATATATATATATACATTTCTATATTAAATCCATTTCTTTATTTAAATTCATATTGGTTAGATGCTTCTACCATTCAATGGTTTTGTACTGTACTCTGCACAATGATGAAGTTGAAACTAATCTAACAAGGTATGTTTCGACAGGCATAGTACTAGAAATTATTTTGCAGTATGCACATACACTATAACATGTAATTTCTTAAAAATTTGACAGTGCACACCGGATAACACAGATTGCAATGAGACAAATGAACTGTAATCATTATCAAGTGCACTGTGTCTTTCTCGACTCATTTCTCAATAATGTCCAAAATTATAATCCAAGCCATGAAGTCAAATGACATATTCATACAGTGTGTGGAAGAAACTCACCGGCCACAGAGTTGGGGCGGGGCATGAGGTAGAGGGGGATGGAGTGGGCGGAGTGAGAGACCGAATGCTCCAGACTCCTCTCCGGGATTTTGTTGAGGCTGTATGTGGAAGCGGCCATGTTTTCATCCACCCGATAAAGAAAGGAGTCTGCACCCATTGACTTCTGCGCCTGCCAGAGTTTGAGGCTGCCTCGCGAGCCCTCGCTGTGTTTTCCTCCATGCTCTGCATTTTCGGAGTAACTTGTGAGCGTTGCTGCAAGACAAGGAACAGGAGCAACATTTTTTTACGCTCATTTTTCTTAATGTGTATTAGCATTTATTTCTGCTCCTACAACAAGCCACAGAAAGTCTCTGACCTATAATGCCGCTGTCTCGGCTCTCCAGGGTGGAGGTGGGACTCGTGATGGATCCGTAAGCACAGTCTCTGGTGCCCATGTTGCCCGGGGCTCCAGCGGGTAACGTGGAGCAGGGGCTGCCAGGTGGGGGCGATGCTGTGCTGCTAGCTAAGCTGGAGCACGGGCTGATCCGCTGGGTCATGGAGATGCCCTGAACATCAGAAGAAAGGATTTGAGAGTAACTCTAACAGCGTTTATAATGACAAGTCCTCCTACTACTACTACTTATACTAACAGTGATAATGAAAATAATAACTTCTAGCATTATTTTTTTTGTTACTCATGTTCATATTATTATCATTAATATGACTCGTATTATTCATATTCTTATTATTTTATTATTAGGAGTAACAGAGGGAAAACCAACGGTCAAATTCATATGCAAAGGATATTGCATGTTTCTCTAAAAATACAAACAATGACAGAACAAATTTGTCATTAGTAAAACCACTTTAACTTGTATCGTTCTATTCAAGTGAAGGATAACAGTACAAACAACGTTGGCATTTCCACGCTTATGTTTCATGAAGGAAGTCTAATGTTCAGTCAGTGTTACACTGCAGAACTGTAGCATACTGAAAGGTGTTTTGCTAGATCAGTGCACCGCTGCTTATTCAGTATATAAGGATCCTATTCCAGAAAAGCAGCAGCACTGAATGACTTTCGCACACAAAAATGCCCACAGAAGTGGAAATCTGCTGACTGGTATTTAATGATACAGTGCTGTCCCATATTTCTGCTGAGGACTGCACACTCATGTGGAATTATCTCTTTTTATGGCCTGGGCTGACTTAAACATATTTTCCACTGTGACTCAATATTATGTAATTTAATACAATGTTATTGGCTTTATGGTATATGACAGAGAGCTTTGAATTTTCAACTCTTAACCAAATGGAAAGAGGAGAGAAATTAGTGTATTATTATGGCATGCTGCGGTCGGCGACAAGACATGAGCTACAAAAACCCACCGAGATGGTAGAATGTTTTACCCTGGTGGGATAAGAGAGAGTGAGAAACATAAACAGACAAAAAGAATGATAATGAAAGAGTTGCAGCAAAAAAGTAGAGGGAGTAGAAAAGAGACATGGAAAGAATAGGTGGTTAAGCGAGTTCATGTCTGACTCTGGGTCTGCGGTGAAGGCCACATTAATGACTTCATTCAGACGGATATGAATTTCAGTCAGTCACTGCCTCTTCTGTCCAGAAGTTGTTTTAGATGATATGTTTCTCACAACCAAAAGAGACCAAACTGCAAACCAGGAGGATCTTCTTTCATAAAAACAACAATTTAAGGATAAATTTGCGGATCAGAGCAAGGTTCTGATTTCAAAACTAGGGTTTGATCCATAAAAACTGGTCTCAAAACTATTTCCACAATCAGTTACAGTACAAAGAAACAACAGGCAAAACAGACTGAAATAGTATGTTCTTAATCCTAATTTCTTTATGTGTAAAGCTGTTTTTAAAACCACCTACATTGGAACATTGATTACGACCGACTGAAAAGCCACGAAAAATAATAATACTTCACATTTCTTTTCACTACAAACCAGCAGTGGCTCTAAGCCACATCTCGGACTCAATAACTTCCCAAACATGTCTAAATAGCACTACACCTTTTTGCTCAATTCAGGGTTCAGCGTGCGTGGGAGAGCGTTTCAGAAATTGTGGCCTTTCGGTGACCACGCTTGCTTGGCAGGGTCCAGCCTCTAAAATAACTCAGTGGAGGTCTGGAGCAGCTGTGGACGGCAGGAGCCGAGCCGAGCAGAGCCTTGCGAGATACATTCCTGGACTCAACTATGTGTCGGATCAATGAGGTCGAGCTGAGCTCAGAACAATTAGGAGGGAATGAAACACTTCTGATTTTAACCAGAAGAATGTTAGGAAGAATGCAACAAGCGCTACATTCAAGAACTCAAAAATGCCATTTGAAAACCCAGCGAGGCTGTTTCCATTCTTAGATTCTGTTAGGATGTGTGGATAATTTTTTTAAATAGGGGTTAATTGTTTAAGGATTAGTTCACTTGTGTAATAAAAATTTCCTGATTATTTACTCAACCCCATGTCATCCAGGATGTTCATGTCTTTCTTTCTTCAGTCACAAAGAAAGTAAGGTTTTTGAGGAAAACATTGCATGACTTTTCTTCATATAGTGGATCAAGGTTCAAACTGCAGTTTCAGTGGAGCATTTTTTTTTTGTGTAGAAAATGACCTTTTGAAGCTGCATTGAAACAAACTGGACCTTTAACCTGAAATGTTAGAAAAAAATAAAATAAAATCTTGGAATGTTTTCCTCAAAAATCGTAACTTATTTTTGAAAACTATGGATGACATGGGTGTGATTAAAAAATTATTAGTTGTGTCAAATGATTAAACATGATTAATCACATCCAAAATAAAAAAATTTGTTTACATTATTAAGATTATATATGAAAAATATGTATATATAAAATAAATTATATGAATATGAATATATACATGTAAATATTTTCAAGATATATACTGTATGTGTGTGTCATACATATATACACAGTACATACACATATTATGTGAACAAAAACTTGGATGTGATTAATTGCAACTAATCATTGGACAGCACTAATACTGTGTGTGTATATATATATATATATATATATATATATATATATATATATATATATATATATATATATATATATATATATATATATATAAATAAATACACAAACATCCACATATATATTTATGAAAAATATGTCAATCATATATGTGAAATATATAGCAATATAAATATATACATGTAAATACATTCACACATTTTTTTTATATTTACTGTATAGGTGTGTATTTACATATAATAAATATACACTATACACATACATATATTATATAACCCAGAGCTTTTATTTTGAATGCAATTAATCACAATTAATAATTTGATAGCACTAATCATAATCAAGCAATTAATTCTACTACAAGTGTAACAGCATTTTAACAGCGCTAGATTTAATTTCATCTGACATCATTAATGCGATACTGCTGTACTGCATATCGAATTAAGCACATGTTGGATTGAATTTTTCTGACTTGAAAGGTTTCTAAGCACTCAAACCCAAAAGCAGATGTTCAGTGGAGAATCATGGCTAAGATCAATGTGGACTGTAAATAGACTAGCGGCAGGGGTTTCAGCATCTGCTGTCTGAGACATGCCTAGTTAGACTCGAACTGCACAGACACACCAGCGCAAACTGCTGCTGTTCATCCAAAACCCAGGAACATCTGTCATGATTTAGAGAGCAAGAATATCCGTGTTTCTGAGGCGGGGATCCGCCCACTGACAAAACCCTGGGCTGCAGAGCAGCACCTCCCACCACCACTAGGCCAAAAACTCACTTGAATTATTTTTAAAAGAATAATGAGAGACTGGATGGGTCCCAAATGTGTGTATCAAACCTGAGGGTCATCTTGTTCCTCCATGCTGTACTGTGCTCCACCGGGCCCTTCGTTCACTTTGTCCCCGAGCAGGAACCCTAGCCGCGTCATCAGTGTGTTGGCGGCCTCGTCTACAGACGGAGGAGGACCCAGATCCTGACTTTCTTCCCCTGTGAGAGAATAAGAGAGAAAAAGAGAGGTAAAGACATGTTCATAAACACCAACCCACCTGAAGTTCTTGCATAACACACATAAACACACATCACACATACACACACACACACACACAAATTGTATAATTATATTAGTCAAAAGAAAAGTTCATGCAAAATAAAAGATGTTTACATAATATATGTGTACTATGTATATTCAATTATATATACACACACACATACAGTACATAATTAGAAAATATTTACATGTACAGTATATACTATATACACTGATATTTAATTTATTGAATTTTATATTATATACAAATATATTTAATACATAACATATTTTTCATAAATACCTACAAAATAAAAGGTTTTATGTAATATATGTGTGTGTATATATAAAAACAAAAGTGCATGTATATCAGTGTATTCTTATATTTTATATTATACATACACATTTAATATATAAACATAACATTTTCTTACATATATACATGCAGAGTTGTGTAACACTGTGAAAGGATTTATACACCTCATTTATTTCACTTAGCTGAAATTAGAATAATTAGATGTAATCACATATTTGGTATTTCCTAAATCATTCACGGACAGTCATTTTGGTAGGATTTTTAAAGACTAAGTAATTTTGGGAATTCATTGAAATTGCTTTCTTTGGCTTCTATGACAACATAGGGAATTTTATGATCCTTGCAAGTCCAACGCATAAAAGTACAACTTGGCCGTCGCTACCGCATACAAACTTTATGTGGTCTCTTTGAAATTTCTGCCTCAAATAGCACCATTGGAATGAAATTTGGTCTTTCAGCCTTTCAGTTCTGCTCACTGTCAAAAATCCCCATCATCACACATCCTTAAAAACCAAGTGACACAGCAGATAAGGATAAATTCTAATAAACCAGCCGCACTTGCGGTTGTGAATTAGCGGAGACCAGACCAAGACCTCAGAAGACTGTAAAACACACTAAACCACCTCACAATCCCGTAGTGTTCCGCAGATGAAGCGTCTGAGCCTGTGCGTTCATATACACAGCCAAAGCCTGATCGCTAGACTTCAAAAGAAGAGGTGTCCCACGGTGGCTAAATCCACAGCGAGAAGAGCTTTTTCAGGATTAGTTTTTTTTTTTTTTCTATGCCTTTCACCTCTCACCATCAGAACAGAGCCGAAGAAAAACGACTGCAAAACAAACTGAGCCTTTCCCAGAAATACGGGGCGAGTTGCTACACCTCTAAGGCACAGACTCATCTTACTGTCAAACCTGTCCTCAGAGACTCCAAATTTCTCTCAGATAAACCGAAGCCTCAGGCAGCAGAGGCTCTGCACAGCAGCTACAGTTAGATTTTATAAGTTGTCCTGAAAAGTAACTTTACAAACTGTCTGAAAGAGAAAAAAAGTCTTGGTATAACACATCTAATGAGTACCGAAAAACAAGGTTTCAAGACAATAGATGCTACGGCTAAATATGCTAATTCAGTCCAAGCATGTCAGTGGCTGTCTCAAAACCTTAAATGAGTTTGAATTAAGTGAATTTCTGGGCATCACAGGAGCATTTCAATATGTACGTTTGGGCTATTTTACAATGGCTTCATAAAAAACAGATCGGAATATGCTACAGCTAATTATGCTAACTAGTGTGACAACCAACATCTATGGCTGTGCCTTAAAACCTCAAAATCATATCGGGCATTTTTAAACATTTCATTTTAAAGTTTGATTTGCACCTAAAGTTAATGCCCCAAAATACACTAGGCCTTAATATTGTTAACAAAAAGCAAAACTATTGTGTGAATTAAAATAAAACTGAAATCAATTCAGATGTATAAATATTAGATGAAAGAACCTTTATTTTTAGTGAAAAAAAAACTAATTATAAATATCAATAAAACATATCAAAGTATATAAATAATATCAAAATAACAGTGAACATGATAAAAAAGGTTTCAATTTATTAACTTCAGAATTATGCAACATAATTCAATATTTAGGTGCTGTAAGTATAGAGCTTACAGACAACAAGTAAAATTAATGACTCTAATGCAAATGTATTAATTGTTAGATATCAAGTAGGAAAAAAAATCATACAGGGTTTGTAAAAGTGAAACATACCAAAACAAGGCCTTGCATCATTTTTTTTGCCAAGTTGAGCATTTTGCATACGTTGTTGTCTATGCAGCCACTATTTAAAGCTGCATAAAGAACAATACTTTTTCCAGACAATATAACCAAGCCTACAAATTGGTTTCCTGTTTTGAATTTTATGTCTCTGAACTGACACGTGGGAATTCATCCGGTTGAATACACGCAGTCTTTGGCAATCACTTTTTTTTTTCTTTTTTTTTTTGAAGTTGCAGTCGCAACACAAAAATGTTGTCATGGCAACTAAGGATTTTCTAAAGCATCTGTCTCCTTCATTCATCCTCCAACCAAACATTCTTCCTAAATTTTTCCTCCTTCGCTCCCTGGTTTCCCTGTACCTCCGGCGGGATGTATGTCACTTGTGACAGCGTATAATAAAGTTCAGGAACCCGCTAATGACACCAGCAGGACCAGAAATAGCACAATGGTGGAAAGATCTGTTCATTACAAGCAGCAAGTCAGCAAGGTTTGTTTTTCTTGCGCTCTCTTTTTATTATTTTGTCCCACAATGTCATCCGTTTCAGAAAATGCCGTGCCTCTTCAAAAGTGCTCTGGCCCACATACGGTAAAAAAATGAAGGAAAAAAGAAAAAAATAAGACCGTTCTGAACTGATGATTCACAAACATGCCAGAAACGGTGGTTTGAAGGTAAGCCTGAGGATGCAAGATATTCAAAACATCCACATATTTGTGGACCACACACGTATCTCAAAGCACAAGCATAAACAATCATATACGCATACTCATGCATGACAATCTCGCAGCTAAAAGAGCGCATTAATGCACTTCTGTATGAGTGATGAGCCGTCTGATAATAAGACAGGCCACAGGGGGTGAGAGACAAAATGGAAAAAAAAGGATAAACACAAGGTGATTTATGACCAACAGTTTTGTTATGGCTGAGATCAGATAGTAATCCTCTCCCAGTCTATTCAGCTTAAAAAATGTTTGACAGCTGCGTTACACACCATCATGTTCATTCATTCACAACTAAATAATCACGAAAATTATGTTAAAATTGTTCATGAAATACTAAGTAATTATAAGGAAAAAAGATAAAAAAATATGTATTATGTAATATATTATTTGTGTGTATGCTAATGTAAGCACCTTGTCAAACAAGAAGACAATTTTGTACATAATGTAAAAAAATAAAATTCAAATTAAATATTTGAATAAAGTGATAAATAATAATGTAAATATTATAAATATAATATAAACAATACTATTTGAATATTTACCAATTAAATATTTTTTTATAGTTTTTAATAAATAGTTATAGTATATGTGATTCATTCAATTTAATTAATTAATCAGCAATTAATCTGATTACATTATTTAGTCAATCAACAGCCCTAGTAAATGATAGTAATATAAAAACAAAACCAAACAAAAACACTATAGTGCCCTATGGTTTCTGTCTGCTATATGTAATGAGAAAACCAGTGACGTCACCACAAAACCTCAGATGTTTAAGTTGTAACACCCCCATGGGAGCTGCTTAAAGTTCCACTCTTTAACTCCACCACAGAGCAACAAATTCAGTTCAGCTTCCTGTTTCGGACCCCTCTGGGGGAGGACGGTCCCATTGGAAAACATGTTGTTTGTGCTTTCGCGAGAGCAAAAAACATCAGCACTGCAGGGGTTTAAACCTAGTCATTCGTCATGTCCCAGCCTCTTGTAAAAACCTACAGCGCTGCATCAGTTATAGGAATGGAAATGCTGATTGGTCCAGTGTCAAAGGTTTGACTTACAGCTCTTGCTATGCACTGCTGGGCTTTTAAAATC
The DNA here is from genome assembly GCF_018831695.1 of Puntigrus tetrazona. Classification (NCBI taxonomy): domain Eukaryota; kingdom Metazoa; phylum Chordata; class Actinopteri; order Cypriniformes; family Cyprinidae; genus Puntigrus; species Puntigrus tetrazona. The sequence continues at coordinate 22,223,347 of NC_056701.1, read as the reverse complement.
AGAGGAGAAATCACAGCCGTATAAAAGGCAAGCAATGGCACACAGCCTTTAACAAAACCGCACATGCGAAAAGCTGCTAGCGTAGCAGAGAATGTAACACTCAGCAAAAACTGGGAAAAAATAGAATTGTTGATAATAGCAGGGTTGCAGTTAGCAAGGCAGGGTGCATTTAATCTAATAATTCAAATATCATTCCATTGCTTCTGACACAGGGTTTCCTACATTTGCAAAAGATTGCATACCTCCCCATTAAACTGTGGGGCAGCCAGTAATTCAGCTGGACACACTGGAGCTCTTTCTCAAGCACACATTGCAACTTTACACTCTAACTAGATTCTATGTGTTTATTTACTTATTTAAAATATAGGGCAAAAGCTGCTGCTGGTAGGTGTTATTAAGAATTAAGCTATTCTAAGTATTTGTTAGGATGTTTCTATATATAGATACAATGAACAGACAAAAAGCAGAACAGATAGAATGAAAGATGACAGAATGTTAGAATGATGGAACTATAGAATGTTAAAATGATTTAATGTTGGAATGACCGAACAGACCGATAGAACGATAAATAGAATGATAGATAGATAGATAGATAGATAGATAGATAGATAGATAGATAGATAGATAGATAGATAGATAGATAGAATGACAGAAAGAGAAAAAGTACAATTAAAAAACATATAGACAGACTGAAAGAATATTCTCAGAAATACGAGTATATAGGGTCGGCACCTTTTCAAAAAGAACAATAAAATGTTGGAATGTTACAATGATAGATAGAATGATTGACCAATAGAACGATAGATAGAACGAAAGATAAATAGAGAGAGAGAGAGAAAGAGAGAGTGGAGACACCAAGCACAATTGGATGGGCTAAATTATATCTGCCCGCAAGCAATGCCACTCCAAAAAAAGTCCATGTCCGAAAATAACGTCCCAAAGCTGGTTCGAGTTAACCAAGCAAAGCTCAGAGGCTCTCAGGGAGGAGAAGACGGCTGCACGATGACAGGGTGGCTGTCTGAACTGGGCGGCACAACTAACAAGCCAAGCACCAAGCTGCGGACCGGCTGTGCTGGCGGTTTAGAAATAGAAGGCACGAGAAAAAAAAGAACAACAAAGGGCCTTGCAAACAAACTCTTGGCTAAATAAATAGGCCAGGGAAAAAGCTGGTCTGTCATTGTGAGACATTTTAAGCATGAAAAATGCAGTGTCAAATGAGTGGAAACACAAGTCTGCTTTCCAGAACTGAAGTGGCCGGTTGAGACAGCTAAGTCACACTGGTTTTCAGATCCTGGTTTGCTACAATGGCACTGAGATTAAACAAATTGACTTACAAATTGTATTACACTACCTATAGTCTGTTAACAGGTTTTCGAGCTCCGTTGCTTTTCCAGTGTTAAGTCAAATTTGATGCACTCGGAAACCTGAAAACTGTCTTAAAAACCAAACAACTGCAAAATTTTATAATGTAACTATGACCTTATTCAGCAAAACTGCACTATATAAATCATTTTTGTTTTTTCTATTTCTGAACAGGAGAAACTTACACAAAATCTTTTTTTTCTAGAAGTCTCATTTAAATAATAAAAAAAAAGTTGTTTGATAACCTGATTAAAAATAATTTTGTAATGAAATGTCTCAGTTTGAACAATCCGACATAATAATTTTCTTGTAATTTGGTGTCATTAAATGTACCCGCAGTGACAACAGCAATAAACATTAATTATGCACTAAATAAATTACTTCTTAATGAGGGTTTAATTAGACTTTTTTGACTTGTTTTTCATTAAAAAAATCTAACAGTCTTTAAAGCAAGATAAATTCACTTGAGTAACACAGGATAAGGCATTAAGACTTGTTTCTACACAATGTATTTATACTTACTTTCATCATAATAAATGAAACACAAAATACATTATTTTGAGAAATTCCATTGTTTTTTTCTTCAGTGGTAACCAAGACACTCTATTTTTTTTTTATCAGTACACCCATTCCTTGCCATTGTTAGCACTATGCTCTAGTGTTTGAGCTACATGAATGGAAGACAAACATAAAAGGAAAACCGAATATGATAAGAATTGATAATATTGCATCCACCCTTTCCTGTTTCCTAGTACACTCAAGATTTGTATACTGCCCTCATGTACAACCATGTATAACCAACATGAAACTGCTAGCAAAATCACTGAAGTCTCAACTAAAAAAAAAACTAAAGGCTAAAATGCATCGTGAACAAAACCCATGTAACCACAACAAGGTAAGCTGTACTGATGATGACTGTCATCTGAAGGCCACAGTGGCGTCCATCAATCATCGCCTTTGCTTCCTTTTCACAGCTCACACCATTCACACTCCGGCCATGCATACATCTCATCTACTCTGAGATCTCCTCTAATCGAGACAGATTACACCCCAGGCGGATCTTCAGTCCATCTTCATCACTCTAATTGACACTCGGCCTGCCAAGAGCGTAGCGTTTTCATGCATCAAAGATGAAGAGTTGGCATGTGTGTTACTGCTGAATACAATAAAAAGCCATTCCAGTCGTCCTTTTGAAACACAAGATTCATCTTTCCTTCAAGACAATCCTTTCTCCATCTCCACCTCACCTTTCTCTTCTTTACTGCCCTCCTCCTCGTCCTCGTCTTCTTCTTCTTCATCATCATCATCATCATCTTGTTGTTCTTCTTCCTCGTTCTCATCCTCACCTTCCTCGTCGTCCTCAACTTCTCCCACCCAAACCTCCTCTCCGTAAACCTCCCTCTGTCCATCTATTCCATCACCAACGATACCCTGTGCACCTCTGGGACTGGTGCAGCATCCTGACTGCAGCAGGGACTGATCAGACAGGCTCAGACTGGACGTACAGGCCCGGGACGTACAGCAGAAGTGAGACATCCATTGCCTGAAAAGCGAAGAGGTTCGACTCTGTCTTGTCGCCCCTAGGCCTGCTCGTCCTGTGCGGTCGTACGGACGTGACCGCTTCCTCCTCTGCCACGTGCATCTGGCCCTGGTCCCGGCACACGCCTTCCTGACAGTCAAAGCAAAATCCATAATCCAAACAAGTGGTTTTCCCTGCTTACAGCTGGGGTCCAGCTCCACAGGAGAACGGTGAGAGGGGAAAGCCTGATCTGTTCGATTTAGGGCCCTTGCAGTCGCAAGGACTGAGCGGAAAATGAGCACCCTGCTTCTTTTCTCCTTCAGAACAGTTTGCGGCTGTCAGTGAATGGGGAGGAGAGGACTTCGACGGCGGTTTGGTTGCTCTGCTGAGCTTCAGAGAAACCGCTGGCTCGAGCTTTAACAGGAACCATGAGGAGTCTGAAGAGTCGGAGTCCAAACACCACAAAAGGAGGGAGGGAGCGAGCGAGAGCAGCAAGAAACCACTAAACCCATCGTTCTGTGTTCCCGGCTCAGTGCAGTTAAAAATGTTGGAAGGGCATGTGTCACAAGCGCACACGCAAGGCCTGCACAAGCAGAAAGTTTAGGAAAGGGTTAGGCTTACCGGGCCAGAGCATATCCAGGTCAAGAATCCCTGCCAAGCCAGAAGTGACTTTGAGGAAAGCCAGCTACCGGCTTCCAAAAGAAAATGGCCCTCTTTTCCAACAGAGTGCATGTACAGACTGTAACGTCATTAACATCTTCGGGAGCCGAGATAAGAGACGGTCAGGATGACCCCAAAACAAACAGAGAGGAGAACAAAAGTGACGGGCAGGAGCGAAGCAGAAAAACAGATGGTACTGCTTAACGAAGTGTGCAAGGCTGGGGGTCGGATTACGCTGCTGTTGGTCACAGGCACAGGGCTGTTTAAACCGAAGGGGCCAGGGTCGCTCCTCTCTGACCCTTGTGGCTCCGAGAGGTGTATGCTATTGTGGGTGAGGGTGTTTGGTCCAAGTAGGTCAACCCCAAAACGCTCAATCATTTCAGTCTTAGATGGCGTCCACTCCAATCAGATATTCCATCCCTAACCACAGCTGAATTTTAAACAGGATTTTAATTTATTATTTCAGTCCCACATTATATTAGGTAGACTTAATTACTATGCACTTACAGCAAAAAGTAATTACAGTGTACTTATTGTGTTTGTATTCTGAAGCTATTGAGGTGGGATGTGGGTGGGGTTAGGGACAGGTTTGGTGGTATGGTTTAAGGTTGTAGGGATAGGTCAAAATTGTTGATGTAATTACAGGCATGTATTTTATTAATATACATGTACAATGTAAAAAATATATGTACATGATAAAAGTATTTAAACATTTATTTCGACTATGAATTGTAGTTAGAAATTACAATTCATAGAGTATAGACGTTAATCAATATCAACCTATACACTCATCAAAACACATTTCTTTAAGAACATATTTATGCCATACTTTCCTTTTTCAAAACATTGCTGATAAGTGAATACAAAGCTTTTATCACACTGCTAGCAATTGTGTAAAAGGAAGGGGGACTGGGTCAGTCAGTCTATTGAGAAATGGAGCATGCACAAAGACCAAATTTACATTCATGGGATGTTGCCTATTGTTAGAAAATCTACAGCTGCTATGCAGACGCAACACAGAATACAACATCAAAACAATGCAGTGTGTTTTAAATGCAGATGTGTTGATGTGGTTAAAATGAGGTTTCATACTCCGCCACGTCTCATTGCTTTGATTTAAAAATCGCTTCAAAGAACAGCAAACACATTACAGAAAAAATGAGACATGACAAATGTAAAGACAACTGACAAACGCTACTGCTCTTTTTTATTTAAATGATCCTATTAAGAAGCTCACACAAATATAACTACAACTTTTCCTATTGTCTTCCTGTATAATAATAATATATAACAATAAAAATAAGACATGAACATTATGTGAACAGCGATGCTCCCAATTCTGGCATCTTCTGTTAAACTGAGTCTGGACAGTGGGGAACACTTGAGTGTAAATAACTCAAGAAAGTTAACACTACTTCCACTGGAGGGGAGAAATCGATATGTTTAAAATGCAAACTTAAGATGTACACTTGTCCGGTTTTCTCAAATTTCTGGATTCTTGGACTTAGCGTGCACTGTTACAGTACATACTTGTCTAACATATTATGCAATGATTTATGTGGTAATCCACAGTGTGCCAGTGTTGTAATACACACCTGCTGATAGAGTTTAAAGGCTTTGTTTCTCATCATTTGCTCAAAATCATGTTTTTCCAAACCTGTAAAACTTACTTTCATCTCACAAATGTTTTAAATGTTTCTACCTTTACAAAGAAAGTTATTGGGATCTAAAACCCCACTGACACTTCTTTTAACTCCTTGGTCCCCACCGACTTCCATAAAAAATACTATGGAAGTTAATGAGGAAATGAATTTGAACCAATGAACCAGCTTTCTTCAAAATATATATTTTTTTTTAAACGTTCAACAGAAGGAAACTCATACATGTACATGGAACAACATGAGAGGGAGTAAATTATAATAAATTTTTTGCGTGAACTATGCCTTTAAAGTATATTTTATGTTGCATAGATGAAAGAAAGGATTGGAATAACAGGATGGTCAATAAATGATGGCAAATATTTTTATTTTTTGGTAGAACTATACCACTGCATTTTAAATGACCTCAAAACCTGCCACAATTATTACTTAATCATAATTATTACATAATCATAATTTAAGCAAATAAGGAAAACATTCTGAGAGTCCCTCATTCCAGTGCAAACACTGAGGTATGTGAAAATACTCCTTTGGGCTCTTGTTAAAGAAAAGTACTATTGAGAATGCTTCAGACAAACAGCAGGAGATATATTTAGACTTGGAAATAAAAGATTTGTAGGGAAGTAAAACAGGCTTTCCCTCATGTGATTTCAATGGTCCTGTGCCATCTGTTGGATTTGCATAAGATAATAACAAGATCACATACACCAATTGTTTAAATTAAGACGCAGCCAAATGTAGTATTAAGCTTCATATAAGAGGATTTTTTGTCTATTCCAGACTGAGTAGGTAGAGGAAGTCTTGGCACATTGAAAGCGATAACCCACGTCATACAAGGTGTGAAAGATTTCGTGGCAGCTCTGGAAAGTGACAAGCGTTGTATTTTAAAGATATCCCCACGATTACCAGACAGCCTCCCACATGGACAGGCCTAAAGATGACAGATCTTCAACGATCTGTTACTAATATAATGACAGCGATTCTCCTTTCCTGCTCATGCTGTCATACGGTGTCACATTCGCCAGCGCCAGAACTGCCAGGACACCTGCTAATACAGGAAACCCAACACTCATTTACAGGAAGACACCTTTAGAGGATCCCAGAGTAGACTGAGCATTCTACGCTGCGATTGGTTGAGGTGACGGAATGCTCATGGCTATGTTGCATAACAGTTTTTGCAGAGTGAATTCAGACTCCTCTGGGTTATAACATATCGAATTCATTTTGAAAAGATGCAATTGCCCAACTTTGTTTGCATTTTTGTTTTGCAGTATTTGCTGAGCTCTTGTATAATACCACCAAACGGTCAAAAAGCACACACACTTGCTTTAGAGTCACTGATTTTTAAGTCACTGATCTTTGATCTGAATTGGATTCATGGGTGATGAAATTTTTGAGACGTGAGAAATTAGAGGTATTCATTCATAAAATGACATTTTCTCCCAAAATGTGTTTTCCTTCCAGTATATCACTTTGTCATATACAAAGCTTTTCAGCGTTTCTAGTGTCGGTAACTATTTCTAAATATACAGACCTGTTTAATTTCAGGTCTCAAAAATACAGAAGCATGATTCACAGGATAGCGGGGTCAGATTCAGATTGTTATTTTAGAGCTGTGAGAACTAAACTCTGAATGACAGCTTGCTTTGGGCTGAATTTTGAGGCGGTTTACACTCTTCTTCTGCAGAAAACCTGTCAAAACCACACATTGGCAAATCTTTCTTTCGATATCAATGCATTAGGAATATCCAGTTAGCTATATTAAGCATATCCAGGAAACAACACCTGAGGAAGTTAACACAAGCTAAAACAATGACCCTTCATCATAAAAAAATCAACATAAAAAACCGACACACAATCATTTTTTTCGCCTTAAAACATAATTATCAGCAGCGATAATTATATAAGAAGTCACTTTCAGTATGCTACATGCCATGCATTTCAAGAGCACAAACAAATATCTCTCTCACTCTTGCTACTGCTTCTTGTTTTGGTTCTGTCACAAAACACAACAGCTGGTCGGTCCACGCACCCAACACCCGTCAGAACTCATCCGTCACGATTTGTAAGCTGTGATTCTATTTTAACGAGAAGTGACGGCTCATTCATGTCCCTGGTGATAAGGTGACACCAGGGAGCGAATAGCACTCGACAACAGGCATCCTCAAATGCTGCCAGAGCATCTTAGACTACACACACAGTTGCCATTAGTCCCGTGATATATGTCCATTCTATCCACTCTATCCGTATATAAAATACACAATTTGAGGTATAATTCAAGTCCGTATCACAAACAATGCGGGATGAGTTACACACCAAAGTTGAATACTTTTGAAGTTGTTCAAACCGCTAACCCTAAGAATGAGCAATATAAAATATAAAAAGTGGTGCCTGACAACACAAGTGTAACCGAACAAGTGTAAGTGATAATCAGAGACAAGAAGATTGGCAAAGTCCTCACCGCTTTCATCCAAAAACAGATCTCGCCTCTTCCCTCCTCGCAGACAGATAAATCCAACTCCACATGTTCTCTGAATTTCAAGCAAACTGCTGCTGATCTGAAGCATCTACTCTTGAGAATCTTGAGAAACTGATACTCAAGATGAGAGAAGAGGTGAGAGGAGAGATTTTGGAGGATGGGAGGAGGAGGAGGAGCAAAAGAGAAAGTTGGAACGGGGATGGAGAGACAACGAAAAAAAAAAAAAAAAAAATGGATCATGGCGCGTGTGGATGTCAGAGCGTCACCTGAGACAGGAAACGAGGAGGTGTCACGCTTCCAATTATATCCCTCCCCAGGCTGCTTACACACTATTTCCAGCCTGCAGAGGAGAGGTGCTACAAGAAGAGGAAGAGAGCTGGAGGAACGAGAGAGAGTGACGAGGACGAGCATCACTCATTCAGAGATGCTGCTGTCATGACAAGGTGCTGCTTTACAAAACAAAGGAGGTGGAGTCACACCATATGAGATAATAACACTCATAAGAATGAATGCTCCCTTCTCCGGCTGTTATAGGCATTGTTTGGGAACCTCTCATGAGATCCGTGTGTGCACCGATACAGTGCTCATTATAGGTGACTGAACTGAGTACTGCTCAAGACCCAAACGACAGCCAATCAGATCAGCCCAAAAGACGTAAGGACTCATTTGAATATGAGCGTGTCAGATGCGCACACAAACACACTTAGTCAGAGCAGCTTATTAACACGCGGAGTGTCAAAGCCAGCACATACACACTGCATATTCTAGCTTTCGCACCCCATCCACTCCTTACGGTCATACGTCCCAGTCACAGTTACAATCTTTCATGCAACACACATTCATCAATTCACATCCATTCTTTTAAAATCACTGATCCTGTCATTCACTCTTTCACCCAATTATTCTCATTTATCCATTTGTACTTCTTTTGGTTCCTGAGAAACATATTTATTATTATTCATGTTTAAAAAGCTGTGCTGCTTAATATTTTTGCGCAAAAACATTATTTTTCATTCTGAGTACAGCTTTTAATGTACTTCATGAACAGAAAGTTTAAAAGAAAAGAATTTATTTGAAATATAACGTTTTTGAAATACTATGAATGTCATACATTTGCTGTCACTTTTGAGTGTTCTTGGTAAATAATATATAAAAAATAAATAAATAAATAAACAAATGAATCAATTAACTAATCACTGACCCCAACTTTTTTTAACAGTTTAGCAGTTTATTAATTTTGCCTCACTAAATAAGAGAACATTCAAAGGAAATAATCTACAATAGCAAGATTAGAATTTACATGCTATAATTGGGGAAAAAAAAGAGCATTAACAGATTGTACCAACGCTTATTAAAGACTGCACAAAGGTTGCGTCCCTTATTTATTAGGGGAGGCTAATAAGCAGCAAGTGTGTGTGTGTGTGTGTGTGTGTGTGTGTGTGTGTGTGTGTGTGCGCGCGTGTGTGTACATGTTTACCTGTATGCAATTAAAACCTCTCAGAATGCTGGTGATTACTGTAATTGCACTCGTTACGATAGCTAGGGAGGTCAAAGTTTATTGTTCAGTCACTGGAACGGAAACAGCCCCGATGGCAGTGATTGCCATCATTAGGGTGGAAATGTAGATTCCAGTTCCAGGAACTCATTCTGACCAAAGAAATGGGAGGAGGAAAAAAGAAAAACCCTGAAATGTGTCAACTGGAGGATAACTCTAGTGCGGGTTACCAAGACTATCCATCTGGACTGCCATGAGATCACGTGAGGCGAGTCTCCCTCCAGCTCCATCAGTAATTGCAGCTTAAGTCATTCAAGACAAAGACACTAGATTTTATCTTAAGCCCATTAAACTGTACAGCGCAAGCGTGAATAATGAAAGCATATGTAAGATCAGAACGACTGTGCAAACACACACACAAACACACACACACACACACACACACAGTATAAAATAAGAGCAAACCTCTAATAGCCAGTACAAATCTAATGGACAAGAATCCAGTTTTACCCCTCTGCCTTAAAGGAGTAGTTGAGCCCATCATTCATGTCATTCCAAGCCTGCAGGACTTTCTTTAGTGGAACACAAAGAAGGAAATTCTGAAGAATATCCTAGCCATCTTTTTTGATCTAATAAACACAAACTAGGACTACAATATACATTACTGTCCCCTTATAGAATTTTTTCTCTTGGGCTTAGTGTATACTGCATACACAACGCACACATAAATAACCAAATCACATATATCACACATTAAACATACCACACAGGAGAGCAGCACACAAAGTCAAATATATCAGGAGTCACACTGACCAACCAGAAAATTACTATTACACAAATACTTGCCCACAGACCATAAAACCAATGATAAATAACACTGACTGGGGCTTTTACGTTCTAAAATGACAAAAACTGGACCTAAGTATATTCTAAAAAAGTTTTTGTGTGAACAACAGACTGAAGGTAAACTCATTAGTCAAAAAAAATGTTGATATAGGCCCACACCTTAGCATGTTTATGAGTTTATATCTTATCAATGAATCAGTTGTTCACAAAATGTATATTTTGCTCAAAAAATGAAATTCAGTTATTAATTTGCTTATTCTAAGGGGCCATTGACACAGAATGTGTTTTTCCATTCAGATGCACAAATGTTTTATTTTTTATGTAAACACATTAGAGGACGTGTATGACTATGCTGACTTTGCTATGCTTGTGTCAATTGCGGCATCTCGCACATAAGTGCATGTTTTAAGACGCTGTGTCAAGTTAAATGAATTTGAACGTTTACACAGAGTTTATCATTAATATCAGTGCTAAAACCGTGGACCAATCAGAAGACCCTGGAGCCGGGGCAAGCATTGCAAGCTTCTGTTTACAGTAGCAAGTTGGCATGGCAACTGTTTTATTTGACGCCAACATGGCACAGGAAGCATTTGGTCCCTTAGAACTGTGTCTGATGTTGAACTGTGTGAACATCCAGTATATCTCTATGATGAAATATTACATGAAGATTATTGTGGGAGAAAAGCGGACAGTGAGCCAATGATCGGCGCAGCACTGGGCTGGATGAACAAAACAGGACACAGAAAGAAAAGGAAATCACACTCTCAGTGCTGTCCTGCTTCCAGGAGAGTGTGGCTGAAAACAGTTCATTGTGTTGGGAAGGAGCTTCCGTGGACAGGACTGGACGGGACGCACTCGCTGGAACAACTCGGAAATGATAAAAGCAGGAAAAACAATGTGTGGATGGAAAAGCCACTGGCGGTGATCCAGGCTCATGGGGGGAGAAGGAACAGCGGGGGAGGTTAAAGAGAGGATACAAACAAGAACGTGAACTCAGTTCACTGACTAAATCCTATTTCTGATCTTTTACCACTTTACTTTAGAGCAGGAAAGCACAGAAAGGCAGGAAAAAATAGAGGGAGAAAAAAAGATCCGGTCAGTGGCCTTAAACAAAACGTATGATTGTTAACCACTATACTAGGCTGCAACGGAAAGCTAGACTGCACGCTGAAAACTCAACAGGACAAATTGATATATTTTGGATATATTTCAGCCAGCCTTTATTCACTCTAATAACAGACAACTAAAAACGGAAACTGTTTTAGCTTAATGTTTGACTGTTTGAATACAGTGTTGCTGAACTGCCACTGACAGCATTTGCTGAAAACAACATGACACTCTCTGAGGAGGCGATTAGCATTTCTGAAACATTAATGGTGCACTAACAGTCCTTCAGCTGAACTACTTCTCCATAGAGACAAAAACTGCATGGAGGAACACTGAAGGATGAAAAGAATATAATTAGTGCACCCTTGTGGCTGCTAACAGAAGTACAGTGTCTGAGACAACAAAAGCATTACAGGGTACAGTAGATAGATAGATAGATAGATAGATAGATAGATAGATAGATAGATAGATAGATAGATAGATAGATAGATAGATAGATAGATAGATAGATGACAGACAAACAAATAGACAGACAGACAGATAGACAGATAGACAGATAGATAGATAGATAGATAGATAGATAGATAGATAGATAGATAGATAGATAGATAGATAGATAGATAGATAGATATAGATAGATAGATAGATAGATGACAGACAGACAGATAGACAGACAGATAGATAGATAGATAGATAGATAGACAGACAGACAGACAGATAGATAGATAGATAGATAGATAGATAGATAGATCTTTTAACTATATTTTTCACAAATTAATGCAGATGCATAGAACACAATGTAATTTTCCATTTTCAACAAGTAAACCACACTTAATGTACGTGTAAATTGACATCTCTAAAAACAACACATTGCTACTTCATTACATCAAACCCACACACACACACACACACACACACTCTCCCTGTGTATAAGGTGAAGGCATTTGTGCTCTCAGTGGGAGTTCTGGCATTCAGCTGAAGTGTTTGAGATGGGAAACAGGAGGTGGTTCTCGCTCACACAAACACACACACACACACACACACACACACACACACACACACACACACACACACCTGCAAACACAAGCAGTGTTACCTGGCAGTCTCTTGAGCGGCTGGAGACGCATGTTGAGGGCCTGGTGGGACAGCAGAGGAGACGAGGGGAGAGAGCGCGACACACCCTCCATGATCCGAATGTGCTGCATGCCCTCGGTCACCGGGAGAGGAGGGACTGCGTAATCCCCCTCGAACACACACTCGCCCTCCACAGAGTCACTGCCTGCAGAGAGACAGGAGGACACGGATTTCACAATGAAGCCAACATTATAATACTTCACTTCAGCAAGACACGCTCGAGAGACCAATCACACGAGCACAAAGAAGGTTCATTTGCATATGGGAGTCACAAACACAGGCGGTTCGTGAGTTCAGCTTATTAACACTTCGCTATCAGCGTTCCTGAAAAGACGACACCTCCGGATTTAGAAACGGAGAGAAGGAGAGCAAGACAGATTGAAGATGTTGTCAGACGCCTGCAGCTGTCATGTTTGTGTGAGTGGACATCACACACTAACACTGACACACCTTGGTAATTTGATCGCGTGCTAGTTTGCTTAGCAAGATTTGTTTCAAAGGAACCACATGCCATGACAGTAGAAGAACGTGACATTGAGAAACATCACAATTGCAAAACAACCGGGCATTTCAAATAAACATGCCACGTGTGAAACGGAGAGAAATGATGAGTCTTAACTAGAAATTCAGATGCCTGGGCATGCTAATTCACATGTTACTCTCGCTGCTGGGCTCCGGGAAGGAAGCAAACTGAATGAAAGGGTCGACTGGAAACGGATGATGGAGATGAGCGACAGGAATCGTGACTCATCGGTGAAGGTCGCAGAACGACAGATTGATGACCGAGCAAATCGAATAAATTATATAAATTATTCAAGGGTCTCGTGTTTTGAGCATGATTGCTTTTTGTTCTTGAAATTAAATTAAAACTAAATTGACATTAAATTGAAATTAAATTAAAATGATAAAAAAAGCAAAAATAACGAATGGTTAAAAAAGATACATTTAATAAATAAATAAAACAAATAAATAAAATTGTTAGTAGCACACATTTGTTAGTAAACTATTTATTATTTTTATTATACTGTTGTACCTAATTTAATTGTTTTATTTTTTTGTTTGTTTGTTTTTTCTATTTCACTTTTGCTGTTTGTATGTTTATTACTTTCTTTCTGTCATCCTGTTTTTTAAAACAATTAATAAATAAATCATAAATAAATTTAAAGACAAGAAAAAAAAAGACTGCTTCCAATGACTATTTTCTATGATTTTATTCATGTGATGGTAAATCTGAATATTTCAGCAGTCATTACATTAACCTTCAGTGTCACATGGTCCTTTAGAAATCATTCTAATTTGATGATTGGTGCTCAAGAAATACTTATTACATTACTTATTGTGAACAGTGACACGCTTTTTTTGATGCTTCATTTTTTGATGAATAGAAAGTTCAAGTTCATTTATTTGAAATGGAAAACGTTACAGTCCTTTATCAACTGAACGTGTCCTTGCAGGAAAAAAAAAGTAATAAAAGCATAACATCTAAATATAAAAAAGTATTAATTATCATAATTGTTATTAAACTGAACCGATCAAAATGAATAAATGTCATCTTCTCTATGTCAGATGCCACTAAAGAAGCCCATTACAATGCAGTGTGTCTGTTTGTGCTGCCATTAAAAATGCCACCATGGGTCTTTCATTAACTACCAATTAAACTCCAGATTTCATTTGACGCAGCAGGAGCAGGCTGGAGTGCGTTTAATCATGCACATGTGACTCTCATCAGACCTGTGAGATCAGAGCGCTGTGAAAAACACTTACAGTATTTACTATTCACACAGCTCGGTAAATCTGCCGTGTTTGTGTGTGCCTGTGTGTGTGTGTGTGTGTGTGTGTGTGTGTGTACTGCCGTGGTTGGGTGGGGTCTGGACTGCTGGTGTCAAGCAATCTCTCTCTCTCTCTCTCTCTCTCTTTTCTCTCTCTCTCTCTCTCTGCTACCCATTTTCTTCTCCATCCATCAGCCTCACCCACCCTCCTCATCATACACTCTCATGCATTTCATATTGGATCGCGGCTCACCTCTTTCTCTCATTTCCTCTCTCAGAGCATCTTTGGCGTACCATCTGATCAAACAAAACCCAAATGTGTGGATTTCCGGCTCATTCCAGACATCTTTTTGCCTATCGCACTCAAACTAAAACGCCCAGATGCACCTAAGATCTTAGAGCTAAAGCATCAGAACCACACCCAAAAAAAAAAACGTAATCTCATTACTCTCACGATTCAAGACTCCTCCGAGACCCTCTAAACACTCTCGCGTTCGCTCGGTCCTCGGCAGAAGAGGATTACAGCTCCTTCTGAGACACGGCGAGCTGTCAGATGCGCAATCGCTCATTGTGTCTTCCTGAATCCGGAGCTACTGCAGTGCAGGACGTGGACTGAAGCGAAATGCTTTTCCACGAGCAGACGGCAAGAGAGTCGAGGCAGAGCGAGCGGATCAAACCCTCAGGCGTTCATCGCTAAACACTATCTGCTTCAGTGCTGCAGAATGAATGAAAGACGGGGATTACGGTCAACAATCAGAACATGCAGGGTGTGTTGTTTCTGCATTCAGAGACTCTTTGAGGAGTTTTATGTCCTGGCAGCGTGTGTCTGTTGCAGCTCAGCTGCGTCATTGGATGGCGTCAGACAGGAAGAGGCCATGTTGTGCCCGGTCTGGCCACGGCGACAGATGGCACAGACAGGAAGAGAGGAACAGAGAGGAGAGACTGATGAATGAAGCACCCACCTGCTAGTTACCACACATACAGACTACACAGACACACTCTTCATGTGTCACTGTAGTTGTGGTAGGTTTCAGTTCAATAACACTCTCTGCGAGCAGTGTGCCGCCGCACAAGGTGCCTGATGCAGGAGATGGATACGAAACAAAACTATTACAGTAAAACAACGCTGCAATTTAGAGTGACGCAAATATTCAGTTCTCAGTCATCATTTTTGCTGCATATATCTGTATCTTTATTTATATAATATTTATATCAATTAAATTTACAAGACATATATAAATTGGTCATTATTACTTATTATTATTTATTACTACTTATTAATTTTATAAGAATATTATTTATAATAATATTTATATTTGTATTTATTTATATTATTTTGTATACATTATGTATACATTTATTAACATTAATTTTTTTATATTTTATATATATGAAATGTTTTATTTTATGTGATAAATCAACATTAAAAAGCATTACCAAAATATTTTTTAATTCTACATTTAAATAAAAAATAAACGTGCAATGTTATTATATATATATATATATATATATATATATATATATATATATATATATATATATATATATATATATATATATATATATATATATATATATATATATACATATATATATAATTAATGTTTATAATAAATATATGTTTATATATATATATATTATATATATATACATTTTATCTGTATAATATTTTACTTGCATTTTAGTTTTGTTTTTAAATAAATCTACATATTTTACTTGCATTTTAGTTTTTTTTTAAATAAAAACACATGTGAGGACAGCTGGGATACAAAACTAGAACGTTAGAACGTAGTTTTTCCAAAAATGGTTGTAAATTATCAGTAACTCAATCTTGTCTCAGGTCAACAAACATGTACAGGAAGTCAGCAATTTCAGCAAACTGCAAAATTTCAGCAAAGTCAGCAAACAGGAATTTTCAAAATAGCAGCTTAAAGTGAGGTGATTTTAAGAAATGTCTGAAGTCTGTGAAGTTTTGCCGGTTTAAGAGTACTTAGCAGACACCTGCTCTCTCAAGTATCTCAGGGGTCCGTCTCACGTCTCTCGTGGGATTGAGAGCTGGCAGAGGGCTGGATGCAGTGTCACTGGATGCAGAGCGATGACACTCTGACGAATACTGTGCCTTCGATAAGGAGAAGCAGCACAAGCGGAGGACGCTTCAGAAAAGAGGATTTACGCTGCCGCCCGCTCCCTCCGCCAGATGAAAGAAATCTAAGTGGGAGAAAGGTGAAGAGGAGGAACAGGCTTAAAGGTGGGAGAGAGACAGAGAGAGAGAGAGGTGGCACAAACTGGATCGGTCAACGTGAGAGCAGAAGCTTAAATTCATCCTTCACTGAAAGTTGGAGAGGGTTGGATGACAGGGGGTGGAGAAGAACCGGCTTACTGTTAAGAAGAGAGCAAGGAGAGCAAGTGTATTATAACATCAAACTAACATACAAACCAGTGTGCAGCAAATAAAGCGCTTTAAAAGCCTTATTCTGGATGATGAAGGCTCTCAGCATCTTGTTTGGTGCATCGGAAGTTTGCTAAAACTGGGATGTGAAACTGAGTTGCCAAGGCAACATAAATTGCCGCAAGCGTCACAGTGATGATACTACAGTGACATACACTCAATTGACGACTAAGAGAGACACTTAAATAATTAGCTAGCAATTAAAATAAACCAAATAGACAAATTAAAATGGTTTAGTAAATTTATATTTAAGATGATATGATATGACATATTATGAGTAATAACATATTGTATGATATAAACATACAATTTTATTAAAAAAAACCTAATATTTTTTATTTGCTGACTTTAACATAAAAAATAATGAATAAAATAATTATTTATTATCCAAATAATTAAATTAATTTATAAATATGATAAATATGAAATTATAAGCAAAAAAAAAATAAAAATAAAAACATACAGTTTAATTAACATAAAAATATAGCTAAGTGTAACCATAAACCATTTTATTAGTGTATTATTTAAATGCATGAAAAGATGACAAAAAACTAATTGTAATTGTAACCTTTTACCACATTTATAAACTAAAGAATATAAACATTATTTTCCTTGTAAAAGCAGACACAGATATTTTTTTTATAGATATTTGTCTCCTAGTCTAATCCCCTTCCATAAATGTTTTGCTGTACAAAAGCTCCTTTTGCAGCTTCATATTGCACACTGGTGTATTTTTCCATATCATTCTGATGTATTATCTTAATTATGAACGCACTGCTTTGTAATGCAAACTGCTTTACCGGCATCTCCTGCACGTCGTTATCCTTCTCGATATTTCCCCACAGAGGCAAATGAACCAGAAGTTCACAGTAATCAGCTTACAAATATTATTTTTTGTCAGTTTAAACAATAATTAGTTTGTTGCAATTTTATTTTCTTTATTAAGTGCCATTTCCTATTCCCTCGCACTTATGTTGATACATGAAGCAAAAAAAAAAAAAAAAACAAGCTTTAGATGACAGCTGCCTATGTACAGAGCAAGGCTGTCTAGCAGCTTAAGCTCTTTTTACTCTCTTGAAAGCACTTTCGAGATGTCTACTTTAACTTTAAAACCTCCTGGTTGAAGTTGCAACTGGAAAAGTGACTCTGAAGTAAAGAAGTAAATCTATCCTGTATAAGTTTAGCACCCTGAATCGTATATACAGCGCTTATCAGAGAACACACATTGAGGGGTAAATGAACAACACCGATTGGGAGCTAATCAACGCATACTTCAGATACTCTTGTACTTTATTACACGAGTATTTTTACAGCCTCTCGGCAAACGCGCATCCGTTATGAGCTGATATGAGCCCAGTGGGAGCCGTGAGTGTGATTCAGAGAGCTGCTCTCTAATTTATGTAGGCTGATAGCAGAACCTGCTCGCCTAATCAAAACAGCCCACTAAATCTGAGCCCGGATCGGCCCAGTGCCCTTGAGCCTGGAACAGAACCATCACTCGTCATCCAGTCGCACGCGGACAGAGCCTGGAATCAACAACGCAGATACAGAGAGAGAGAGAACAGGATCGCTTCCCACAAATCCCCACTGAGAGCTGTGCGTTCCTGCGTGAAATGAATATCATCAGGAGATGCATTTGATGTCTACGCGGTTTGACGAGAGCGTGAGCAAAAAAAAATGTCAAATCACAGACCCTTTGAGCTGTCAGCGTGACCTTTGCTGGTATTTTAATCGGCACGGTCAGAACGGGCGCTCATGTGGGCGATTCAGGTTTGAATCTTTCAAAAGGAATCAGATGCACTGTTTGGATGGGATTTGTTTTCCAAACGACTCCCGAGTTATAATTATTAACCCAGGACGTGTCCCGGGATTACATTAAAATGAACATTAATATCATGATTGCACAGTAATTAACGGATTTGGATGTTTGGATGAGGTTAAAATGACTTCCAAAGCGAGTTCTGTGAATAGAAAATAAAAAAATACATATGCAATAAGTTGATCAAAAAAAGATATTTAAAAGTAAATGTAACAAAAAAAAATAGATTTCAAATAAATTCTGCTCTTTTGAATGTTTCGTTCATTCAGGAATTCTCTAAAAGGGCAAAAATGTTGCTTTACAAAGGAATCAATTATATTTGAAAATATATTAAAACAGGAAATAATTAATATAATATTTCCCAACTCTAAGAAATATTTATTCTAAACCTGTTCTTAAAAAAATGTAGATGTGCACTCTCTTTATTTACTAAATGCTTGTCAGTTAAAAAACAAAACAAAACCTGGCTTCTCTATTCTTTTTCTATTCTACCTATTCATTGTCTTTTTATTAAATAAAAGGCAAAAAGGCTACAACATTAGCTTGCTCTATTGTTTTTCCGTCTTTTTATTTATTAAAAAATTTCAAAAAAAGCCTTACTGCGTAAAGCTAACTTAGTCTTGTTACAGCATATATCATTTCCATTTTGTTGATTTTGATTGCTTCCACTGTCAACATTTGTAAACATCTGTCAACATCTCCTAAATGCAAATGTAAACATTAGTTTCTGCTGTATTTTTAATCAAACAAAAGCAGTCTTGATGAGAATAAGGAACTACAGTACTTAAGAAAAATGAATGAAATGAATGAAATAAAATTACCGGCCCCGAACTTGAGCGCAAGTGTCTTCACAAAACTATTAACTAACCCACAATCCCATTCTCCAGTGGATCTAATCCAAAACAGGCACAACGAACAATTTCCGTTCTAGCGCTGCATATTTTTGCCAGTAAACAGCATGTTTCCCTCCTCCAGGTCCTTCCCACTCTACATGGCACGGAACCAATAAGGTCATAGCATGATGCAGCATTCTCTGAGCTAGTTAAAGAATTAGCATCCATTAGCGCTGTCCGCTAGCATCTTGATTGCGAAGCTCTAAATGTGCTCTGACCCGTGACTCAAGGGTTTCAGGTGATCTGACCCGTCACGCTCTACAGTGAGCACGTTCCCGTGTCCACCCACACATGACCGCCACCTGCCGCTGTGTGCTGGGCTTTGATGGCAGCGAGCCATCGCTCCATACGGTGGCCCAGATCCGCAGCGACGCTAGGGACGTACCGCGTGCTCCAAGACCTTCGCCCGTCCTCCGGCTACTACCTTCGGCGTTAACTTTTCTTCATTTATCCATTTGCCGTTCGCATCACATCATCACTTCAGCGAGGATCTAAATGAGACGCGTTGCGTAAGTCGCAACGTATATGAAACGGGTAGGAAATGCAAAAAGATCGATTGTGCATTAGACTTGAGTGAGAGCTGAGAGGCTATAAAACACAGAGATTCGACACAATCTATTTCAAAGACTCCTCATGCGAGCGTTTCAGACATCTCACATCCTCTATTATGATTCAGACTTCTCACCCACTTTGATTCTCCTAATGAGACTGCCATTTAGAGCTGACCTCACGAAAGCTTTTACCTGCTTTTCCAGCTGCGTGCCAAGCAGGCATCGCTATTGCTCATACTTGGGGAAAGTGTTTAACTTCTCCTGCACCATTTGTGCTCCACACGAGGTAATGCATTACTTTTCCATCGGCCAAACTTAAACAACTGTTCAAATGTGTCGGTTATTGGGGTTTTTAAAATGAATACTTTTATTCGGTTAGGACGCTTTCAGTTGATATATAAATGTCTACTGTAAAACTATTTCTAAATCAAATCCATTTCTGAAGAATCATGCGACACTGAAGACTGGAGTAATGTAGCTGTGTTATCGCAGGAATAAATTAGATTTAAAAACTATATTAAAACAGAAAATATGGCAGAAGTATCGTGAATTATGTGTTACGTCAAGCATTATTTTCACAACAATATTGTGGTAGTCCAGGAATTTTGGTCAGGACTTGAATACTTAGAGGCAAGCAATATTAACTTTAATATTGATATTACCTAACAATATTAACTATTAAAAAACAACAACAATAACAAAAACGCTGAAATAACGGTTCTGTAACATGTTACTCCCCTGGTGTAAAAAACAAAAAAAAACAACAACCGAAAAATATGCTAGCCTCAGGAAAAAAACTATGGTTATTTAATTTGTGGTTACAATGATTTAACTACAGCAGCCATGTTTTTTGGTTTTATTTGTAGTAAAACTATGGTTAATATTTGTGAGTCTTAATACACCAGCAAACATACTTTACAATGTGGTTAAAGGTCCCGTGAAGTGCTTTATTCTATGTGGTGACGCAATTTCAACTGAAACAGGAAGACCGGGGGCGGGGCATATTGAGCAGCCCCACGCCCCTTTTAAAAATAGCGTTTTGTTTAAATCTGCTCTGGTCAGAGTCGTTGAGCTCAGTAAAGCCATATTTGAAATCCACAGCCTAATAGATGTCTAGATTCAATATAAAACTCTTACTAAAACAAAATGGTGATCATAATCATGCTGAGGCTGTGTAGTTTTAAATGAGTTTAATACATGCAGACTCACACATATGATTCGTTCTGTACCTCTGTACAAAGTCTGGTCCGACTGTGAGTACTGCAGAAAATTTGATGAAAAGCTAAAGTATGAGGTGACGGCAAAAATTGCTGACCCTTTTTGGCAGAAGTGACAGAACCGCAAGCTTTGTACGCTTATATCTTCTCAATGAGAATTTGTTTTGGAGCAAACTATCTTATAAATAACCTAAAGACTAACACACTGATACTAACAACCAAAAAAACTTTTATTTTGATTTCAGGAGGACTTTAAAAGTGGTTAATAATTACGGTCAAACTTTACAAGTTTCCATTTATTAAATGTTATTTAATTAAATTAGTTAAACTTATAGTGAACAATACTTTATTTATCATCTACATCATCTTAAATGTTCATTTTAAAATGTACAGTGAACCTACATAAAAAAAAAACAACTATATTATATATTAAGTAACATTAAAAAAGAATAATAAATGTACAATATTGCTAATTTTCAGTTAGTACTAGTTAATGCAAATTAGACTTCAATATTAAATACTACTATTATTATTTTATGAATCAGGCAGACCGAAATAACTGTTGAAATACTCTCCATCCTTGCCTTGGATCCAACACATTTTTCATTTAGACAAAATGGCAAATAGCGTTACTGAAAAAAAAAAAATCCCCCTAGATTGGTACTATGCTTGACCAGACGCACTTTCTTAGATTGGTTGATGTTCACTCAACATTGAAAGGGAGCCTATTAGTGAGCATGGGTTGAGGCATTCACAGAGGACTCGCAAATGTACTGCAAAAGTAAGCGTGTGCGCATCTAGAAATGTGATCCTCGGGTGTAGTCTGCCACTGATGAATAATTTAGTCTTTTTTTTTCTGGTCACACACAGACTTTTGCAGAAGAGATATTGGAAGAGTCAAACAGATATCCCTCTCTTTTTTCAGTTTTCACTCTCTCTCATTTCACTTGAGGCGGTCTACATCCGAACTGAGCCCTTATCTGGTGGATACTAGTCAGACAAAGCTGCCAGCGGCACATCAAAGTTAACTCCACCAATCTATTGAAACACCACCAGCCCTGTCCTGTTAGTAGAGCTATACAGCTAAAAGAAACATATTTTTCAGATAATATTAAGTCTATTAATTCAAATATATATACATACATATATATATACACATACATATTTGCCTATGAGATTCAAAATGTTTGAGAGAAGTTAGTAAAATGCAGTAAATCTATATTAATGTTATTTGATTTTCAATGTATTACTCTGAAATGTGCCATTATACTTATATATATATATATATATATATATATATATATATATCCTTATATCCGGGTAGAGATGCTTTTAAAAACACCATTATGAAAGCATATATATATATATATATATATATATATATATATATATATATATATATATATATATATATATATATATATATATATATATATATATATATATATATATATATAATATATATATATGGTCGAACTCTATAATGTCGCTCCAATAAGACTGAGAGGTCTAAAGATGCCAAACAATTAACTACTCAAACACAATATAGAAGCCAATGGAAGTCTCATAACACTGTTATATTACAATGCAAAGAGCCCTTTAAAGCTCTCAGTGAATTTTATGGATGAACTAAGTGTAAGACTCAACTCTGTCTGATCTGACTAGCAACAGCCGTGATAAATCCTGTACATACGCTTTGTCAGCACAACCTAGCTTAACTCAGCCCTGTGAGACAGGGTGGAAAGAGAGGCAGAGAGAAAGAAAAAGAGAGCGAAAGCATGTGGGCACCACATAATCCTACGCACTTAACCCACCTCACTTATCTCAGTGGGAAAACTGATTCGCGGTGAGGCAGAAATGTTACAGCAACATATCTTCAGCCCTGAACTGCTAATATTGCCTTTAATGGCAGAGACTCCTCTGTTTTATTTTAATTTAACAAACAATAACATATTTCACCGGCAACAAAAGCCGACTAGATGAACGCTATCATTCTTGTCACTGCAAAAATACCACCTTTCAGGCAGTTTAAGGTGAAAATATAGCTACTTAACCTGCTCCATAGAAAAATGAGCTAACTAAGCTTAAAGCTAACCTTGAAAGAAAGCAGCTTCACTTGAAGATATATAAATTAGCCTGCTACTTCATCTTTTAATGTGTGAAAGATTAAAAATAGAAAGCCGTAATGCTAACCCATTAATTAATGAAAAAGCTTTAGCATAATGTCTTTAGAAGTTACGCAATATATGAATGTGTGCATGTTCTGTGTGTAGTATTAATGAAATTCGTATACATACATTTTTTTTTCTGTTGTCATGTGTCTTACCTAATCGGTTGCACTGCTTCACTACTGTCCCATGAGGCAACGAGAGAGGAGTCACGACTGGCAAATGAATGCACACTTTCGTTGTCTCAGCGGAAGGAGTAGGCACTTTTCGCCCACTGTTTTATGAATACTATGACTTCAGATATACTATTCTTTTCACATACCATCATTTGCCTATTATGAATAGGGAAGTGGGCATACTCGGACAAAGAATCCCAAATTTCCATACACTGTGACCTGTAGCGATGCTGTAGGATTGCTTTTACCTGCTGTGTCCTCAACCTAGCGATTGGAAAAGACTAGCAAAAAATTGTGCCATGAAACTTGATTCAATATAGTACTTTCAAATGATTAATCGCATCCAAAATAAAAGTTTTTGTTTTAATAATGTATGTGTGCTGTGTACGTTTATTATGTATATATAAATGCACAAACATACAGTATACATAACAAAAAATATTTACATGTATATATTTATATTCTTATATTTTATATTATATATTTAATATAAAAGAAATCTTAAATATATACATGCATGTGTTTGTATGTATATATATATATATATATATATATATATATATATATATATATATATATATATAATAAATATACACAGTGTACATACATATAATATGTAAACAAAAACTTTTATTTTGGATGCGATGAACCATTTGACAGTACTAGTTTAAGACAGGTTATAGTCCCGCTTTTGTGCAGTTCACTTGATTGCGCTGTAACTAGTAAGTAAACACCATTATCAGAACTCAGTTTGTTCGTCACAAAATGTTCTGTGCTATCCCAGTCACCAAGTTTTGGCTTCCATCCCACGCATGGAAACATCCAGCACACCACCAATCTGTACTTCGCAACATGCCCTGGAGGACACAGAAGAGTGCTTCAAACCAGTAAAGAAAGGATTTGTACATCCCTCACCCACAAAGGAAGAGAAGAGGCACTAGAGACGTCTTTCAAACGCACACAGAGAAATGCAGATTACAGATCCAGGCGCATTCGCACACACAGAGTTCCTCTCGCTCTGCTGACACCGCTGAGTGGGCGAGGAATACTGATAGGGAGGGATCATGTAGGTGACTGTGTGATTGTGTGTGCGTCTGTTTGCCCACAGCGGTGTAGGTGTTAATATTTCAGTGATAGAGTGACTGAATGTGTGCCAGAGATTAGGCTTTGATTTCCCTGCAGTATTCCCATTTCTGCTGTTATAAGTCATTAGCCTCATTCGGCGATCGGTTACCAAAGACCACCACAGAAATCATACTCACGTGCCGTCAAGGAAGCCACACAGGTGGAAAAGTCAAGCACCTCAGTGAGACCCGACTCATCGCTCTTGTGAGATGACAGATGGGGGACGTGGTCATCAGAGTTTCTGCTAACCTTTGATTCAGTGAAAGACCCACGATGGCATCAAGTCCCACGGGATCTTCAAAGTTGTCCAAATCTATCGGGATATGCGTTCCAGGCAAAGAAAATTCCTTTGAGCTCAGAAGGAGCCTGTTGCTGAAAATCGCCTATCCGGATGAGCCCCCAAAATCTGCACCACCCAAAAAACTCAGGACCTTGTAGCACACCTCTGTCGCCTCAAAGAATCCACATCCCAACTCAGTCAAATCCAGATATGTGGTAAATAATTGAAGACTGTATAGGAGTCCAGGTTCATAAAAAAGAAGAAAGAACAAAATGGAAAAAAAGAGAAAAGGACAGGAAAAATGCTCAGACGAGTGATGCTTAGAAGAGAGAGAGCGTTATCTGCAGTCTTGAGGGCGACTGCCAGGTACTGGCGCATGCGCCAAGATCATACATCCCCCCCGATACACACACACACACACACACACACACACACAACTGTTCACTCATCAACGAGGCGGACAGACGCACCCTCCTCCTCCTTTTTTCTCCTTTTCTCCCACTCCATAGCAGCTATTCAGCTGTATCTCTCAAACTTTTTTCTCTCTGTTCAGATTCTCTTAACCTCTCTTGTGTGTTCTGCCTGTTGTGTTCAAAAGAGTCCCTACACTGTTTTTTTCATATTCCTGTGTAGAACATTATGCCTTTGTTTAGAACTGAAAATTCAGATCTGACTCAAATCTGTTGTTAAACCTTTTCGACAACTCCGCTTATACATAACATACCTTGGTTAAAATTTATCAATGCTAGGTTAAAAAGGTCTTATTTCCCCTGTCAACGTCATCTCTGTTCTGTTTTCATGACGCCATAGTCTGTGCTTCTTTAAATGCTAATAAGCTCTGCTGACCACGCCCCTCTCCTCAGTGTGGTGATACACAGACTGTAAACATCAACCGTGAAACACAAATTTGTGTTGGAAGTTTATTTTGCATCCCATGACCCCCCACGGACCCGCCGGTGGGTCCAAAATAGCATCAGAATTATGTTTAAAAAAAAAAGTCTGTAAAGCAGTTACCTAGACAAATATGGTATCATTCAGAAGCTTAGAACCTCACCTTTCCTTTAACATAAAGCACTTTTGCATTTTTGTTACATAAAATAACCTAATAAGGTCTGAATTTGCCCCAGTAAAGATCAACATAATATTCATATACATATTCATATCGCTTAACCTTCTTAAACCTTCAAATCAAATGACAGCTTTCATTCCCCCAAATGTGATTATGCAGTTTATTTCATTGATCTAACACATTACAGAAAATAACTTTCAAAAGCATCACGATGATTCAAGCTAGTTCTTGCACCAATTAATACTTCCTTGTGCTTGAAGTAACCACAAACTACTTCCATTTTTATCAATTAACTCCAAAATGATTATGGCACTGTTTTAAATTAAGTTCAAAAATCTGTAAAAATATAAAAAATGCTCAAGGAGAAAAAAAAGTACAGATAATCCACAAAAAACAAGCCACTTTTTAACATTACAGCATATTGTACACAATGGTAAGTAAAATATCTGATCGATAAAAAGCTGCAAGAAATCATACAAATGGACAGAGATGCACACACACAAAATGGACACAATATTCTACAACGCAGTATCATGTTTTGAAAGTATGTGGCTGTCTATCCATAACTGATAGTTGTGAAAAGTCCATTGTATGTTTGAACTTGAGAGCTGGATTATAAAACATCTTTGCCAGCATTCGAAGGGCCGGAGAATAGATTCAGCTGAAACTGCTGCTGAGGTGTTTCTTCTGTCTAGTGTTCAAGTTCCTCTGAGTGGACAGAAGTGTTGCAGTCACTGCACCAATGATAAGGACAAACTGCATAACTACAGTGTGTGTGTGTGTGTGTGTGTGTGTGTGTGTGTGTGTGTGCGTTGGGGGGGGTGACTTTGTACGGGTGTCTTTGCTCTGCTTTGGTTAAAAAGTTAGACATAAAAATTAGCTAAATCTGGCAGAACCACAAACACTTCACTTTGGAATAAAGGCAGCAAAAATAGACAGGTCCGATAAGGAGGAATTCCAAATTTCACCTTCTGGTGTGCCACTTAAGTTTACAGTATTCATAATTAGCTGAATATTACAACAATAAATGTTAAATGATATTTACTCATTTAGATACCTGAAAGTTAACATATGTCTGTGTGTGTGTGAGTGGTGAAAAGGAAACGTCAAAATTAGACTGTCAAAGAAAACTATACTGACAAAAGTAAATAAAATAAAAGTAATAATTTATACCTAAACATACGCACACACAGTAGTAAAAGACTTGCACATACACATGAACGTACAACAAGCTAACATGTACATACATGCACACAGACAAGACACTACAATCAGTCAAATATGCACAATGTTAAAGCTGTTTGTTCTCTAGTTTAAAGATGTAACCATATCTAGATCTAGCAAAGAGCCAATGAATTCAAAGACATACTGAAATGATTTTTATAATGAAAGTTGATGCAACTGAAACAAATACCACAACTGCATATTTAGCTTGACTTCTCTGGCGAAATGTAGCAATCTCCAGCCCAAACATGTGTACCTAATTCAATGGTGTAATATAGTGCATGAGATAAGAATGTCAAATAGGCCCATCACCCCCAAAGAACCGGATATATTTCTCCTTTTCCAATGCTTTCCCAAGAACAACCATATTTATAGGAGACTCCTTAAAATAAGGACTTCGAAGCACGACCATCGTAACATTGGAGTCATTGACAGCTGATGGGCCCTCAAGGATCCTTCAACAAAGTCTAGATGAAACTGATGGACCTTTAAGGATCAGCAAACGGGTGACCAAAGTATAACAAATCCAAATCCGACAGCACAGGGGCATTACTGAGGGTCCATGCTGGACTATTTCAGGAGGGTCATGTGCTTCATGCATCTGCCAGAATGTAACAATAAAATTGGATTATTAGGAGACATTAAAAGCTGATTAAGAGCTGCATTCTGTTGCCTCTCAGACTGGAAGCATGCTGAAGAGATCCCCAGCACATCTACCTTCCTTTCACAAACCCCAACAACACCAAATAAGGTCGGACTAAAATCCTTAAAGATCTACAGATCTTCCTTTAGAGAACCAGTCTAGGAATATGAAGGGGTTTTGCATCTTGAGGGGCACTAAATATAACAACAACTTAAACAGTTTAGTAATCTCAATAATCCTTCTATAAGAAAAGGGAAATCCACACCAAAGATATAATGATAACATGCGCAAATAATTAAACAGAATGTTATTGTGTGGATACTAATTTAGTTACACTGCGGTTATCTATATAGTTACCATTCTTGGTGTGAAGAGATATTAACATTTGAGAATCTCCCAAGTGTGTTGTAATTACAATCAACCTGCTAGATTCCAGATTAGAGCTAGATTAGAGTTCTTTCAGGGGGAGGACTGGAGTAAAAACTCCTCCACATTCACAGACCCTATTTGGCACGCAGTTCACCCTGGGTTGGGCCAAAGGCCAGTTTCTATCAGCAAGAAAGGACAGCGACATTGGAGAAGAGCTGCTGAGCTACAGGAAAGTGGATGACAAGAGGAAATTTGACGGAAGTAAAGGGGTTATGGGGTATTTTACATTATTAGCAAGTTTAGAGATGACTTTGCACCAATGAACCATAAACAGCATTAACAGAATCAAATAGATAAAGAGTTTTGTTTGAACTCAAAAGGTTGTTGGTTCAAACTCAGTATACTCTTCAGAACGCCAACTCATGAGTCACACCAGTGCATAACTGCTTTATGTGAAAACGTCCTCTAAATGACTAGTTAATAATCTTCTGAAGGACTAGAAATGCATTCTGAATTCTCCACTCACTAAAGCTGGCTAACTGGTTTGCTAAACCAATAAATTACTGAAAAGACGGCAATTACCAAGCACAGGGCTTCACCCAACTGACTAGCTACTGTGACGAGAGCTGAGCACCCATAATCTACTGTATCAAACAAGGCTTTAACCTTAACATCATGGTTTTTACACCAGTGAAGCAATAGCCAATCACGATTGTGCCAAACGCAGAATTTAGGAATCGGCTCCCTTCTAAATTTACATTTAAATTAAACCCACCGGAAAGGAAACAGAATTAGAATTGGAATTACAGTAAGAGTAATTTAAGGAATTACAACAAAAGATTCAACACAGGTTATCATCCATCCATTCAAAATTTTCTGGTAGGGCTTTGTCAAATAAGCAATCATTTAGGTTAGGCTTGTTGTGCCAAACCTTTCGTTTCTTTCAAGTTATATGGATGCCTTTAAATTTCATACATGATCTGAAATTAATTCAAATTTAAATTATATTTACTTACATTCCATTTCTAGAATGCTGTATACAATAACTTTTAAGGGGTATTCTCAATTAAAACTAAAAGATGCTTTGATGTTTTGATAACACTTTATTTTAGGGTCTCTTAACTCGTGGCTTATTAGCATGCGTATTACTAGAATATTAGGCATTTATCAGTAGTAATGAAGAACACATTAATGCCTTCATTAATTCTAAATGACCTTATTCTACATCCCTAATCCAATACTCAAACTTAACAAATACCTTGATAACTATTAATAAGCAGCAAATTAGGTGTAGTTAATATTGTTACCAATGTTTTATTATTTATTTTGATTTAACAGTAGACAGGCTAAAGGTGAGTTGTTTCACCCTATACAGTGCCTTGCATAACTTACATTGGTTTGTGGGATCAATCTGAAAACAAATTCGTCCAATTAGATATCAGTTTCTCCATGCATTACCCAAATAGTCCAATATCAGCATTCATCAGCATGTATTTGTTTAAAGTTCCCTCTCTATAAAAATAATTACACTCATCAAACCTGCCGCAACCACATCTGTCAAAATCAGCCAGCGCAATGACACGCTACAGGCAAAATATAACCTGCGTTTTTTATACAGGCTTGAATCATATTCAAACCACACAGGGCTCAAGGGTCAATGCTGTTGGCAGCTGTTTGAGACGGTTAGGATTCTGCTCACGATGTCTGAGGGGTCTAGAGGCTAACCATCAATCGCCCCGCGACACGTGTTTTTTTTCTTCACCGTGGAGCTCAGTTCCTCTGCTGTGCTCTGTAAGTTGCTGGCTGTGCAGATCTAATTTATGGCAAATATATTCAGCCCAGAGAGCTGCATTTGCATCAAACCGAATACTGAAAGAAAAAAGAAAAGCAGGAAGGAATGAAAAAAATGACACTAGAAACTCCACAAGCACGCCACATATGTAGCACTGCAGGATACGAGGAGACATGCCGAGTGAAGAGAGCTATTACTGTATGACAAAACCTTGTGGAAATCCTCCAGTCTAAAGACGAGATCAAAGACGAGCACAACAATACAGCTGTTATACAAAACAGACAAACCCACGGGCCTCACAACAACAGGACACTTCTTCTGCACTGATTGAGAATCGGTGTCTAGGCCTATTTTAAAACTCAAGCCTAATGAATTTTAAAAGAACAACTGGGGTTGGAGTAGCTCTTAAGTTTATGGCATGATTTTCTTTCGAGAAACCTTGTATGTGACTGAATTTTTTTTCCCCGAAATAAATCTCAGCATATGCTCCTTATTGCTTTTAATGATTCTACAAAATTTAGATAATTAAGCAAAAAACATAAAAGTTTTTTAGACATTATTTATCGACAACAAAATATTTAATTGTCATGCTCATTTTCCAATATGGATTCAAATGCAAATTCAAATAAACACATTTATATTTAAATAAAATTGACTTTCTACTGGAACTCAATCACTTATTTGTTTTTGTTTATTTATTATTATTTTTATTTATTTATTCATTTGCATGGGGATCACTAGTGAAAAAAAAATTAAACTAATAAAAAGGATAATTAGGCCTGGTTTGACGTACAATACAGTGAATGGTACTTTGGTTCTGTTTCAAATATGAATCATCTATTACTTCACTGAAAACCATTTGACTAAACAATTTCACTAAAATCAAATCACAGGACACCTTGGTCACTGTACTATTTCTACCAAAGAGTATTTTTGATCTAATTACCACTAAAAGTCTTAGAACCACCAACTTGGCTCTGTGTCTTCAATAATACTGCTTACTCTTACATTTTATGGTAAATATTTAAACTTATAATTTGCTTACTGAGCCCTATATGCATCTTCTATAGTTTCTAATGCTATGCACTTCTGTCATTTTTTCAATGGGGTACTCTAAACAGCTTTACATTCATCTAAACCCGTGACAGTAATGACACCCTAAAGTGCGCTGGAACTAAATTGGCCCCTTCAAGCTTATAGGGGAGTTGCAGGCCCTGAAGAGAAAACGACTCCAGACCTCAACCACACAAGCATGAGTTTCAACCACAGTCTGAGGACAGCGGCTGAAGACAGGAGGTCTTTCTGGGAAGTGTGAGGTCCCTTTGATACACATCTCACCGGGGTGAATGGCTGGTCTGTTGGGTGAGTCAGACTTGCCACTTGTTTGACTGAAGCTTTATGGGAGATTCAGACGGACCTGAGGTATGAAGGGAGGTAAAGTATGTGTGTGTTTGAGCGCATGTACATGTTATGTGCGAGATAAACAAAAGTTTGCAGTCGTGGACGTCCTTGCAGTCACAGAGCCCTACTCTAGTGAAAATCAAAAGCAAACACGGCTAACAAGAAAGCACACAGACAAACAAACACACCCTTCTTATCCATCACGCACACAGCTTAACCCTGGAAGAGTGTACACACGTCAACATACTAGGCCTAGCATTCTGTGTAACAAAAGTGATTTCTGGTTTATTACACTAGTTATTGATTTTAACAATGACCATAAATTATATTTTTGTCAGGGTTTGGCCTGAAAACCTAATCAGTGTGAAATCACATGTGCATTTAGAAAATCTATATCTGAATGAATCTCATACCCCAAAGAGCATCAATAAACTGCCAAAATCAATATCAAAATAAAAACAGAAATAAAATAAAATCATCTAGGGGTTAATCCAACCTCTCTGACATAATGAGCTCTGATGGCCATGCAAGTAACTGTATTTGTTTTCCAGTTAAAACAAAAAGAAATTCCAAACAGGATAAATTTGCTTGAGCAGCTACACTACTTTTTTTGTAGAAATGTAATGTATAGCTAATATAATGTTTTTTTAAAAGGCATTTTATAATCACCAATGCTGTATTTATTTCATTAAAAAAATAGTAAAAATGCAACTTAAATTTAACGTAACTGTTTTCTCTTTTAATGATTTAAAAAAAATACCATTTATTCATGTAATGGACAGCTACATTTTCAGCATCACGTGATCCTTGAGAATTCTAATATGCTGATTTGCTGCTCAACAAACATTTAGCCTATTATTATCATCATTATCGCAGTTAAAACCATTCTCCTTAATATTTTTTGTTGGAGAAACGGTGATAATTCAGGATTCTTTTGATAAACATAATGTTTAACAGAACATTTGGTTTCTTTGTGAAGGACTGTCATTTTTTTAAATCTTTTTAATGGATCATTGCTGGAAAAAAAATCTTACTGACACCAAACATTTGAAAGGTAGTGCATCTTTAATATGTTTATGTCTTTCTAGACTGGCAGATGTGCAAACATTATAAACACAAGTGGAAAAACCTGACAAAACAGTCATATTTAAATGCAGCAACCTGTTAATATAAGCGCTGAAAGGAGCTCTGAGCTGAAACAGGCCTTAAACGAAGGTGAAAACGATGATGACAGTCAACAGGCATCAAGAAGGGGGGGGTTATGTAACACTCAATTTTTTTCTACACCTGCAAAATACAGCAGTGCACCGAAGGTCTGTGCTCATTCACCGAACAGCACCGTTTCTTTCCATTCACCGTTTAAGGTTCACTGGCAAACGCTGACAGAATCCTAATTTCCCTCCAACAGTTGCTTCTGACTACTGTAATCCTCTCAACGCAAGCCTGAAGTCTCTCTGAGAGCTAAAATACACACACAGACATACAGAAACACGACATTTCATATTCAAAAATGCTAGACGGAGCACAACAGAACGGGACCTCGAGGAGAGTTGTTAAGCGCGCGGGGCTTGTCTTTATAAGTTATGTTCAGTTTTTATTTTCCTGCGCATTATTCACATTTTCCTTAATCAGCCCAAAAAAAGTTTAATTATCAGAATATTTAAACACACTTTACCCCACAGCTACCGTTTTGGAAAATGTGCTTCACTTAGTAATTCCGTTTTAGCTAAATCATTTGCATGACTTTATGCATTAGCAGCTGACTAACGCGAAAGAGCATAAGTTTGCTTTGATATTAAATTCATGTAGAAAAATTACTTGCATAAACATAGCTTACCCACTGACACATTTTAAACCACTCTCTCCTACCGAATGTTAAAGCTGCATTAAGCTTGAGAGCTTTGTCTTTACCCCCCAGGCTCCTTTGACTCTTTTGAAAACTGACACTGACTGCGTGACAGAAGTTGAATGCAGATTTATATATTTTGCACGGGGGTCCGGTTGTAGGGAAGCTTTCAGATTTAAAAAAGAAAACCCAACCTACCGCTGTTTCGATTCTTGCGGTTGGATTTGCCGCCAAGCAGCATCTTCAGACTGTTCCTGAACATGACTGCACAGTTGTGGACCGGGCTATAGAGAGATCTGCAGAAAGACAGAGAGGACAATGCAAGAGTTATTCACGAAACTGCGTGAATGAATACATAAACAATATTAATAATAAACTTGAAATTGCCACTTTAGCATATTAGTTCTTCTACTAACAAACGCCGACCAAAAAAAGTAGAGTGCATGATAACAGTCGCCACTATGTTTGAATCTATAAATAAGACTTGTAACAATCACTTTCTCCACAACTCCTCTGCCTATCAACAAAACGTGTGATCTCTTTACAAGTGCGGCTCGAATGGTGATGTTCGCCACACATCAGCTCTGAAGTCTAGACAAAGAGTTACTGAGGGGATTTTTGGGAGGCTGTGATTATATGTTTCAGGTACACAGAGCCTTCAGCCTGCTGGAACGCTGCAGCTGATAATGAGTTTCATTCGAGGGATTCGTCATTCTTCACTGGATTATTTTAGGCCTCACTCAACACCCACACTGCGGAGGGATCACACCCTGATGCTGCTAATTACTGCTTCATGTATGAGCTGTGTGTGTGTGTGTGTTTATATGTGTGAAAGAGCACAGGATAGAGACACGCTTTTTTCTGCTGCTGCACAAAGGGATGCTGGCTGTAGAGCTCAATTGAATTAAGTTATAAATCAGTTTAATAAATTAATCTTTGTGCACCAAAATTCACACGTATGCAGACATTACAGAAAAGTTGAATAAAACAGACCAGAATATAATATAATATAACCTCTCTGATAAAATGAGTTATGACTTCTATGCGAGTGATGTAAGTTTAAATTCACTTTGCAACATTTTCTGATCCTTTTCTATGTCTCAAAATATATAAGTCAAACTTATAATAAATGACAGGAGAGATCAATCAATCAATCAATCAATCAATCAATCAATCATTTTTATTTATATAGTGCTTTTAACAACACAGGTTGCATCAAAGCACTATACAGTATAAGGTAGAAGAATACAATGACAGGGATGTATAATGACGAGAATGAACAATTTCTTATTAAATGCAGAGACGCATTTTCAATTGGACGATAATCACCAGACGTTAAGTGTCCCCAACAAAGCAAGCCAGACTATGTTATAATGTAGTCTTGCAAGTTAGCAGACCAAAAAATAAATAAATAAGCAAACTAACAAATTCAGATACCTGCGGTACACTTTAGTATAGAAGCTTGTTTCTGCCACTGAAAAAAATAATAATAATGAAAGTTAGAATGTTAGAATTGTGGGATATAAGTTGCAAGAAATAGTCATATTTGCACAAAACCTTTTTCTGACAATTATGACTTTTTTTCTCAGAATTGTGAATTATAAGAAAGAAAATTACATTAAAGAATTAAAGAAAAGTTTACATCTCACAATTCTGAGAAAAAAAAGTAAGAATTGTGAGATATGAAAAAATACTGACAGAATGACAGAACTACAGATGAAGACAAAAAAATGAACAAATTAGATTAATGCAATGAAAGAAAAAAGACAGATGAACGACAGGACAGACGGAACAACAGATAGATAGATAGACAGATAGACAGATAGATAGACATAGATAGATAGACAGATCACTGCATGTACTCGGTTTCTTCTTGGCAGAGTTCAGTATTAATCTGGGCCTCCACACCTTCAGAAGTAATCTTGGCCGGGGTCACACAAATGAGAAACAGATGTCTATGTAGCGGGATCGTGTGTACATGAACACATGCATTTCAAATCAGTGTCCACGGGCAGATAGTCTTCTCTAGCACTCGATGCTGCTTTCGCTGAGCCAGCGCTGGTAGATCTTTACTGCTAATAATGTTGCTGGGGCCACATTTGGCAAAAAGCCTAAGTGTTGATATGATTCAGTGAGGGTCACAAATATATTAGTCTTACTGTAAATAATTATGTCAGAAAAAAACAATTGTGGTAACTTTTAGCGAGCTCATTCGGCATACTTGACGCCCTGCCGCCCCCTCGCACTTCTGCCTGGTCATGAAAGAGTCTCTTCACCTGCTTGAAGCCAAATGTGAAGGAGGAATGAGATGTTAAATGTTAACGATGCTGAACAACTTGGGTCAAGCTAATCAAGTCCAATAAAATGCAAAACAAACCACAACCAAATGCACCCCCGCTATTTCTTCCTCAAAAAGTCAGATAATCTGAGATTCAAATATAAGACCTTTTGCAACAGTAATATCACCAGACCAACAGAGCACTCTCAAATGAGCGACTTTCCAGCAAAACGTAGATTTATTAACTGAGCAAAATGCTTGAAGGGTGAACTAAGGACACCAGGTAAGCACCCTTTAAGTTTGGAGACCAAAGGATTCAGTTCAGGCATTGCTATCGGTCCTAAATAGTATGCAAAATCTGAATAAATATGTTTCAAAAGCACAGTATGCTGAAAATATGCATGTGCTGTGTCAAAGTACATACTTTTATTTGATTTGTTTTTCAAGGTTCAGTTCCAATTCCAGCCATTTTTTTTTTTATTTACTTTCGTTTGCAATGTTGCAGACGCACAAAGTAGAAAGAAGTCAAGACAAACAGGCTGAGAGCAAAAGGGGGAGTGCAACAGCTTTTGAATAAAAATGAGAGATGAAGAAAAGGATGACCTTATCCTGAGGCTGTGCTTCTTCTAGCTGACGAAGAAAGGAGAAGACATAACTCAGTGTAGCGAGGTTTGCTGCTGTTTGCCGAGTGAACCGTGCCTAAGCACGAGAGTGACGAGACTAACACTATTCCCCAATGCAGTCCTCATACTTGGACATACGCTTTAATGAGGTCTGTAGAAAAGCTGACACACAAACTAATGAGAAACTTAGATTGAAAGTTGGGAAAGTGAAAAATGGCATCTGCAACGGAGCAGTGGAAGGATCTATCGCTCATTTTTTAATATAGCTGAAGTCTGAGGAGAGTTATACCAAATCCTTCCCTCCGCAGCATCTCCATCAGTTATGAAACACACAAGAATAAACGGCGCGTTTGAGATTACTTTTCAAATTCATACTTTCGTGATGCTCCTCGAGTGCGATAACTCATTATGCTTTAACACAAATGAGAGCTTACTAACTAAAAGCATGAAACAAACAAGCAATAAAATCAAATAAACAAAACCAACTACATAAACACTGCTTGACCACGAAAAAAAAACAACAACTTAAAGCTAAAAATAAAACACAAACAAACAGAAACCTCAGTTGATATTGTGGAAAATAATAAGGCAAATAAAAGTAAAAATAAACAAAAAAAGTGTTTGACATTGACAGTGCAAACAAAAAAACCAAAAAAAAACAAACAAAAACAAAGTAAAGAAACAAACAGTCCTTGACGCTGACTGCGCAAAATCTTTGAAACAAACAAAAAAAATCAATTAATAAAACAAAGAAATACCATTGACATTGTGGAAAACGTTTTAAACAAAAAAACATCATTTAAAACTGAAAACTAAGAAATGTTTACGACAAACATCCAAAAATATTGTTGTGAATCAACAGCCATCTTCCCAAACTTGAAAACATCTTCAAAACAAAGTCAAATCTTTTAGACTTTGTCAGTTTGAATGACGCGTGGTCTTGCTAATCGTAAACTGTTTGTGAACTAGTCTTCGCAGCGAGGCTTTAGGAAGACCTGCTGTCTGTCTGTCTGTGCTGGCAGAGGCTGTAAGCGTTTGTGGGAGAGAAGGGGGATGAGTGTGATTTAGCTGCACTTTGCTTTCTCTCCTTGATACTTGTCTGGGCTAAACAGCAGCAGTGGGACGAGTGACACACTCCAAAAGTGTGCCAGAAACCGGACAGAGTCCTGGAGAGCCAAAGCCGAATGTTCGGCTTTGTTACGTGTGTGTGTCTGCTGCTAATCCGGCCCGGCCGAGGGGGGTCTGTGTGAGATTGTCCGACTGGATTACTAGCACAAGAAGAGCTATCAGCATAGAGTGGGACAGACGAGCTAAACAGATTAAAAAAAAAAAAAAAAAAAAAAAAAAAAAAAAAAGAATTGCCTCAAGGGAAAAAGTATATCAGGGTTTACATATATATATAAAATTCTGAAGTTTGATTTTTATATAAGTGGCATATGCACACATTGTCCTGACCTAGCATTGCTCATCAGGCAGTGATTCACCGGACTACAGATCAACACATTTCTGAACATTATGTGCAAGCAAGTCATTAGCAATCAGATCAGCCTGCAGAACACAGTCTGCCTAAATCT
Source organism: Puntigrus tetrazona (assembly GCF_018831695.1). Taxonomy (NCBI): domain Eukaryota; kingdom Metazoa; phylum Chordata; class Actinopteri; order Cypriniformes; family Cyprinidae; genus Puntigrus; species Puntigrus tetrazona. Next base: position 22,185,821 of record NC_056701.1, on the reverse strand, counting down.
CACACACCTGCACAGACTTCAAAAAGGCATCAAAACAGAGAGATTTACATGCTCTATCAGCTATAAAATCTTCCTCATCAAACTAGAGATAGTCTGAGCTTTTATAACTCTGCAATCAGTTAAGAAACAGACGGTGTTATCAGAATCAAAGCGGCCTGAAGGGGGGATACTGCCTTCCTTAATTCACTGTTACACACACACACACCGTCTAAAGGTATCCATACAAGTCATCAGCCTGCATCACGGTGATGGAATCTTCCGGACTGATGGGCCACAGCAGGAGGGATGTCATGTTAGCTGCAGACATGGAAGTCTGGCTGGGAGCTGCTGCTTGTAAATGACAGCCATTTTCTTACTGCACTCGGCAGGTCGTTGAAAATACTGCCGCTACGATGCATGGAGGGTGAAGTGGGAGTGCTAAGATCATTTCAGTAGCAACAAATTGTTTGTAATAATCTAAAATGTTAACTGGAACTGGGCTGGCCCTCTTCAATTTAAGGGCAGGCTATTCCACGCAGCAGTAGCGGTCAGACAAACGCAATAATGGTTTCACAAACACTGCCATTAGGCATGGCTGGATCAATTTTCATCAGTCACGATATACAGAGCCTAATTTAGCATGAAAGTAAACGCAAATATGCTGGAATGCACATTTAAATGCTGGAAAATACTGCACTCAGTCACAACAAATACATACATTATATATATATACACACACACACATACATATATAAATAAAACGGTTAGTTCAGTGCCTGGATTCTGATTGGTTAGCAGCTGTGTTTTATTATTTTATTCACGATACAGCACGGCTATGACCGCTTTACCCAGCGGTTCTGTGTATCCCTGAGCAACGCCCTTAGCAACCACCGTTCAATCAATGATAGTCAATAATACAGAATAAAACTGTTCCGTGTATTATGCATTTTGGCAAAATTAAATGACTTATTTACTTAATGAAGTATGAGTGACCCCTGTTGGCGTTATGATGCATCTTTCATCTTTAATTTTGAGACCATGCCCTCCCCCATCTAATAAATGCTTAGATATTTTGCGTGTGTGGCGCACATCTATGTGAAAGAGTGCAGATTTCCCACGTGATGAGGGAATATTACTGTATCTAATAGCTTTCTGTTTCAGGTATGATTGTATATGCTCATATGTCCATCAGTTTACACTGTAATTATACTTATAATCTCCTGCTACGCCACATCTGTTTTTAAACTAAAGACGCGTCTTCTCATGATGAGAGATAAGCTGATGTATTTGCGTGACAAAAATATCATATATGGTCAAAAAAAATGATGCAGCGGATGATAAGCTATTCTGTTTTTAATTCAGCTCCATTAGATGAGAGGTGCATTCAGAACATTCTCTTGCGTTTGTTGCTTTCAGGAACTATTTTTTTTAGTGGAAGGACTGCATTGTACGAACTTGCTTCAATTTCAATATTTTTAGTTAATTTTTTTATTATGTGGTAAGCATTTTATAAAAGGGTCACACTTATAGGTAACACTTAAATACGACTTTTCTCTCAATAAATGTTTTATTTGTTGCTTATTCCTTTTAGTAAGGTATATAATTTATATAAATATAAATATATTTTATATAATATTATATAATATAATCTACATATTATATATATATATATATATATATATATATATATATATATATATATATATATATTTATTTATTTATTCTGTAACAATTATTTTTAAATAAATAAAAATTTACCAAAAATAAATAATTAAATCATTCATTAAAAAAATAATAATAATAATAATTAAACTATGGTTAAGCAGCAAACTACAGATAACGGTCCACTATTAAGGAGATTAATTTCTTCATAATATAGTCTCTATATTCTAATGACATGAATGTTTTTAATCAATAAATTGATCTGCCTGCAAAAAGATCTAAAGGACCAAAAACAATCAGCTGAAGTCAAGTATCTCTTTTCAAATCTTTGACTTTTCCAAGTGTCACACAGCGTAACTGGAGAGCTACTGTGGGCATATAAAACTCTCTGGCCTGAGCCACTGTTTTGAGCTTGATGGATTCAACAGGAGCGTGAATGACTAAGAGCCAAGAGCCGCAGAGCTTTATATTTTATACAGTCTCTCTTTGACTAATGCCTCCCACAGCGCAGTGTTACAGGAATCGCATGCTGTTTGTTTTCTACTGCTCTACAAAGCCAATGAACGGAGAGAGTGCCGGGAAGGGAGGGGGGGTGGGGGGTCGAGTGTCGTCTTGTGACTACGAGGTTTGGGTCGTGTGCAATGAAACAAAACACTCTTTATCACACACACACACACACACAGAAGAAGAACAAAGAAGAGTAGATAGGTATAGGTATGAATGCATGCAGCACATTCCCAGAATATGACAGCATGTAGAAACACACACTAGTCGGTGGACAAGTCAATTTTACCGTGTGTGTGTGTTAGTCACACTAATTAGTCTGTGTTCCTCTGAAACACCTCAAGACTTACAGAGGGAGACAATAGTACGAATTTGACCTGAGATTTTTCTTTCCTTGAGAGAAAACTTCACACAGAGCGAGGAAATGCAGTTAAAGCTGTACACACACACACACAAAGAGCTATGCAAACACACAGCATCTTCCCTTTGTCCCTATCACTTCCTTTCCAAACACAACACAGCAGCTCTAATGTAAAGTACAGAAACTTGGGCTCCAAAAAGAGAACAAACTCCTCTGTTTATAAACGCAGCCTACACACTCCATCTACTGATGCTTCCTGATCCCGATCTTCTGGCATAAGAAACTTTAAACAGAGGGGCATGTTTCTTCAGCAAAGCAGTGGTAAATTGTCTCAGAAAAAATCTTTTAATTTGAAACCAGAAGTTTGATTATTCAATACCATGAAATTTGCAACGTACCTATTGCACCTATTCTTACTATTAAGTAGCATGAATATTCCAGGCATGCTGGATGATTATTATATGTGTGTTTGTGTGTGTGTATATGTATTTAATGTACATGATAATATAATACAAACAAAAATAAAAAACAACTTCCTTAAAAAAAAAAAAAAAAAAACCTTCAGGAGTAAACATACTTTTGCAAATCCACCAACTACAAGTGTTCTTTGTTGCAGCCTGAGAACTTATAAATACAACGCTGTTTCCAAACACACCTGTGCATCCCAGAAACTGTGACGAAGCAAGCAAACGAGACTGAAACTGCTGTCTCCCAGGGCAAGCAAGCAGTCGAAACAAACAGCCAAGACATCACCTGAGCCGAGCAGGTGTGTCGCGTTTCAAACTGACAAAAGAAACAGCGTGCTTTATTCTCCCGCAAGTCATCAGAGTTCATCTATTGAGAGTTTACAAAAAGATCAAGCAGGGAAAATACATGGACAGACAGTGACACAATTCATCTGAACAGACAGAAACACGACATGCTGCTTCAAGTTTGCCCACAGTCATGCTCATCCACCACCAACAAAACTACAAAATGTTTTCTAGAAGTAATTATCCGAGTATGAGAGGTCAAACTGTCTGACTGAGTTCAGTTGGGGTTTTTTCCTCCATCTAATCTCGCTAGTAATCTAAAGTCTACATGACTGTGCCACAGGCTACGGTGTAGAGTGATAATTACCAGAAAATGAAGCTTTATCTAAACAAATTGGCAGTTTTTGCCCAGGCAGAAGCCCATGAAGAGAGAACGTCAGCCAGCGGGGGGTTTTGGGCGGGTGTGCTGTGAGGTGATGTGGGGGGCATCAGGCGTCGCAGCCCAGGGTTTGAACAGATTTAATGGAGAGCCTGAAATCAAAGAGTCCACACATCTTCAAAAAGAGCCCCTGCCCGTTTGTTCTCGCTGCTTTTCAAAGAATTCCCTGCTTCACTTCTTACTTTGATTCACAGTCAAAATAATTGGCCAGTGTCTCCTCGCCTTTCACCGCTGATGTGAAGGGCTTTAAGTTTCTGTGAGTTTTGACAGTTCAGCGCATGCACTGTAAAGCCTGTTGGTCTGACTGGAAGCAAACATCTGAATAAAGCCATGTGACTTAAAGCATATGCTGCATATTGCTGTTAAATATTCTGGGGCGAGTAAGATTCTAAATTATATATAAAATATTTTTCCCTCCAAGAAGAAAGGAAGGAAGGATACGCTAAAAACAACAACTTGTAAATATGCCAAAGTGACAGTAAAAGCAAGTATAATGTCACAAAAAAAAGTATATTTCGAAAAAACTTGATTCTATTACGCAAAAAAAAAATGTGCTACCTTCACTACTGTAGACCTGCTTAAACATTACTACCTAAAACATTATTTACCCAATGACTAACGACACAATGTTGCTTTATCTACTCACTTACTGCCTCTGCACACAACACTGAACTCTCTGAGAGAGAGAGAGAGAGAGAGAGAGAGAGAGAGAGAGAGCAGTTATAAATTGTGCCACTGTTGCCGCTGAAAAGAGGAGAAATTCGTGGCACTGCTGTGACACAACTTCCTGTGTTTAGTTTGGGAGGTGCTGAGAGGACGATCACTGTGATGGAAATAGCACGAAAAAGTTAAATGTATCGACCCTTTGCCACAATTAACCAGCCCAAAGAGTGTAAACGCTGATTTTGGATGCTTGAATGTTCCAATCCGGGCCTGTTTAATGTCATACGAAGCATGAAGAGGTTAGTCTATTCACAGAAGGGTGAAACATTCTCTGATCAGACTGCCAGTCGTTCTGTGTCTCACATCAGGTGACGGGACGGAGCAGGACGAGGGGAGACTGTAATGTAATTGGGCAGGACGGGCCGGTTCTGCTCCTGCAGTCCCGGTCGAGTTAGTGCTCCAGAAATCCCATCCTGCATGTGGCAGCGCTCCAGTCCACGGTCTCTTTGCTGCCGAGAGCGAACGCGGCCCACTCTAGCTGTCAGGAAAATTATGGATCCTGGCATCACCTTTAGAATACAAATCAGGGAAAATCACAGAGCTGGCGTGTGCTGCTTTTCAGAGGCGATGCCATGCAGGGTCAGTCTGAGGAACACTGTACCACCTGATGTTTCACACAGCAACTGCACAATCAGTGGTTTATGTGTTTAGAAATAAAAAAAGAATAAATATTGTGCTGTACAAAATAATATATTTAAAAAACTGCATGTGTCCATTAACGGATATTGATAGTTATGATGGAGATGATAGTAAAAGACAGAGAAATCTTAAAGAGAGAAATGTATCTTTGAATTTTTTTTTTTTTATTGATACATTTTTATTATATATATAAATATATTTAATGTATAAACACAGCACATTTTTCTGAAATATATACTTTTGTGTGTGTGTATTTATATACACTTATTACACGGCTTCATAGAATACTCGATCCTGATTGGTCAGTCGCCACTTTCAAGGTTTGTTATTCCCAGATAACCGGTAAAACTAATAACACAGGCTCATCCGGGTAACTGCCTGCAGTCAGCTCTGTTCACACTTAGTGGAGACTGTGTTTGTTATAAATTATTAAAACTCAATTTAGACTCTAAAGTTTGCATTTGGTCCGGACCAAAGCAATTGAACTAGCGGACTTTCCTGGTTTGAATACGTTCCAAATCTTCAAAAATAAAATCATATAAATTGCTCAGAAAAGAAAGAAAGAAAGAATACGAATAAATAGAATAAATACCTAAAAACACAAAATAAAGAAAAGAATTAAAATCTTAGAAATAATTGTGCTGTAAAATAGAATAAATAAAAACAACAAATATATTCAAATTATTAATTCATGATGATTATGATGAAACACAGAGAAATCAAATGATATAAATTGCCCACAACATAAATACATACATAAAAAGATAAATAAAATGTAACGAATGCGATAAAATAGTCCATCTTTTTGTTTGTTTGTTTGTTTTTTTGTTGATTCTGTGAGAATTATGTGAACTATTTTGTACCCATGTACATGGTCATAAACCCTGCAGCAATGGTGGACAGTGCTAGTTCCAGTCACTGTGGTGGAATCTTAAAGTTGAGTGCAAATATGCCAGCCGTGGCAATTCTGAGAGGCGATAACGACGGTATTCAAATGTAACACTCTAATTAATGCTTCACTAAGCGACAGCAGAGCGTTGCATAGCAACAGTAGAATCATCATGCTGGTGGAAAATGGAGGGGGTAAGACTGAGAGCGTTTGAGGGGCTCGGTCACGATGAATATACAGCCTAGAAACCAGAATGAGACGGGCCATTAGCTCCTCCACATCATATACTATTACTGCCTTCACGTGCATTCATATGTGACATTGAGAAGCTCTTTTGTGCTAAGGTCTCTGAAGAAGCATGCTTACGCCTGTCCTCAGAGACCAATTGACCGCTGATTTAGTCTTGCTATAACGATAGCTTGAGCCTCATTGCGGTACCTTTCTGTTCTTCTCTATCTTGCCATTTGACATTATAAAACTCATACTCTCTTATTATTACGAAGCACCCAGGAGCTATTTCATGAATGGTTTCTTGTTCTATCTTACAAAACCTGTAAAGATTCACATTTCACTCCAAATCAAAGGGGAAACATTTTGTGTAAAGAGTACATTTACTATAAAGAGCATGTAGCCTATCTACCTACGCGACTATTTTTGGATTTGTGACATTATTTTGTTATAATCATAATTTTCTCCATTATTTCTTATTACTATTTTTTATATATATGATGTGCCTTCACTTTTTTGCAATACTGAAGATTTATAATGATAATTCCCATCAGTGAAAAACTGTAATACAATGACTATTTCATAAAAAAAAGGAAATGCAAACAAACTAATAAACAAACACACACACACACACACAAATACATACACATTACAATCGTTTTTGTGTTACTGTAACAGGAAATATGGAAATGTGCTAAATTAGGAGAAATGTGTGTCACAATGCAAGGACATTTTGAATCCTGGGATTTTATGAAGGAAAGCAAGGAGAAGCTGTTCTGTGTGGTAAGCAGTTTTAGAGGTTAAAACATCTCTCTGGCTTCCTCGCAATCACACACCCAACAAAAAAAATTATCCTGTTTCCTTGGAGTTTGATTTCAGGACGACGGGCAAAAAATAACCTGGTCAGGTGGTGCATTCGATATCTCATGAATAATCCAGAGACAGACAGAAATCAACAGACCTACGGGATAAAGGGACAAGAAATATCTTTATATCTATTTTAAGAAACACTGATGCTTAAATTATCATTGGAACTGTAACCAACATCCAGTATCTGCTCGGAATGGATGCTCAAAGATAACTAAAAAAACAACAAAAAAACTCCTCATTTGCAAAAACCAATGTAGAAATAGGATACGGTTTTTTAAAAAGTAGCCACCGCCAGAATTTTTTATGATTTTCACCTAAATGTGACGGCCTTCGGAATGTTTTCTGCTAAAAACATGTATTTGGCGGGAAAGCGTTGTAACCTAAATGATGAGCTATCTTTACATCGGAGGGGAAAGAGTCGATGTCAAATGCATTTACGTGCATATAGCTGCTAAAACATAGACATACGACTTACGTCTTATGAGGATTGTGGATATAATGAACCAACAGAAGCCAAGTGTCTTGAAGATAATGGACCAGACAGAACAAACAAGACTTAAATTTGAAAAATAGAAAAGCAAAAAGAAAAAAATAACTGAGCCAGAATGTCTCATGAGGATGATGCACCAAAGAGAATTGAAGAATGATGAGCAAAAACGGTTTTAGGGATTTTGATCCAAACACATTAACAAAATGACAGAAAACAAGCAAATAATTGTTAATATTTCTACAATTCTGCTTCGAGGCTAGTAGCTATGCTACTACATGGAAGACACGGTACAACTGAAGAGCATGTCAAAGACGTGACCTCTATGGCTTGACTGGTCAAACTCTTTAAAGCATGAAAGCATATCACATGTTGCTTTTTGTACACTTAAGGAGGTACAAAATGAGGTTTCTTCCTGTCTTCTTTTCAGACAAGGTTTCTCCGTGTAATGGAAGAAAGTGATTTACTCTTATCTATGTGATGGATTACAGCACGGGATTCTCAAACACTGATGCAAGACCAACTCAAATGGTTATTTTATGATTACCAAAGCATTAATAAAACGGACCAGGAAGACATCAGCTTATTAGGCAAAAGCAGCTGGCAGGACATCAAAAGCTCAGCCGGACTTCCTTCACGTCTTTCTGTGAGATCTCAGGGAGCAGCTGGCTCTTTGGAGGTTGGGGGTGAGTGCTGGATCGGACACACAACGGCCGGATTTCCTCCTCTGGTCAGGAGCCTGTGCGCTCGTTCATTTCCTGATAAAGCTTCAGATTTAGATGCACAGATATGAAATTCTTCAATTACACATTTCTAACTGATTAAGCTAAACTGATTGGCTAAAAGACATTGCAGATGTAAAACATTTCCATCAAGTGTTTTGCTGTTCGCAAAAATTTGGGATAATGTTAAGAAGGTTCTTGCTTGATCAAAATACATTAAAGTTAGTAGTGTGAAATATTATTCATTTAAAATAAAGGTTTATTATTTTATGTTAAAATGTAATTTATTCCTCTGATAACAAAGCTGAATGTTCAGCATCATTACACCCGCCTTCAGTATCACATGATCCTTCACAGATTATTCTAATATACTGATTAGTTATTATTTTCAATATAGAAAACAGTCTCTTTAATGAATATAACATTCAAAAAAAAGCATTTATTTTAATATTTTACAAATATTCAATCTTAGTTATTAGTTAATATTTTATAATATTTAATTACACAGTATTATTATTTTTTTATTAATCTGAATTATTCTAAACGTTTGTCCAGTAATGTACACTGAATCAAAACAGTGCCCTGGTTCTAGTTCAGTAACATTCTTATGGGCTCATTGTTTTGTCCACTTTCAGTCTATTGTGTTTTTCCCTCCAGCCATCCTTCCCACAATGCACCGGTAAAAGGCTGAGGCCTTCGCTTGCATAAAAAGCGAGCCCGAGGGCAGGTGTTTCAAGCAAAAACCCGTTCGGGCAGACGGCCACGGAAAGATTTAGGACGATCAGTCACCCAGCAATTAACAATACAGAGATACAGAGGGAGAAACTAGTAAATGGACACACATCAGAATCAATGAATCATGCCGGCCAGACTGACCTAGATTCGGTTTCCAAGCAATCCTCCTCCTCCTTGTGCTACTTAGAACGGCCATCAATAACATCGGCGTGCCTCTTTAGTGCTAAACAATGAACGTTTGGCTCCGAGGAGCACCAGTGGGGGTTTGAAAGAAGACAGGCAGGAGATACCGCGTGAACTCAGACTGTTCATTTCGGTCTGGTAAAGCCGTCGAGATAATGCGTGAGATGCGTGCCGATGCAACGGGTCAAGAATGTGCTACGCTACGTAAACACAACAGAGGATAGAGTTACATCAAGATGAATGTTATTGTTAAGCGCTGGCAGAAAAATACAGTCAGGGCCAAATACACCATCAACATCATCACAGCTGAATGCGTGATTTATGAGTGTTCGTGCCATCTTGGTCACGTTTAAATAAATGAATAAGAAGAGTAAAACCTTAGGGGTGGAATGTAGTCAAGCTATGTTGAGGCCAATACAACCTGTTTTATTCTTTTAAACCATTCGTTTTCCAATAAGGCCATAAAAAGGGAATTTATAGTGTAGGGAAGTAGCAGTGGCATACTATTATTGGCTGGCTGTACAGTATAGAACCAAACAATAAAAAAAACACTAAACATCTGAACTGAAATGGCATAACATTTAAAATGTTGTGATTTGGCATTTTCTCCATAAAAAACAGGCACTTAATGTATAAACCTTATAAAACTGACACTAACACAAAAAATTTTCCACTTACAAATTTTCCATTTGCTGTTTTTATATATATATATATATATATATATATATATATATATATATATATGTGTGTGTGTGTGTGTGTGTGTGTGTATGTATATGTATATATATATATATATATATATATATATATATATATATATATATATATATATATATATATATATATATATATATATATATATACACACACACACATATACACACACAATTTTATTTTTTTCATTTTTTTTTTATTTTAAATGTAGGCTACTAAATGTTTTATTCAACTGCTTCATTTGCACAGATTTGTGAAATGCATATTTCATAAAACATGACAAGTGCACATTTTTGATTTCCCGTAAAGCAAATGAATGAGGAAAAATACTTCCAGATTAAAACGTTCCAGATGTGTGGCCACTTTGCTCACAAAGTAATGTAAATCAAAGTGTCTTGCAGCAGTTGAACAGAATACGGAAATGTTGTACTAAATCAGAATTAGATCAGCAGACCATAAGTGATTCTCCAATCAGGATGCCAGATCGATGCTCCCTGTCTACAGTCTCACACACAAGTCACAATCAAGCTGGAAGACATGATTAGTGTTTCCAGGGCGACGGGGCGAGCCACCACTTGTCCTCTTCATTTACCTCAGCAGGTTTTTTGGGAAAGGGCCGGCGGGTTCGGTTCATCTGGCTATCTGACCCCAGGTCGGGTATCAGGTGGCCACACGAAGACATCTGGAGTGTCTAAAACTGAGCCCAAAACCCAAAAGAGCTAAATCACAACAAAAGCCAGGAAAAAAACGATAAAAAAAAAAAACCCATGGAAAACATGACAATTCATCAACTGTTTAAAAGGAAAACTGTTTCTGTACAAACAAAGAAATGGTGTGGTTTGAAATACACATTATAATTTAAATACTTTTAAAAATAAATTAATACTTTTATTCAGAATGAATGCATTACATTTTACACATTTTATTAGTTTTTACAAAAATATGAAGCAGCACAACATTGATAATAATAATAATAATAATAATAATAATAATAATAATAAATAATAATAATAAGTGTTTCTTAAACATTCAGCTTGGATATGACAGGAACAAATGTTAATTAGAAATAAAACAAAATGTTAATTAGTATTAATGTTTCAAAATGTTTCAGCCTGGGTGAGAATGACTTAATAGCAATAATAATAATAATAATAATAATAATAATAATAATAATAATAATAATAATAATAATAATAATAAAGTCATTGCATTAATATTGCTTTAAAATCTTGTCCTGGATTAAAGATACTGAATGGATTTTGTTTATGGTTTGGCATTATATTGTAATGTAAAAATAAAGCTGTATAATACTCAGAGGATGACATTCATTTTAATTTTTATTATATCTCTCATGCAGAAAAACACACACAACTGAATTAAGTATTACTGGTAGATGGAAGAAATCACTACGGGGGAAAATCAATACAGAAAAACAGCGCTGGTTATAACTAAAAACCTAAAAAATAAAACAAATCTGATAAGCAGCTTTAAATTCACAAGTCAATGAATAGTAATTTTGTACAGTAATTTATCTTAAATAGAATCAGCATAGCATGAAGGATTTGCCCTATGGTGTGAAACCGAATATTATTTAATGTCACACTATATTACTATTCATACAATGTAGCCAAGTATCCGAAATCACTGGATCTTTTAAACTGACTCTTTATCAGAGCTGATAAACCTGGAGCCCAGAAAAAACGTATAATTTCCTAAATAAGCTGATCTTTTGACACCCTGTTCTTTCCTGCACGAGCAAAATCTGCCCATTTACAATATACAACATAAGGCAAACCACACACACACACACACACACACATATATATGTATATAAATAAATAATACATAAGGCTACTAAACATACAGTATATTTTAATATGTCTGAATATTTCTTCACGTGTGAACCGAGAACATGTCCAAGATAGCGTCGTAAATTAATATATATAGACCTGTCATGTCAAAAACCATTTGTATTCATCACGCACTCACCCTTACAGTGCAGAAATACTGTTCAAATGATCTTCTTGTGTTTTGCATCTATTTACTGCCCAGAGAGAGCGGCCCATTATGATTGAAACATTTTTTAGAGACTGATGCAATAACACAAATCCATGTCAAAGTGACAGGGGTGTGGGCTTAATGAATATATATGAGCTCTTTTATGGCCTGAACGTGTGTAATCCCAGGGTTAAACAAATTCCCCCTGTGGCCGCACACTCCCATGAGGCCTCTTGGTGGCATGAACTGTCAATCAATCAGACTAGACAACAAATCCCTGTGGCGCTGACTGACTTTTACACACACACACACACACACACACACACACAGGAGCTGGACACACAGGAGGCGTCTTAAATGACCAGCCAATGGCTGTGAAACTGAGGTGAAAGTGCTGTAAACCTGTAAACGTTTATATGTTTATACTGTGTGTGTGAAAGTGTTGTATATCGGACAATGAAGATAAATAGATAATGATGTATTTATTGTCAGAGAGGCAAGGCAGATAACAAAATGTGCTTGAGTTCTACAAAAACAAGCTGCAGAGAAAACGAGAACATTAGACCAAACTAAAGCTATTCGGATAAATAAAGCCTGGGATTGGAAACCGAGTTTCACCTCTCATTGTTTATGAACTGCCGCAGCATTATGGGAAACTAAATGTCCACATCACTGTTGCTATGAACACTGGAACGATTCCTCTGAAAACAACTACATTACACGCATGCAATGAGTCCAGTGCATCTGTGCAGAGAAAACCAACACTGAACCCCGAACCTTCTGACCTGGCCAGTAATTTGCTTTTCAAATTAAGATTACAAGAACTTTTACATAAAACCTCAGAAATATTGATAGGATTTCTGAATCATTGAATATCAAGAGGGGTTCTCACTTTGACCTGAACTAACCTAGCCTTTTTTTTAAATGATAAGAATTTAATATTTTTAAAAAAGCAATAGAAAAATTTCATTCAATAGTAAATAAAAAAAATATATAAATAAAATTAAAAACTAGTATACACTGTCATGGCAATAAAATGGTTTTTATTTGGCATAAATAAATAAAATAAATAAATACTATACAACATTTAGTTCTTTTTGACATTAAGCCTCACACAGAAAAGAAAAAACGCAGTATTTTTCATTCAGTAACTAAATGGATTAAAATCATTATTTGCATTTTTTATGTATTTTCAAAAGTTATGGATTTTATCACGTCATCGACTTGCTGACTTCATGGAAATGTTTCTGTAAGTCGCTGTATTTGAAGATAAAAATAACTAAATAACATACATCATAAATGCAATGCAGAACTTGGTTCCAGGCATCAAGAGACATGTTAGTGGACATCAAAGCTGCAATAATCTTACCCAAGTTATTTAAAGATCTACTATGAATTTAAGTACGGAAGAGCTTAAAATATCTGTAAAGCCACTGGTCAAACCTACAGCAAGGGGCTCGCGGATCAAAGCTGTATAATATGCCTCTTTCCTTTCTGCATAAAATGTCCTCGCCTTATTAAAAAGGTGTTATCCATCTTGCTTAAGGGAAAAACGTAGCTTAAAGTTAACACAAAATCCAAATGACTTCAAAGGAAAAAAGAATATTTATCTTTATAATTCTTCATCAAAATATAATAATTCGCTCAGCTCCACGAACAACTTGTTATTTAAGGCCCCCCAACCATTTACAGTACAGACCAGCTATCAAAATGAACAAAAGCAAGTCCTGCCAATATCCCGTTTCACTCAAAAATACATTAAGTTAACCCAGCTTTGTAACGTAGACTAATAGTGCATCACTTCAACGGCTTTCCTTTTTTTACTGGGAAAGAACATAACGCTGTGGGAGCTCAGGCAGGCCCACAGAGCTTATACTAAACGTTTTACTCACAATATGAAAAACAGGCTCATTAGCCCGGTTAAAGGTCAACCGAAGCAGCGAGACACACCATACGCATGTTATGAGGTGTCTAACCATTCCCTCATTAAGGCAAAACTTATGTTTCAAAGAAACAGGGAATAACGGCAGCTGCGACAGATCCCGCGCCCCACGGTCACCATGGCGATGGCTGCCGGGGCTCCACGCACAGAGAAACGCAGACGTGTGAGACAGACGCGTAATTAACAGCAAAAAAAACAGCGTCTTTTAAAAAATACCGCAAGCCTCTGATGTGTTGTAAGTGCTACCTTGAAGTATTTTTAATAATTTGGGGGATTAGGGAGTAACTAATTCATCAAAAAGTCAATTGAAAACTTTATTGTTTCTGAACAAGATATAAAACGGTCCCCTTAGGTGAAGCGGAAACAATTTGAAGGCCATTTTCAATCTAAACGCACTACAGAATCTTTCATGTCAGCGTTTGGGGGGCGTTTTATTGGAGGTCACTCTTCAGAAATGAGTCCGACAAGTAGCTATTAGCAGACAATTAGCGACATATTAAAAGCGATTAAAATATCACTTTAATCAGAAATATGCACCCTGAACAAAAACAGGAACAGCAAGAGGAAAAAGTTAGAGAAAACACTGACTTGTGGCCCCTATTTGTGAGATCCTGCCAAATCCGTTCTGCTAAATGTGTGTTTAACCTGTGTGAGCATGTTTTAAGGTTTGCTCTGCTTTATTTCGGAGCGGAAACTGTCCCCAGAAGTAATCCAAATCTGACAAAACCGCTGGGATATCCTGAACTAAAAAAAAAAAAAAAAACGTAACCTAAACGACTCACAAATAGAAATGCATTTAGTATTTCTAAAAATGTACAAAGTTCTCTTAAAGGCACAGATTATGTGCTAATATAATAATATAATGAAGTGTCGTATATGGCAATATCTTAAACCCTTGTGCTTATGGGGAACATTTGTGGTCCCCATGAAGAAACAAGCTTAAGAAGAATAAAAGCTTATACAGAATTAAAATTTTTGAAAACCTAAAAATGCAGAAAATGTTTTGGTGTAGAGCAATAGAAAATATTTTTTTACAGTATAAAAACCATTGTGCCTATGGAATGAACCCATGAAACATGTAAACCTAATGTGTGTGTGTGTGTGTGTGTGTGTGTGTGTGTGTGTGTGTGTGTGTGTGTGTGTGTGTGTGTGAGTGGTGGGTGGAGTGAGTGGTGTGGTGAGTGAGTGAGTGAGTGGTGAGTGTGTGTGGTGAGAGAGAGAGAGAGAGAGAGAGAGAGAGAGAGAGAGAGAGAGAGAGAGAGAGAGAGAGAGAGAGAGAGAGAGAGTGTGTGTGTGTGTGTGTGTGTGTGTGTGTGAGAGAGAGAGAGAGAGAGAGAGAGAGAGAGAGAGAGAGAGAGAGAGAGAGAGAGAGAGAGAGAGAGAGAGAGAGAGAGAGAGAGAGAGAGAGAGAGAGAGAGAGAGAGAGAGAGAGAGAGAGAGAGAGAGAGAGAGAGAGAGAGAGAGAGAGAGAGAGAGAGAGAGAGAGAGAGAGAGAGAGAGAAATAAATGGGGCCTAGATGTTACATAAATCTTACTAAACTATCCCTGTAATGATAATTGCAGATGCGTGAATACACTGAAAGTCCCATTATGGTTTAAAGTTCAGGTCAAGGTCAAAGGTCAGATTGCGGTGCTAACTTAAGAGCGGCCATTCTTTGAAAACAGCTGAGAAACACTTAAACTGACCTTCCACAAAAGTGTAAGATAATCAGAAATGTTTTTTTTTTTAAATCGAATGAATCACCAGACAATAGAAAAAGAAAGACAAAAACAAAAACCAAACAACACTAAACAAAAACATAAAACGGTATAAAACAAGTAAACAAACAAAATGAAACCAAACAAAATAAAGCAAAAAATAAATAAATGAATGGCACCAAACAAATAGCAAAACGCTTTCAGATGTTATATGCATCTGGCTGGGAGACGCTTCAGGAGTTTTTAATTGAAACACGCAACACCAGCGAGCCTTAAAATCTACCTTCCTGTAACTAAAATCAAAAGTTTTGAATTCCTCCCGAGGAACGTGATTTTGCTGATAAATCGCTAAACCGTGCTGATTCGTGTGGTTATCATACGGTGCCTCACGCTGTTAAGCCATTAGCCTGAACATCATCTATGTTGTTAGCCAGGTCTGACACTGTCACTCAGATGTCCTCCGCGTGCCCTGGGTACGCCTGGCACTCGTGGTATTTTAGGAAAGGTAATATAACCCATGCAGCGGGTGTGTGGGGTCCCTGTGGTGCAACACACACACACACACACACACACACACACACACACACACACACACACACAGCTTCGTCAGCCAGCCTGCCACAGCAAGACGGCAGGCTCTGAAAGAGGACAGAGCGTGTGCTGAGTTTAACGTTACAGGCGCAGTCACCTGACCAAGGGCAGATGACGGACAAGAGGAGACTAACTGAATGTCAGGATTACAGCCGCAATCATTCATTCCCACAGCCATTTTAAATGAAACCGCAACGGTCCAGTACACATAAATTATCAAGAACAAGACTCGCAGAAGACTCGTCCGATTCAACCATTCAACGCTAAGAACGTAAACACGTACTTTAAAGTCCTCCAAAAACCCAATTCCATCAAAAGCTTTGATTGTGTGTACGTGGTGAAATTCGTGCCTTTGTACGTTTTAATCGTCGGTTTTTCCCAGCACTAGCAGGACCACGCAGTGGAGACGTTACAGAAGATGGCAACGAGGGAATCAGAAAGGCAGTGGATTGTGACTAAGACCCCTGCGGTGACAGCACCCACTCAGAACTCCTCCGTGGAGATGACGAGGGTCCAAACAAATCTGCCTCAACATAAACAACATGGCTGAATGTTTGCGCTTTACAGACAATAATCATGAGAGCATACTTCTTTCCCTTCTGTGCCAGTGTGTAGCAAGCATGGCTGTTTCTAACACGCTGCCAAGGAGATATACATACACCGCCGTTCAAATGTTTTTGGTCGGTAAGGCTTTTCTTTTTGGAAATTGATACTTTTATTTAGCAAGAATGCATTACGTTGACCATGAAGACATATAGTTATACAAGCAAAACTAACACAAACAATTAGAAAAATGAAGATTCAATTTAAAATAAATCCTGTTCTTCCAAACTTTCTATTTGTTCCATATGTTTTACGTTTACACAAAAATATTAAGCAACTATTTTCGACACTGATAACAATGGGATTCTTTTCTATGAGCAGCAAATCAGCATAATAGAACGATTTCCAAGTCTGAAGCAATGACTTGTAACGGTGGCGTATTTTATTCACAAAACACAATATGAAAAGTTAGTTCGGGCGCCAGGCAGATTAAATCCACCAACAAAATAGTTTAGTTCAGAATGAGCTGACCACCAGTTACACACTGTTTACACTCACATAATCCACACCCATGAACAAGCACGAGGAAAAAAGATACATATATACGTATAAATTCAGTGAAAATGTATAATTGCAGATTTTCCCCAAAACAAGACAAATGATCACATCACTCAAGTTCTTTTAAGTAGGCTATACAGAGTTCATAAGAAGAAAGAAAAGAAAAGAGGAAAAGAGAAAAGGGAAAAAAACAAGGCTTTTTAATTCCCAGGGACTTAATTTCCCAGAACTCACAAATTTACCATCAACATTTATGACCTATGAATGTAACAATTATGAATAAAATGTGCGTTTATGTGTTTGTGTGTGAATTTGTTTGTTACAATGTGTCGTCGGGGCAAATACTATCTGTTCGAGTTTGTAAAGTAGTGCCCAATGTTCAATGTGCGCTCTCCTAGGCTCCGCCTCAGCTCGCATATGATTAAAGTTCAGATAAAGCGTGTTAATAATAATATAAGTGAGCATGAGTACCTCAATCCATTTGGAATCAGCTCACTCTTACGACATCTTACGAGCAATCCGAAGCACAGACGCCAAACACTCAGATCCAATGAACAGCACCCCAGGCGGAACTCCCAAGCACAGACTCGACGCGGCGATCCAACGACAGCGTCCACAACACAAGCGATATCCTCCAATCCTCCGACTGTGGAACAATCCGAAGCACAGACGCCAAACACTCCGATCCGATGAACAACACCTCAGGCGGGACTGCTAAAGCACAGATTCGGCGATCGCACCAGCAAAACTCCGCAGCATTCACATAGGATCGCCGGTCTCCCCAGTCATTGCATTGAAGAATCAAAATGTACAACACCAATAATCGGAATCACTCGCGACTCATGAGTCGCCTCCGCCCTGACAGTTGCACTTTGACCCCCGACGCACACACACACCCCCACATTTTTGTGTGCCACTTTTATCTGTTAGGTCCGCTTTGTATAACGTGGTACGTTTCTTATTGGTCACACACACACAAATAATAATAATAATAATAATAATAATAATAATAATAATAATAATAATAATAATAACAAAAATACTGTACGATTCATTTAATCGCTACATTCCCCCTCCCTTGGAAAAAAAAAAATAAAAAAATCTTCCTAGTTACTCAATCAGAATCCTAGAAATTCTTCTTCATCCTCTGAAGTTTCCTGAAATATTTGCAAAAGTTTTCCTTATTTTGAATCTCTAGTTCTTCTGCCGTGGGGTAGCACGGTTTCATGTTACACACATGGGCTGTGTGGACATGATCGCCTGTAGTCTCCTGTGCCACACGGTAATTAAGTGGACCCAACTTCTGGATAATCCGGTAGGGACCTTTCCATTTTGTGGCTAACTTGGCAGTAAATTTGTCTTTAGCACTCGACTGAGGAAAGTTCCTAATCCACACACGATCTTGTTCCTTAAATGTTAGCTCCCTTCGATTTTTGTTGTAATTCCTTGTTTGTCGTTACAAGAGCTCTTTTACTGTTACGCAATCGCTTTAAGCTGGAGCTGTTTGATATCATGAACCACATCATATCCAGACATATCTGGCTTAAAACTCTGGTCTCGAAGGAGTTTGTCCATTGGACTCTGCAGCTTCCTTCCTAGTTGCAGTTCCGCTGGAGTCATACCTACGGTTTCTTGGGCGGCAGAAATTCAGGGCGAATCTGAACTCAGGTAAATGCTGGTCCCACTTGCTGTGATTCTCATCCAGGTATGCAGCAATCATGCATTTAAGTGTGCGGTTGACTCTCTCAGTCATATTCGTCTGAGGATGGTATGCTGTGGTCAACTTGGGAGTTACCTTCCATTTCTCACAAATCTCCTTAAAGACAGATGACATAAATTGTGTTCCTCGATCAGATAACACAAAATCAGGCACACCCCACCGGGTCAGAATTTCTTTCCTGAAAATTGCAGCGACTGTTTGAGCCGTGGCATTACGCATGGGAACATCTCCACCCAGCGAGAGAAATAATCAATGAAGACCAGAAGATATTGATGTCGGCTGGAACTAGATGGCAAAGGCCCCATGATATCCACCCCAGCATTTCATTAGGGTGAGTGACCATAGTGTGTTGTAATTTTCCAGCAGCTTTTTGATTGACAGTCTTAAACTGTTGACATTTCACACATCTCTTTACCCATTTCCTTACATCACTCCACATCCCATGCCAATAGGCCACCTCTTGGATTCTTTTATAGGTCTTGTATACTCCTCCATGACCACTCAAGGGGCTGGCATGATAGTACTGAAGAATCTGGTGAATGAGGTTACTAGGAATGCATATTCGAAAATGCAACTTATCATCCAGATAAACTTTACGATAAAGTTTGTCTTCCAGTACCTCATACTGCTCTTTCAGATTGACATCACCTTTACGCCATATCCTGGAATATTTTCATGATGACCACGTCTTGATGTTGTTCTTCCCAGATCTTCTCCATAGAGATTGGAAATTCATCTGGCTCTTTTTGACTAGTGTACAGGTTGCAGTTAACACTGTGAATTCGAGAGAGTGCATCAGGTGCCACATTTAGTTTACCTTTCCTGTATTCAACAATAAAATCAAATCTCTGTAAGCGTAGAGCCCATCTGATCAGCCGACTGGAAGTCTTGGTGGAGTCCATTACCCACTGTAGTGCGGAATGGTCAGTCACAACAGTAAACAGCTTGTGTTCGAGATAATGCTGCCACTTCTCAAGGGCCCAAACAACTGCCAAACACTCCTTCTCAGTCACAGAATAATTTCCTTCCGCATGGTTTAAAGCTCTGCTAGCATAAGCTATAACCACCTCTTTCCCATAATCCTTCTGTGTCAGCACTGCACCCAATCCGGTTTCACTCGCGTCAGTGTAGACAATGAAAGGATGTTGTAAATTTGGGTGTCCCAAAATGGGGGGAGTGATCAAGCAATTTTTAAGTTGTTCAAAGGCTTGTTGGCACTGTGGGGTCCATTGGAATTCCTTGCCCTTCTTTTTCAGAGAATTAAGTGGTTCAGCAATCTGGGTAAAATGAGGAACAAAACGATGGTACCAACCGGTTAAACCAAGAAACCTTTGGACTTCTTTGAGGTTTCTTGGGACTGGGTAGGACCGAATGGCTTCAACTTTGCTGGGATCAGCAGAGATGCCTTGAATGTTCACGACATGACCCAGGAATGTCAATTCCTGCAAGCAGAATTTGCTTTTCTTAAGGTTGATTGTCAGACCGGCTTTTTTCAACTTGTTGAGAACACTCTGAATGTCAAGTAAGTGCTGTTCAACAGTGGGAGAATAGATGATTATATCATCTATATAGACAAAGCAATTGTGGCCACGTAATTCACCCAAAACGATTTCCATCAACCTTTGGAAAGAAGCTGGAGCATTTTTTAAACCAAACGGCATAACATTAAAATGGAATAATCCAAAAGGTGTGATGAATGCAGTTACTGCTGTACTTAAAGGGTCCATAGTCACCTGCCAGTATCCACTATTTAAGTCAATAGAAGAAAAAATCGTAGCACCAGAAAGAGACTCCAAAATTCCTGCCATATTTGGTAGTGGGTAGGCATCACTTTCTGTAACTGCATTTACCTTACGGTAATCAACACAAAAACGAAGACTCCCATCCTTTTTAGGTACTAATACGACAGGTGATGCCCAGCCTGAATGTGAAGGTGATACTATGCCTGCATCCAACATTTCTTGCAGCTGTTTTTCCACAACATGTTGTTTGGTAGGAGACATGCGATATGGTCACTGTTTTATTGGTACTTGTTGGGTGAGGTAAATACGATGTTGAAGAACATCAGTACGACCCAAACTGAGTGTACATACCTGTGAATTAGTCTCAAGAATATAACGTAACTGACCTTTACCCTCAGCGGATAAATGAGCTTCCTCTACAGCATTGTCAACGAAGTTCCGTATATCCTGGTCATCCATGCTGAACATAACTGTAGGTTGGGGAGGAGGAATTGAACTCAAAAGAGAGATAGTACGACTAGAATTCACTTGGTGCCTTCCTTTCCCAAGTCCAGTTTCCGGCACACTTGCACTGCCTGGTTGAAATAAATAATTCACATCTGGAGCAGATTTAAAGGTGTAACTCTTGTCAGTAACATTTATCAGTAACCCACTGAAAAAATAAAATCCAAACCCAGTGCGACTCACGTAAGCCAAAGCTTTGGGCGCTAGAACAGCAACTGGTATGGTGAACTCTTGATCATGGAGACGAATGGAGATGTTCACCCATCCCAGAGGAACTTCTGCTTCTCCATTGGCCAAATATAGAGGTCCAAATGTCCAAGATTGGAGATCACTGCCTGACAAAGCAAGGGTTTTCCAGAGAGTTTCATGAACAAGTGTATAGCTTGCGCCAGTATCAACAATGGCTTTTCC
This sequence comes from Puntigrus tetrazona, assembly GCF_018831695.1. Taxonomy (NCBI): domain Eukaryota; kingdom Metazoa; phylum Chordata; class Actinopteri; order Cypriniformes; family Cyprinidae; genus Puntigrus; species Puntigrus tetrazona. The sequence continues at coordinate 22,164,227 of NC_056701.1, read as the reverse complement.
TGTCCATGAACCAATGGTAACCGGGACAATTAACTGTTGAGGTACACTAACAGGATTTCCAGGGCTAGCACCCGTCCTTGGAACTGGAAAGGTGGAATCAGACTTATCTGGACCTGCTCGAGAGTTCTTTGTGGATGTAGAAGTAATGGAATTGTTTGAAGGTTGACCAGGCTGTTTAGAAGGGTGAAAGTTTCGTTTGTTACTCTGTGGTTGGTGACCTGAAGTCTGGGTAAGTTGAGGAGAAGTGAAGTAAGGACAAACACCAGGTGCATGAAATCCTTTACACCGCCAACATTGCACAGTGGCCTGGGAAGCAGCAACTCCTTTAGATGGCATTATATTGGGCTTCACAGCAATTTTCTCATCACACTGTTTCTGTTGTTCATGATCTCTCTCAGTTGGTGACCCAGACGAACTAGTTCTTCTACAGTAGTGACATGGCTACGAAGATGACTGGCCAGATATGGTTTTATGTTTTTAAGAATCATCTTAACAATGTCTACCTCAGTTAAACTTGGTTTCCATCTTTTACAGAGGGCTCTATAAGTAAAGGCGAAATCCTAATTGACTCCTTCTCTCCTTGGATCCTGTGACGAACACGTTCAGCTAACTCGTCTTCATAATCCTCAGCCAAAAAAGCAGCAAGAAAAACAGATTGGAACTCACTCCATGTGGTGACAGATGTCCTTGCAACTTCCCACCAATCCCGAGCAGTTCCGTATAACACGGTTCTGAACGTGGCTAAAATGTCTGTATCCACTAAAGGATGTAAAGCAAGAAAGTCTTCACAACGTGTTATATAAAGCAATGGATCTGGATCATCAGATGGTTTTCCATACGTAGGGAAGCTTATTTTGATATGATCATTTTTAACCATGGGAGCAGCAACGACTGGAGAATTTAAAGAAGATGGAGGCAAAAGAGAAGGATTAACAGGAGTAGTATGTCTCATGCTTAAATCAGCCATTCTTTTTTCTTGACAATGAAAGTTTTCCTCCATTTTTGATTGTAGTTCTTTCATATTTGTGGACAATCCATCAGTAACTGAAGACAATTGGTGAATTTCATGCAGTAATTGACCACATTCATTCTGTAACTGCTGCTGAATTCCTTTCACATCCTGTTGAATTTCAGATTGGAGCTGTTGTACCATAAAGCGCACCTCTGAAACCAAAGTGTTTTCCATTTCCTGGAGTTCCTTAGACATCATACATTTCATAGCTTTAATCATCTGATCAGACTCAGTTTCAGCTTGTGGTTTCTTTACAGAGAAATGTAAATCAAGTAGTTGTTGCTTAACCTCTTCAACCTTTTCATCCATCTTATTGAACCGACTCTCAGAAGTGAATTGAAGGAATTTCAATTCTTTAGTGAGTTCACTTATGGCTTTTCCTTGTTTGATCATGAAATCATGCATTTGATCCCAGTTACCTTGTGCTTGAGTACTGAGTTGACCAATTCCTCTTCCAGGTGTTGGCAGAGTTATGGGTAGATCATACTGCACCCCAGAAGATGGAGACAATGTTGGTGACACAACAGGTGACACTCCAAGTGCAGACGAGACATAGCTGCATGGGTTCAGCTCCTGTTTGTTCATGTGAATGTCCTGACACCTACTGAAGGATACTTCAAATGAACATGACTTCGAGATTGAACAGGATGATCTGATTGAATGGCTAACTGATTGAATGCAGAAACGTGAGGTGACTGATGCTGCGCAAGTGTCCAATTTGGAGTGGACACATCTGGAACGTCCATATCAACAAAAGTTGAGGGTGAAGAAGGTTGCTCGGCCATAACTACACAAGCACTTTGATGTGGGTATTGTTTGTGTCAGTATTTGTATATACATTAAATTTGCCGTTTAACTGCAAAAATGTAACCCACAATAATTCTTACATTTCAGTGCAACATCCTGCAAAGCAATGTGTAAAATACTTAATTATTCAGTACAACCACAGTCCTATTTAGTTTTAGTCTGCTTCCCAAAACACTGAAGGAAATGTGATCATATTAAACAGGGAGCACACTTCAATATTTCACAAAGGTCAACAATGGCAAATTCAATTTCTCATTAGTGTACTCACACTTCAGTAAACAATTCAAAGGCACACGAAAGTTCAATTCAAGTAAAAGTTCAAAGTTAATGTTCAGGAAAACTCATGAGTTCAATTCTAGTTCGAATTCAGTCCTTTCAAGTCCGTTTGGTCCTTCAAGTCCCTGTTCGGGCGCCACTTATGTAACGGTGGCGTATTTTATTCTCAAAACACAATATGAAAAGTTAGTTCGGGCGCCAGGCAGATTAAATCCACCAACAAAATAGTTTAGTTCAGAATGAGCTGACCACCAGTTACACACTGTTTACACTCACATAATCCACACCCATGAACAAGCACGAGGAAAAAAGATACATATATACGTATAAATTCAGTGAAAATGTATAATTGCAGATTTTCCCCAAAACAAGACAAATGATCACATCACTCAAGTTCTTTTAAGTAGGCTATACAGAGTTCATAAGAAGAAAGAAAAGAAAAGAGGAAAAGAGAAAAGGGAAAAAAACAAGGCTTTTTAATTCCCAGGGACTTAATTTCCCAGAACTCACAAATTTACCATCAACATTTATGACCTATGAATGTAACAATTATGAATAAAATGTGCGTTTATGTGTTTGTGTGTGAATTTGTTTGTTACAATGTGTCGTCGGGGCAAATACTATCTGTTCGAGTTTGTAAAGTAGTGCCCAATGTTCAATGTGCTCTCCTAGGCTCCGCCTCAGCTCGCATATGATTAAAGTTCAGATAAAGCGTGTTAATAATAATATAAGTGAACGCAGAGTACCTCAATCCATTTGGAATCAGCTCACTCTTACGACATCTTACGAGCAATCCGAAGCACAGACGCCAAACACTCAGATCCAATGAACAGCACCCCAGGCGGGAACTCCCAAGCACAGACTCGACGACGATCCAACGACAGCGTCCACAACACAAGCGATATCCTCCAATCCTCCGACTGTGGAACAATCCGAAGCACAGACGCCAAACACTCCGATCCGATGAACAACACCTCAGGCGGGACTGCTAAAGCACAGATTCGACGATCGCACCAGCAAAACTCCCGCAGCATTCACATAGGATCGCCGGTCTCCCCAGTCATTGCATTGAAGAATCAAAATGTACAACACCAATAATCGGAATCACTCGCGACTCATGAGTCGCCTCCGCCATGACAGTTGCACTTTGACCCCCGACGCACACACACCCCCACACATTTGTGTGCCCCACTTTTATCTGTTAGGTCCGCTTTGTATAACGTGTACGTTTCTTATTGGTCACACACACACAAATAATAATAATAATAATAATAATAATAATAAAAATAATAACAAAAATACTGTACGATTCATTTAATCGCTACAGACTGTTGAAAACTTTATAGTGCTGTAGTACTTGAGACCTTAAAACCATTTTTTGAAGGTCTTGGTCTTCTCTTAAATATTATTACAAAAGTTTTTATTATTTAAATTTTAATAAAATTATGCAGTATTGTCTTTTTGATCAAATAAATGCTGTTTTGGTGAGCAAAAGAAACATTTCAAAATACTAAAAAAACCTAAAAAACATTGCACTGCCTTGGTCTTGGTCTTGGTCTTGGTCTTGGTCTTGTCTCAGGTTAGATGGTTTTGACTACAACACGATTACATATTAAATAAATAAAATTAAATAAAATATATTTCAAAATTTAAAACTATCAAACGATAGATTTTTAATAACCTTTAACAATTTTTATTTGTTACTTATTTTCAATCAAATAAATGCAGCTTTGATAAGTATGAAAGATTTCTTTAAAAAATGTAAAAATTGTTTTTACGGTAGTGTATGAACATTCAAAAATATATATGTATTCTATATTTTAGACATTTCTTTAACATTACTTGCCAAATGATGACATATATCACAACAACAACAATCATTATTAACTTGTTATAGTTTCTGTCGTCTACCTCATAAACTGTTTTACTAAAAGTGAACACCACAAATCCTTGAAACTGTGTAAGTCTTTCAGTCAGACTGGAACAGGTTCACGTTTTTGTGCATAAAAGCATCAGCTGCTCTGTGAACAGTCCGTGGGTGAGCCATCTGAGAATGAGAGTACAGTACTGCTGGAAATAAAGATACCCAGATACTGGCATCTCTTTATTACACTGAAAGGGCCCTAGTCTTTCAAACAAATGAGACCATGCTATAGAGTAGAATAAAACATCGGACCATACCAATAGAGAAACGAAGGGTTTCTGTTGATCAAAGGCCTTCCTTGTCCAGCAGCTGTCGCAACCATGTCAAATAACCCGACTAATCAACACTCCAACGCCTGAGTGCTTCTGGGTAAACAGATGGAGGCCTCAACTCTCTGTATCTAATCGACCATCACTGATAAAGCAGCGGCTGAATCCCAAGAATGACAAATAGAAGAAATACTCTAAAAATCAACAGCAATCTTATTACTGTTGTGAGAGTTTCCCCCTTTTCAAAAAGCAATAGTGTGAGATTTTTTAGGGTCTTGCATCTTAACGAAAGCACCATTATGCAAAAAGGTGAAATTTATTACTGCTCTCTGCTCATCTTCGCAGTCGCATAAAAACGTGATTGGTTAAATTTGTCCTCTTTAACACTGATCAAATTTCCGCAGTGTGCATTATGCAAACCTCATATACTTTTACACATAAAACTCTAAACAACATAATAGTTGTAAAATATAGCACTTGCTAAAATAAATACACAATATGCCAAAGTCATGTAATTTTGGACGCTTTTATACTTTTGTAGAACATGCAGCACACTAATATATATTTTGAGCACAGCCAGACATTTGGCCTCGATATGTTGCCTGAGGAAAAGAGCCCATCCAAAAAATACAGCCCTAAATCATCACTGAAGCAAAAAAACAAAATATAGTTCATTTTTATTAATGCAATAACACACTGGCTCATCTTAAAAATAAAAATAAATCAGTGGCAACAGACAGCTGAAACAGATGTCCTGCCTTAAAAAGTCTTTGAGATCGGTTCGCAGGTGTCGCTCATCTTGCATGAGAAGCAACATGAGGTATTCTAAAAAGAGACATCTCAAAGGGTCCATGCTGCTTGTTTCAACACTGAACACATGGCACAGATATCCGCATCTACAACTCGTCAGGAGCGGACACAACTTCAGCCACTCAATATTTAAATGTTGGCGATGTTGAAATCGAGAAAAAGCGTTCCAACTGATGTCCTTTTGGATGTCTCTTAAGCACGATTTGTAAGTTCCAAACTTAATCAGTAATATTTTTCTTTTTTTTTTAAAACAGCATCTGTTTCTAGCTGTACGCTTTTAATTTGTCAGATTGTATGCTGATACTGAGTAATACAAAACAATTACAAATCAGTGAATCAAACAGAACAAATATATTATATCTCTAGATAGATAGATAGATAGATAACGAATGATATAACGAACAAGCTCTTGATGTGTTCTTGAAATATAGCTGGACATTTCATGGCAGTTTTGATGGGACTCGCCCAGAAAGTCTAAGAGTGACATTGTGGTCCCAGTGCTGGGACTGTGGGACACAAATTGCTCATTTGGGATTTTACAACATTAAAGAGCCCTTGAACTGTGTCCTTGCTCTGAGGAGACACCCTGCAGCTCGAACCGAGAACAATTAATCACCCCTAAATACAGAACAAGCAAGTGTGGACTATTTGATGTCCAGAGAAATGCTGTTCGTGCTAAGACTGCTGGCCGAGTCTGTTTCTTACCACCCCTAAAACAACCCACACTAGCTCAGGCTTTGAACTCTGCTGCAACCTCAGCTGCCCACAAATAGCAAATAAGATTTAATAAAATATGACTCGGTGGATATTGAACACAGAGTCCACTGCGCCCTGCTCCCGATTCCACACTTTGAGGAGAGGTTTTTGTTGTTTTCCCCTTCCTTTTATTGCTACTTTCATCCTCTCTGCCTCCTTTAGTTTTAGAAACAACAATCTTCCCTTAACAGCTATGTCTAGGAAAAAAGCTAAGAGAATATAGAATAAACTTGACTGGTTCCTAATAACTCTCCCAACTCTCTACCCATCCTGTTTTGGAGCAGATCAAAGGTAATAATCCCCCATAATCCTCTGGTGTGCCCTTGCTGTTGTTATGGTCATTATAGGCTGCCGCATTGTTGCTAAGCTATCACGATTGTTCAGAGGAAAGCTACACTGGCTCAGTTTCACAGTGTAATGGCTATTTCACGGATGGACAGCCACTAGGATAATTAGATGGGCCCAGAGCGGACAGAGTAACAACGTGCTTCTCGGACAGAGAACAAGGCCTCGTTTTTGCAAACTAAGGGGTCAGGGAAGGTACAAAACACTCTTTGTCAAGGAAGTATAACAACTTTGTGTGTTACTTCCAAAGTTGGAGTGGATGCAAAAGAGAAGCGACATACCGAGTGAAGACACTAGTCAAATAAAATAAGAAACTAGGTGTTTTTGCATTGCAGTAGGCTCATTTTAAAACGCCAATCTTCAAAAAGTGCAAAAAATCTAGTTAATCTCTCTTTTGCCCCAATTCAGATCATGGTAAGAAGCAGAGTTATGGCAAAAGCTGCCTATGAGAGTTCTCGTCCACACAAGTAAAAAAAAAATAAATAAATAAATAAAATCGAACCACAGCTACGTATAGTAGGTTGGCAAAGGCATACGCTGTTTAATTGTTACAGAACCATACGAGGATTGTAAAACTGTGACACATATGCAATTATGATAGCTGCTTTTGTCTTTGCCAGAGTTGCTGTCAGAGGAGCTGTTACTATTTGTTGGCTGCATGCAGAACAAATTCTTTGGATGGAGGAGAATGTAAATTTAAATGGCTTCTGCAGATTACAACTGTGTTTTGGTTAAATGATGAGGAGGCAACCATACAGAGCCAAGGTAAAGTTTTTCCACTTGTTTTTTTTTTTTTTAATGAATACCTTCTGCAGGTCGAAACGTTGATATAACAGTTTATCTGAGGCTATCGGCTTTGCCTGGTGCATAAAGGTTGTCAGATGGGACTTTTAGCGTGCAACCATCCTAACCAGGTTTGACTCAATAAAGCAAAAAGCAATAAAAATGATGACACTTGAGATTTTGTTGGAAGCAGCAGCAGCAGGTGTGACAAGTGGTGGGACATTTTGCTGTATCATGATCACAATGAAATTTTGCTTCAAACGTTAACTGTATGTTAAACATCATCAGTACTTCCAATGCGGATTTGTCAAGTTTGACAGCTTGACATTTTATGTGGTTGACTGTAAACTTTACCAGAAATACTGTATCCTTTACAAGAAATTGTTATATGCAATGACACCATGGAAGCGATCGGTTAAACTAGGGCTGCATGATTATGACAAAAACCATAATTGCTGGTTATTTTTCTGAGATTGTAATTGCGATTATTAATTACAATCATCACAATTTACACTGAATGTTATTTACGCTATTGTTTGAAGCAACTTCATGCCATATTTTTACATGAACATAAACGAGCTGAAAACACGTGTGAAAAACTTTTATTGCTTTTCTACAGCATTAAGCCTCAAATGTGAATTATTCATCCGATTGGTTTATTCTTTAAATTAAAAAGCAAAACTATGAACGGTATTATAATATTATATATTACATATCATTATAATATTATGATGTGTTTTTTCATAGACAGAAAAAACACCATAAGCATGCAGAATAACATAAGTGGACTCTGAACGATTAATTGCCACTTTGAGTGATTGCATAATTGAGGCATCTGTAACTGTAATTGTGATTAGAAGGCACATGCATTGTCCAGCCCTATCCAATCTACAAGATTTCACTGAAGAATAACAGTGGGATTTATTCTCGATTTCTAAATGTTCATCCTGTTTTTCCCAATAAAGATAGAGAGAGTCAACTCACCATTAGAGGGGGGTACGGGGCCTCACGGCAAACCGGTCACAGCTATAGGGGCAGAGATGGAATCGTTCTCCTTTGGGCAGAGGCCCAAGTCCCATCTCCTTAAGATTTAAACCTCAGCGGCTCTGTATAAGAGGCAGAAAACAAAAGCAGCACATGAGAAGCATGATAACAAAAACAGCGGCCATCATTTTCCAGACCCTATCGCGAGCCAAACAATCTAGCATCTTGCCCGAGAGCCTATCTATAGCAAAACAAATCCCACCGGCACCTTCAGCGGTATGTTGCCGGAGGCTCCTAAGAAGGAGGGGTGTCTATGCGCAACCTTCAATACTGTAGCACTAAAAAAAACATGGAACACTACACATGTGATTTAATTAACATGTAGCGTGCGCATTTACACGTCTGCACACACGGGAGACGAGTTTGTCTCTAGAGATGAGATGATGAAGTGTGAGGGGGAGAGAGAGAGGTGGAATATGAGAGTAGAACAGCTGCCAACTTCTTGACAGAAAAACACCACAAAGCAAACAGAGCATCAATTATCTGATGGCACAGTTAGCCGTGTTTGCTAGGCCAAAAAGCACTATTAGCATTACCTACATAGGTTTATTAGCAAAAGACCTTTTCCTACAATTTTGCTAAGCTCCGAAAACTACCTATACGTACATTTATTTTAACACAAATTAGGATTACGGGGCAATTTTTTTAATTAACTAAGACTTCTGCTGCATTCACACCATATTGTAATTAGCTACTGTAATAAAAAGAAATGTGACATTGTGCCTGGAGCTGTTTGCGTCTTTGGGTACACATTTGGTTGGTATCATTAACTATGGGAAAAATATGATATGGCGCGAACAAACCTCTTGCACAATAAAATCCCAGCGGCTTCGACTTTTATCACAGTGCATGATTGGTAAAATAATACATTTGTATCTGTTTGGCCTTTGGCCTTTAAAATCATGCACTTGCTCTGTATCCCACCTGGTGCAGGACTAAACTTGTGAAGTGTGAGGTTCTTGGATACCATCCCATGAAAGACAAAAAAAAACAAGTGTGTTATTTTGAGAGCACATGTAATTTTATCTCATGTTTGCTTATGTCAACATTAGGTTAGGTTTAGGGTAGCCTAAACTTTTCATTTTTGCGATATTTGTTTGGATACATAAAACAAGGTCACTTTATAATGTCAGTCCAGTGTTTGACAAAATACTTCAGTAAGATTATGTGGCTTCTTGTACAAAAAAAGGCATGCAACATATTTCATAGTATTCACACTGTATACACACTGCATTATTATATACTTAATAGAAAATTATAATAAAAACCCAGATAAACCATATATCGTCATAGTCGTGTTTATTAGTCACGTTGAAAGCTATGAATCGATTAAATCAATTAAATCTTCCACAAGTTTCCATGTGAGAGTACCCTCGGATGGAGAGTTACTACTGATCACAGAACAGGATTCAGCTTTTGTCTCATTCCAAGTGCGATATTAACGATTTATCACCCAGCCCTATCCCACATAAAGTGTAAACCGTCTTTGTGGCGCCATTAAAACCTAGCTGTTTGTTTGCGCTTCAGTCAAAAACACAAACATACTGTAGCCCCATAGGCGGGGCTAACTCCTTGATCGACCAATGGCAGATGGGGGGAGTGTTCGTGAAACCTGTGTGCACACAATCCCGTCTGTATGCCTTTTTGATAATGTCGGTGGTGCAGTAAAACTTCAGCTTTAAGTATTTTTGCAGCATTTTACAGTTTCAGTTACTTTGCTTTTTTACAAACGCGCCTTCCAGACGGCTGTCGGAGGCTCTGGAGAGCAGTGGGCAAACAAACTTCTCATCTTTCTGTGCTGATATACGGCCCTGTTGTGTATATTGTGTGGGTGATACCTGAACCCCTTACAGCACAGAGAAGGGACACAGATACTGCAAACCATAGCCAAAACACGAGGCCGACAGATGAGCTGCGCCTTACGTTACCTGCAGACCGCGTGTGGGGGACATCTGCCAATGTCATCAGCACCTTCGCTGAAGAGATAAAGCTTCTTTTGCTTCCCAAAAAAAGAGATCTGGAGTCTATATATGACAAAAAGGTGATTCAACACATGCAGATTTTAAAGTGGGTGTGAAATTTGAGTGGGTGAACCGAAAGTATTGTTCAGTGTAGCCAGATGCTGACTGAATATCAAGAAAGAAAGTGAGACAAAAACAATGTATCGTGTTTTTCCAGTAGTGACAATGAAAAATAAAAAAAAATCTGAAAAAATTATGTTTGAGGAATGACAGTGCACTTTATGTTTCGGAACAAAATGTCAAAGTCTATTCAAGTAATGGGACTTTAATTTACTCAGAAGCACCATTCTAAAAGCCCACAGGGAACACATGGTGAATTAGCCTTCTGGGTTAGCCTCTGAATTAACATCATGACTGAACAGCTCTATTCCGCTTTGCTCACATTTGTGGTTCAGAAACTACACACTTCACCTGAAATGCTTGGAAACGTTTTTGACTTTTAAACGTTTAATGTTCTTTATCATTTTAAACCGCTCTGTGTGTGTATTAATTGTATCCAAAATAATATTTTTTTGTTTACATAATCTACAGTACGCATGTGCACTGTGTAAATTTTATGTATATATAAAGATACATGAATACAGTTTAAATTTGGAAAATATTTGCATGCATATATATGCACACACACATATACATATATTATACTACAAGTACCTAATTATAATTAATATGTAAACATAATTTTTTCTTAAATGTATATGTACATTTCATGAATAATAAATATACACATACACATTATTTTAGAAGCAATTAATCACAATTAATCATTGGACAAAATTATAAATATGCATATTTCACATTTATAGCAAGATATGCTTATGCAGATATAAGCAAATCTATAAAGTAGATTGAGATTTTAGAGGAAGTGAATCATGGAAGTGATTTCACAAGTAGCACGATTTTTTAATTGCAACCCTCATATTGCTAGTGATTTTATTACAGAATCACGGATTAAGTTACCGTTAAAAGCAGTTCCTCAAAAAGAGAAAACAATGGGATTTTAGATCTGAAACCCAGCTGATGCTCTCTACATGCAGCTCAGGAACAAACAATATAAATATACAATTACGCGCAATGCTAATGCTGTGACAAAGAGGGGACAGAGAGACTCGCATGCTCTCTCTCACCCACAGTAATTTTCCATATAAACATATGCGTATTCTTGTAAACATAAAAACAAATGGCATGCTTAAAGCATAGAACATACATTTCACGCCCACACAAACAGACACGTCAATTGCTTCAGTGAGACGCGACGCATTCTGAGCAACACGGAGCAGGATGTACAGTAATTGGTGAGGTGGGGAGGTGCAGCTAAGCATCAGCATTAAGCGCACTGACCTTTCTAAGGTCCTGTGCAAGAGTTTGTAGCTAGGAGTAAAGAGTTTATGCAGGTCATTGAACACCTATACATTCATACAATTTTGAAGCGTGGCCCAGTGGCCCAGAGACGGTGATGCAGGTCTGAGCCTGGTTCACGATCAAACCAAAGTGCTTCCACTCATAAAATTGGCCAAAAATAAAATGTAATAACAAAAAAAGCATAATAAATCAAATAAATTAAGAATGAATGAATGAAATGTACAGATGTGAGCCTGGACCACAAAACAAGTGAAAAGTGTCAGTTTTTTTAAATTGAGACTAATATATTATCTGAAAGCTGAATAAATTTGCATGTGGTTGGTATGGTATGGTTTGTTAGGATATGACAATATTTGGCCAAGATAAAACTGGACATGAAAAATCTAAATACTGAGAATAATGACATTTAAATTTCAATAACAAATATCAAAAATACAAAATACAAATATACAAAAATATAAATATGAATATATACTATATTAAATATATACTAAATATAAATATACACAGAAAATAAGCAATTACAATGAAAAATAAACTAAATAATAATAATAATAATAATAATAAAACTAAAATAAATTAAAAATAAATAAAAATGTAAATGAAAATAAGGTAAAACCACAAGCCGATCAAAAACAACAGGTGAGTAAATGAGCCACAAATTCCAGACAAAACATAACAAAACTGCTACCTAAGGTGTTGTCACATATCCCTGTTCATCAAGGCAGGTCGATTTTTTTTGTGTGTATTTCCTTCAGAATGAAAATGAGATAGTTAACCGAGCTATCTGCTGTGAGCCTCACTGCTGATCTGATTATAAAAATGCTCTGATGCCTAAATTTCTGTTATAAGGCATATATATGTATAACATGAGGATCACCATGGTAACAAGTCAGACATACAATCAGCAAGCAAATGAGAGCATATGTCCAGTGTGCACGATTAATCAAGGCATTTCACAGTACCTGTTATCACTTCCCTTTTTTATATATATATATATATATATATATATATATATATATATATATATATATATATATATATATATATATATATATATATATATATATATAGAAAATTACACTTCCTTTCCTCTTTTTTCAGTGCCTGATAAAGATAGGAGGGCTTGCAGATTGGCTGCCAGATTGATCTCACTTTCTTTAACTGACACAGAAATAATCTAATCTAAGTGTGATTGCTATAGCAGTGATCGGCATCAGGGCTCCAGTGACATTTAAGTTAGCCTGTCATCAGATAGCATCAAAGCCAGGCTGTGCTGTAGTTATCTATGTAGGGGATACAAATCAAGGCTTCAGACAGCAGGTATCTAACATCTCTCATTTCAGCAGCATTACTGAAACAACATCTGGTGTATCTGACTATCCCTCTAGTCAAACAGCGAGGAGTGGGTGGACCGAGGGATAGAGAGATTGTTCACTTTGTCTAAGGGCAGCCCTTGACTCCTACACAGGCGACGTAATGGACCTCGGTACGTAGGCAGAAAGAATGTGAAATCTGTCACACATGTAAATTCACTCAGAGAGATGTTAGGAACAAAACTGCCATTATGTGAAGAGACGACACACAGACTGACTTAACTAGATTTGGGCGGTGAGAAGAACAGATATTTCAGTGACACATGAAGAAAACAGCGGGAGAGAGAAAGAGACGGATGAAAGTTGACTTTTGTTTAATCTTCAATATAGTATTCCTGGATGTTAGTTTTTAACAATGAAATGGTTATACAATTAATACTGTGTAGGTAAGATGCACATATTTACATAATTATATATAACTATACACTATAATTATATATATACATATGTGTATATCTATCTATCTATCTATCTATCTATCTATCTATATATATATTATATATAATATAATTGTGACTATATAAAAATAATAATACAATAGGTGCCATCTATCGATCTATAGTTTTTATTAAACGAACAAATGTATAAAATCGATAAGGAGTATGACTTTAAAAATGAAGCTTATTATATACACACATACATATACACATATATACACACACAAGTATATATATTACACACACACACATTTATTTTCATTTATTTTCACACACACAGAGACACATACATAATTCATGTAATTTATGTGTGTATTCAGGCAGTACATTATGCAAAACAATCATGGCACTTTCAAATTTATACTCTTTAAATTAAACTGAAATTGAATTGAGAAAAAGCAAATAGAAAAACTGATTACATTATGGGATATCTAAAGGCATCTACAACAGCCTCATAATGTGTGACCCTATCCACAATCCAACACAAGACATTCGGACAAACACACTGAGTCCGTCACATACACACTATCTCCAGCAAAGTTCTTACATCTGCAACATATCAAACAGAGAGGAACTCAAACTGGATTATATCGCTTGGCTATCTGATATAATATACTAATATCAATTATTTTTTAATGTTATAGCAGGGAGATAACAGAGGTGTTCCTTCGTCTTCGAAGTTCTGCCGTTTTTTAGCAGGACTGCTTCCTTTCACACTGTGGGCTTTGTCCAAAGTCCCTGTTGAAGTGAGGCAAAAAATGAGGTGTAATGGAATGCAACAATGAGGATAATGAGAGCCAGCAAGCCACAGCTCTCAAAGACGGCCTTATGTCCAGCCATGAATAGGTCCCATCCAAGGCGCCAATTCAAGCTCCGGCTAAACAAAGAGAGGGACACGTGTCCCGCCACTTGCTACGGCCAATTCACGAGCCAGCTGATAACGAGAACCAGCGTCACGCCTGCCCTTCTATTCTTTTCAAGTCTTGTGCTTTAAATTAAAAAACGGTCTTGTCTCATTACTCCAGACTTAAATTGTATGAAAGAGTTTTTTTCTCTTCAACGCACTCAGGAACCCTCGAGGACTTGGGCATTATGCTGGCTGGAGTTTCTGCCGCCGTTATCAAAGGTATAAAAAGAAATTGTTGCTATGGATTTTTGGAGATCTTGAGGAACCCACAAGACCGGATGCAGTTCTACTGAAAAAGCTCGGCCATGTGCTGAGCTACTTTTAACAACATAGGGTACTTGAGGATGGATGACCCTAATTCCTCGGAGACATGCAGGGATGGAGGAGAATGGGAGGGGAGGTTAGGGGCCCTGTCATTCCTAGATGAGGCGGATAACTCAAGTCTAGACAAACACTTGGGCCCAGGGCTCAGGATCCAGCACGAGGGTCTGAAGGGGGCTGCGGCTGGCATCCTGGAAAACCATCTGCCTCGGAGCTGATAAATCTTGATTACAGCATGTTGGGAAGTAGGGGAGGAAAGGATGGTAAGATGTAAAACCAGTCTGTTTATCTTTTGTAAGAGGTGTGGGGCAGAGGGTAATACTGACATGCTCAAACAGCTGCCTCGAATTTAAAAGAAGGTGATGGAAACAAACAAGGTGATCACAAAACAAAAAAGTTTCAAAAAGGCAGTGGGTTATAAATTGTTGGGTTATAAAGGATTTTTTTATATATTTTATAATAAAACTTTAAAAAGGGAAAACAACTTACATTTCCACAAAAAGTCATTTTAAAAGACTACAAATAAAAAAGACGAGTCATATGGAACACTTTTTTTGCATCTTTTGGAGCTTAGTGTTAATTCTGTCCTTAATTACTCGCCCTCATGTCCCCAAGTCCTTCATTCTTCTTCTGAACACAAATTACAATATTTTTATGAAAACTGAAGCCTTTCTGACCCTGCATAGACAGCTACGCAACTGACACTTGGACATTGTTAAAATAGTTCATGTGATTTCAGTGCTTCAACTGTAATTATATGAGGCTATGAGAATCATTTTTGTGTTAAAAAAAAAAGCGCAGCTTTTCATGAAAAATATCTTAATGTGTGTTTTGAAGATGGGTGAGTAATTATTGACAGAATTTTCTGATTACATGAATTTAAATGTACAGAAAATTGTAGTTTGGATACTATTGATTCAAAATATCTTATTTTGTTTTCAAAAGAAGACGAAATTCTTCTGATAATAATGACAAAAATCGAACTATTTATGAATACTTCAAGAAGGCCTCCACATTACATGACAAAACATACCAAAACTTTTTCAATCTAAGTTTTGACACAGAAGTCAAAAAGCGAGGCCCTGTCGAAAATTAAAATGAAACAGAAATTACAAGTCCATATATCTATCAGGTTTAAATCACTGAACCAAGGAACAGTCTATATTTTGTCATTTACTATACTCAATTACAGAACCTGTAATTTCTTCACATAGTCAACATGTAATCTTATTCCTAACAACAAAAAGGCAGTGACAAATTCACTGGCCACAGTCCCTAGAGCTAAACACATTCATCACAACAAGAACAGCATTACATTTGCTGCCCGCTAGGCCACTACCACATCCGCAATCACACACACTTCCCTGGCTACATCATGGCATCGCACCCCACTTTTAAAAACATCCTGATCTGCTTTGTCGTTTGGGGCACCTGCTGTGACTTCAGGCTTGTGGCTTTACTGATTTTAACACCCAGAGCAAAGAGGGTAAGACAGGGGCATTGGAAGAGCTGTGCAGATCAGGCCCTGCTGTATAGAGACTAAAAGAGCTAACAGGCTGACTATTGTTGGACTGTAAATACTGGATTGTTAAAATATTATGTGATAACTACTAATCTCATAAATAACAGCATCATCCTCCGTGAGTTTACTCTGTGATATGCAAAGGATAAAAGAATCTTCTACTACTACTACTACTACTACCGTTAAAAATAACTACATTGTAGATTAAATAAATAAATACAGATATTTTCTTACATGCACATTACAGATTAAAAACTTAGGCTTAAATACAACATGTTACTTAGTTGGCTATTTTAGAATAATAATTAAAATTGTAAATGTACTGAAACATTAAACTGAAACACTGTACATATAATAAATGTACATTACAGACTGGATTAAAACTTAAATCCTTAAATGGAATTAAATTAATAGCATTTTAATTGAAATGCTATTAATTAATTAATAATCCAAAATAATTAGCCTGTCAACTAGTATAATTATGCAAAAATAAGAAGCAGGTAAATCATAATGATGATCATTTACATCTGAATTATTGCTGCCACATTTAAAACAGTTAAACCTTTAACAGTTAAATCAAGCTGGGAGAACCATTACGTATCTTGAAACGCTTCTTGGTTTAGCAAAAATAAATGAACCAAACTGCAATATACCCTCTCACAAACCTGCTATCTTTTCAGGGATAAGGGAGACTCAAAGGGAGACTCACGCCGACACAATTAATCCAGATCTTTCAGATCATCGGTTCAGTAGGACAAACAAAATAGTGCTTTACATCCATCTGTGCCATGACAAGCTCTAACTTATGAAAAAACTGCACTTAAATTCCATTCTACAAAACACTGCAGTTGTAGAGCAGAGCCATATTAACATGCTTGAGAGAAGCTGTCATTATACTGTCAAAGAGCCATGGAGTTCTGAATATTACAAATTAAAACATGGCCCCTAATTTGGCAGGAAAATAGAAAAAGAAAATGGAACAAAGTTAATTACCAATGAACCAGTTGGTGTCCAATGGTACTGAGATACTGCTGCATTACCAAGAAAAAAATGCATTTGAGATGCATTTAACACAGGCACTGCTTGGCACTCAATTGTAATTTTTAAAAAAAGCATGAATTGGGTTCTTCAAAGTGTTCTAGAAGATAAAACACATCAGCATAGAGGCCTGTAGGAGACAACAGATGCTGAAAGTGTGGCATTTGGCTCTCTTGTAAACTCCTCCTCCTAAATGCTGTCTCATTACATCAATTTCTCATTACTGCATCAACCAGGCAGAAAATTGCAATTTCACACCCAGCCCTGAATGACAATGTAGGTCAGCCTCCGAGCTCTTGTATGTGCAAAGAGAAGGTCAAAGGTCACAGTGAGATGCAAGCCAGGAGGACAGTGTGATCTTGATCCAATTGTTGGGTAAGCTAGACTTTTAGCTATCTTTGTTCCTCATTCCGGCCAGGAATTGGTTTTCTAGACAGGAAGAAACCACCTAAATGTTATCTACTACAAAACCTAACCATAATTCAATGCAAAATGAATCTTCCCACAACATTCAGGGTTTGGTTCCACTCTAGAAAAAGACAGTCGATAAATATCATGTCATGACGTGTCGAGAAGGCAGGAACTTTACCGCAAGGATCATAACAAACAGAGATGACACACAGAGAGGTATCTGAAACCGCAAATCCATCACTAACTTCATAACAACTCAGTCACCTAAGGCTCTTGGCAAGGAACACGGCGATATTCTGTCTCGAGTACCTGTGCCGAACCTGAAATGAGCCATTGTCACGGTCGCTTTCCAAATCTTCTCTGAAACTAGATCCTTCAGGCTCCTCCAGGTGTGTGTAGATGTGAAAAAGCTTGTTTGCTCACATACTAAGTGCTTGACCCATTGAATCGAGCAAAATGCAGATCAATCAATCACATAATCTGTTTAAACGAGAAGCCTAGGAAAGCTAGTACTTGAGGCTACTAGTTATGAAGGTTCAACACTTTGGTACGCATAACTACACATATGTTGATATTTAAGCTTATGTTAGTGAGTCATATGAATCCATTCATCTCATAATAGTAGGAAAAAACATATAACATAATGCAAGACTGGAAACAGGAGCAACTTCCTGTACACATCATGTAGCCAACAGATGACTTAGATACAACAACCCAGCATGTTTAACCCAACCAGCTGAGTTAAAATAACCCAGCGTGTGTTCTGTCCAATATTTAGACAGTGCTGGGTTGCCAAATAGCCTGAGTTGGGTTGTTCATTCATCTCATAATAGTATGAAAGAAAGGCAGGAACAACTACCCGTACACATCTTCTGACTCAGGAAATGACTAAAAACTGAATATATTGTGATGAAATTACCTAGAAAATACAAGGCTTTTGCAACCAAACTAGAGGGGAAATGAGTCATGTGACAAAAATACAGACAAGACATGATATGAAAAGACCTGAATAACCTGAAGATGACACACCCAAAGCTCTGTGCGAAGTTTACTGCTCCAAGTAACACTTCAATCACAAACCACACTTTTTCATTTGGTTTTCACAAAATAATAGTCTTTGTATTTGATGAAACTTTAACTCATGTCATATCCATCCTCAGAATATAACATCAGTGTCAACATAAATATGAATTAGTTTACATTTAGCAATTACAATGATCACCATTGTGGATCTTTTACATTTAGTTTTCCTCGTTTTTTTTTTTTTTTTTTTAAATCCAGTCCTCGTCAGTAACTTTCTTGGCAACATCATTTTCTGCATATGATGATAGTCATGTGGTCTTCATTTAATTAAAGCTAATGCTTTGATTCATCTTAGTTAACTTGCAACTTGCAGATGATCTATGGGAGGAATTCCTCTGAGAAACCGGCTGCATGATCGCTCTCCTGAGATGTCTTCATTTGTGGTGAGAGGTGCAACAGAGACATCTTTCTACAACTCAATTAAAGACTCATTAGCATGTCCATTAGAAGGACTCCTCCAGTCCACTGATTCTCCGATTCATCAGTTCTGACCTTGAAAGACATTTGGGCATTAAATGCTCGTAAAATAGTAAAAGGGTTTACCATTAGCATAGCGACTCCCTTAAACTGTCTGCTGTTGCTAGGACAAGTTAATGGAAGTATAATCAGTAAGTGAGCCAGATGTTATTTCGTTGAATGATTTAAGCTGGTAACTAGCGAGTTTGCATGCTTTTGGTTCAGTTCATTAACAGAGCTAACGCTTGTGAATCAAACAAAACTGTTCATGGAAGACATTTTGTCTCATTGTCAGTTCAGACCGCAAGAACCACAATGTAATTCTGATCAGCACTAACTGTAGTTAGTAAAGTAATCCTTAACATTAAACATTTTAGATCATAATTCAATTACTTTTTCATTACTTTTGACCCAACTCATTTATTACATTGATTTAAATATAACCTTGATTTAAATATGTACCATATCAAAATACAAATGCAAAGAGTAAGAAAAAGTCTACTGGTTGTTATTAACAACAACAACATGAAGTGCATTAAACATTATATTTCATCCAGGTTTCCCAAACTTGGGTTTATGAAGTGTACTTTGTACTTTTTGTACCCAACTCTGATTATTATATAATTCATTTTTACATGGTGCTGTAGATTCAGCAATAATATCTTTTTATTATATTGATTTTTAAGAACTGATTTTAAGACATCCATAATGGACATACTACTACTACTACAAAAAGGAACAAAAACATTATTAGTAGTAGTGACATAATCATCAGTAATAATAACAACATTATATTATTGTTTATGGCACTATATATTTATGCAGCCATTTTTAATTAATGTTTATAACAACAACAACAATTATTCTTATTGCCATTATTATCTAAACAAAGTTTCTTTTTTATTCATTTGTGTCTTTGTTTTGTCCTGTGAACATAAAACCTATTATTGGTCTACTTCTACTCAAAATTCGATGTTTGAAAAGGTTTATGGATGAAATCATTATAATAATGACATCTCATTCGGTTACATCACACCAGGTGCTCATCCACAGAGAAATCCCAAACGTTAAATTTGACTAGCTCAGATGACGAGCTCTCTTCCTTCACACATGCTTTTCATATTGAGTGTGGGCAGAAAAGTTACTCTAGAAACTAGAAAGTTGCTGTGTCACACCTGGCTAGTACACAATGTTAGACTGGAGTTATTGCCTAACGCCCACATCATTGTATTGGTGGTGTTTAAGGCTCTCAGTATGACAAATCTCCATCGAAAATAGCCCCGCATTTTGCCGTCATACCTGGGGGTGGAAGAATCTCAGCAGGAACTAAAAAGAAAGAGCTGGAGTTCACTCGAACCCCTCTTCTTATCTCTCACCCACCCTCAGCGCCTTTTGGTCTCCCTTCCTCGTTCTTTTCTCTGGCCCACACTGGGCAGTGGATGCTGAGCCAAGGGGGTGGAGGGTATTTTTAGCCAGCACAGTGTGCTGAAACAGTGGAGAGCGTTGTGCCCTCACAAGGACAAATCTCTCCAACTGGGAGAGAAAGTGAGAGAGAACAAGACCGAGAAATCTCTGAAAAAAATGACATTTCTCTTCTCTTCCCTACAGAAATAAAGGGTCTCAGAGAAAGGAGAGGTTGTCACATCTCAGGAACATCAGACATCAGATCAAACACCTCTCTCTCTCTCTTTTCACACGATTCATGAGACTATTTCTATGCGTTTCTGCAGAGGAGGATGTCAGGCCGTAGTTATTCAACATTCAGTTGAAAGCGGTCTTCAGTAAAGTGCTGCTAGAAAGAGGATTCTGGGAAGCAAAAGGCCTTTAAGAGCACAATGTTGAAACATCTACAATAGAGAAACGTCACAAGGTCAAAAGAAAGAGATACATTTCAAGCGATACAAAAAAAAAAGGTATTTCATTAGATCAAAAGTGGCAGTAAGGACATCTTTAAATTCTTTTGAAATTTCCATTTCTCGAAAAAAGCCATGGTTTCCACAAAACAAAAACATTATTTTAAGCAGCACAACTTTTTAAAATTGATGATGATAATAAGAAATGTTTACAATGACTTCTGATGGATCAGGTGACGCTTAAGAATACATACTGACAATCTGCTTTATCACAGTAATAAATTAAATTTTAAACGATATATTAATATATACAACTGTAAAATAATATTAATTTATTTGAATGTATTTTAAGGTTGTAAGATATAATATATAACATGTAATAATACATATTTACTACTACAGTAAAATAATATAATATAAACAATTCATTACCTAATCATAACCTAGTGAAAAAAAAAAAGTAACGCAAATAACTTTGAGATGGCTCATAATTGATCATGAATCTGATATTATAGCTTATACAAATTAAAAACGCTGGTCAGCAATGAAAATCAAAGTTTCAAAAACATAACATTTTTAATACAACCATTTTACTGGCAGTCAACTGCCCTATAAAAGCGTTGTGTGAAGATGGTGTCTTTCATGTTCTCGTGCTGTTATTTGTAGACCGAAAATCATTAGTCACTTCAAAAGAACCCAGAAATGACAGCACCATGGAGGATGAGGAAATGGTCATTGACTTCATTTGACCACTTTATGGTGGCGTGTGACTCCTAGGGACACAATTTCCACTTCAAAAGGGGCTCTCCGGAGCTGAAATGGGGTTTGCTATCATGCTCCACTTTGCTGTGATTCCCGAGTGGTATTAGATGTTAAATGTTCCCCCCATGGCAGAGGGAGGAATTCCAGCGCTGGAGTCTGAAGCGGGGGGAGGACGGTGGTGATTTGAGCCACTCCAGATGTTATCAGCCTCCAGGGCTAATGCTAGCAAGCCTGCATAAGGATCTCCAGGTTTGGCACGTAGTTTAAAAACGGTCACACACACACACATACACACACACTCATGTATGCGTCACAGTTGAGCTTTATCAGAACAATGTGTCTGAGTGCCTGAAGGTGGCTGTTTACAACAGTGCCTTGAACGCTTTCTCTCTTCCTCTCTCTGCCTTTCGTTCTTTTTCTCTTTGTATTTCACTTTTTAGCTTCCATTCCTTTCCATTTGTTTTCCTCTCACTCTAATGCGACAGTAAACATTTGATAACATCAAACTGTGATTCTATGTATTCATACTCTGGATGTAGGATAGTAGTGCTTAATAAAACAAAACTTCAATCATGAGATAACTACAATTATATATGCGCTACATGTTTCCCGACGAAGCACGGCATTGTTCTTTCACATGCAAGAAGCTCATGATCCTTTGTTTTCTGTGTCTCTGAGTCCCTCAGTCTGCAGCAAATGCTGCTCTACACAAACTCATCTCTCTATGTGCTCGGAGTATAAATTACTTCGGTGTAATGTGCTTTTGAGAAAATAACATGTATTGAAAAGAAGTAATTAACTGGCTATTGTCAAAACAAAGGGCTCACTGCATTTTATTTATTTTACAAAAAAACTGAACTGAACTGTTGTTTTAAAATAAAATTAATAAATTACATCAGCATCATAATCACCATCATCAGGTCCTAAAACATTTTGCTACACCTGCCTATTGCCAATGACTTCAGCTTTTTCCTATTTCATGGGAAGTGTATTTATTATTAATACCAATATAATTATTTTACCATGGCACTACGTTACATGTGTGGTTTTAACTCGTGATCTAAATGTATTTTTCTAGATGTTGTTTTTGATAATGACCACAAATTTACATCTGCATCCTAACTCAAGCTACTTCAACTGTTAATCCCAGCTACTGTCAAATGTGCATTTCTAAGAGACAAAAATATCAAGATTTTTATTGCAAATATCTTGGAGGTTGGGAACCTCTGCGATTGTCTGAAAACTGATGCATTCACTCTACCTGTGCCTGTCATTTGGCACAGGGCCTGAGAAAATATGCAAATTCATTGAATTATCTGGAGACAGTTTGTCTCAAAAGGTGGAGCAAAAATGATGCTCTGTAATGTGACTGCAAGACGAGGAAATTGTAACGTTTCACTACATTGCCATGTCCTTCTCTTAATCTTCCTGGGCTAAGAAACTCATTGGAATGTGTGAATCCATTCATGCCACCTGTCCCCGCTGTTAAACCGGTGTGACTACCTTGCGGGAGCACTGTCACTGTCAGGAACGGCTAAACAGATAGGAGGAGCAGCAGAGAAGAACAAAAAGAGGATGAATAAAGGAGAAAAGTTGTACAGGTCATAGATAGAAAAGTTTACAAGTTACATGATGGAACATGTTACTTGGTTGCTCCAGTTACAGTTCACTTTAACAAAACACATTTCAAAATATAGCTCGAAAAACCCTGACCTAAAGGATTAACATGCAGCGAGATAAATTGACCCTCTTACTTCCCTAATACACCACATTCCTATTTCTCCTGTTTCACTAAGAAGTCAGACACATTGCGGAAGTGAAATTGGTTCCAAATGTCATTTCATGTTGACATTAAACAGTCAGACTTGTGTACAGAGCGCATAAAAAAAAAGGTTTTTTAGTGACAATTCAAATTGTGCCTAAGCGTTACAGAGAAACTAAAGCACATGAAACTAGCCAACCAAAGAACAAAGAGACAATAATGCTAGCAATCTTTGATGTGCCAGCGAGTGTGCTATAGCTCTGGAAGAAATATTCAGTAAAACTGCCTTGCAAATGATTAGAGGGAACGCAACACGCAAGACCCCTGGCCTGGCAAAGACGTTTAAGATTCAAAAGTTTTATTGGCCCTTTCTAGCTAACACAACTAACAATGCCGACCATCTAACTGATGACTAACAATGAGGTACTTTAAGGAAACGCTGATAAATAGCTCTTGGCTGTTACTCTCTGAAAGACCCCAAACATCAAGCTGACTCATCAGAGTGGTTTATGTACATCTGGTTTGAAGCTGCCAGGAAGGATTCAGCCTTGCATTTTTTTTCCACAGGTCAGGCTCTTCTGGTTTAAGCACTTTGTGTCATTTTCTCCACACTTCTTCAGGGATGATCTGTGCAGTGATAATTCTCTATACCAACAACTCATTTTTATAGATATTTTTCCTTTATGTAAAAAAGAGAAGATTCGACCCACTTTACTACCATACTGTGGCATGCTTTTGGGTGAAACGGCTATCAATCAGTTGCTGATTAGATTGCGAAAAGTGAGTGTTGCATACCTGAATAGAGAGGCATTATAATTGTTTCACTGTGTGAATGATGAAAATAAACAGAGTACAACTGGAAAGTGTCTTAAAACCTGAAAATTAGCATTTTCAAACTTCTGGATACATAATCCCAAAGTCAACCACTTTCTTAATAATCTGTCAATTAAAATATTTAAAAATCTTCTCTCTCAAATCGTTCTGAGATTCCGGTCAGAAAGATATAGTTCTGCACAGGCCCCTCCCATAACTGTTGACTGACAAGGCGGTCTTACTTTAGACCTGCCCTGAGCTGAGATGTCTGCCATTGTGTTGACTCCGGTGCAGGGGAAAACAAGAATGTCTCTGATTAGGCGATTGGAGTGTTTAGTTGTTGGATGCAATAATGAATATAGCAGTCGTCATTAACTCCCCACATCTGAGCCACTTAAGACTCGGAGGATTAACGTTACTTTCATTTTAAAGGGAATGCACAGTTCCTGGATGTGCCTAAATGCGTAAACAACATCGTTCGCCATTCAGCTTCATCTGCAGAAGATGTATGAAAGTACATGAATCTTTGCAAATCTTTCCTAATAATATGCTAGTTAGCCAGTTATGCGGCTGTAGTTAACAGCTTGCTCATCACTTCATGGAAGAGAGGGGCAGAGTCATCAGAGCTCATTAACATTTAAAGGAATATGAACCTAAATAGCTTGCTGGAAAAAAAGAGCTGATTTTGACAAGGTAAAAAGGATGTTTTTACACTACTATTGAGAAATTTGAATGAAGATATGTTATAGACTTTTCATTAAGACCCTAAAGAATCATATCAACCTTTGGAAAATGGGCATCCAATGACCCTTTCAACAATGTCCTTACTACTTTCTGGGCCTTGAACATGGTATGTGTATGCAGGGTTAAAAAATCTCTCGGATTTCATCAAAAATAACAAAAATAAGGTCATATCGGTATGGAGCTATATGAAGGGGTCAATTAATGACAGTAACAAGTAACAAAGTTCACGTCTCACAGCCCCTGTCGGTTGTAATCAACAGATGGATTGTGTCTGACAAAAATCGACAAGATGATCGAATTTGAGAGTATTAACCCATGAAGGGAGTCTAAACAACATGGCGTTACATCATGGCGAGTGAAGATGATGGGAAACAGAGAGAGAACTCATAAATGTTTCATCTCCATCCATGAGATAGCTGTGTTTCCTTTGTGCATGCTAACAAAAGCAGTCAGAACCATTTATTGAAGCTAGTGTAAACAACATTCAACTGCGCGGCCACATTTTACTTTCCACCGTCGCACAAAGACACACCCTAAAACACACACAAACACAGAATGTTTTATCATGAGCTGATTTCCATACTGGCTGCCATCTCACCTGCCTGCTGGGTGTTGTGGACCAGCCAGCGCATGCTAAACGCTGCTACGTGTTCATAATGCATTTGTGTTTTACTTTATTTCCTTGCCCTTGTAGCGCATTCAGTCGCTCTATTTATCTCCTTCCCATTGCGATACACTCTTTCATTGCGATTTCTTCTCTTTATCTCGTTTCCTGCGCTCGTTTCTCTCAGCCACTCCCTCCTTTTTCTCAGTATGTGTGCGCTCTTGGGGTTGGGTTTTCTCTCTCAGCTAGACACTCATTAATAATCCAGCATAGTGCTGGAATCCACCGGCTCCTCCGAGGGAGTCCAAGACTCCAGTGAAGCACAGGGTGTTATCTATCTATCTATCTATCCATCCATCCCTCCACTTTCACTCTCTCCGCTTCTCCACCTGCATGAATTCACACAAACCATGAGGAGAGAAGTATGCTAGCCATCTAAGCAATGTCATATCAAAGAGTGCTCGTGCAAATCTGCGGATTTGAAGCAGAGGAGGCTGATTGGTCGTTCTCTCAATGAAGGAGACAGAATGAGGACACGCTGGAGCTGGTTCTTCATTCAGCGGCATAATAAACAGCACATGCTGCTCCAACACTGCAGAAAGGGGCGGGGTCACCGGCTAACTGAGGAATTAAACATGAGCAGAGTGGAGGACACGCCCACTCATATACTACATCATTTATGGTTGGCTGTGAGCAGGCAAACGCACACATCCTAGCCTGACCTGAACATTTATGGCCAATATTAACACAAACAACCGTTTGAGTTGATGAATCACTAGAGCACTGTTTAAAACGGGAACCAGAAAAACTGTGCAGTAGATACACTAAGGGGTTGAGGTATCATGGGACAAACACCATAAAAATACTGCAGGTAGTGAAAGATAACATAAGAAGTACTTCCACTATCTACATGAATCGGATTCACCAATTATATCGTCAGTTCTCGTCAGGACCAGCCTTAATAGAGCAAACTGTTTTGCCTAACATTCTTATCGGGGGTTATTATCGTTAACTAAAACTATTAAATAATAAAGCTAAAGTCAGATAAAATGTTTTTGTTTTTTTAAATATACAAATATACTATATATACTTATGGGTCAATGACGTGACGCCCCTTTTTCTGTCCGGGTTAATTTTATTTTGCAGAAAAAATTAAAAAATACATAAAAATTTCTCATCTACTTGTTATACCTTCTTCACCTACTAAACCACTCTAACTTATCCAAATTTTTAAGTTTTTCATAATTTTTCTGCTATCCGAAGTGCCAAAACATCATATGGGGCGACCGTCCAGCCTTGACTTTTGTTAGGACAACTGGTTTAAAAACACTTTAAATCAACTTAAATATATCCCTTTTCCTAGTTGGCATAATTTCAAACATGTTTTACATCCATTGACAAAACTATAAAGCATTTGCACATATATTTCTATCATGATATACAAACAAATGTTGTCCGAATTATGTTGATTCTATCCATATCATCCGGGGCGACCATCAAAAAACCACAATTTTGGGACCTTTATTTTGAAAAACATCTCAAGGATGGGATATTGCATCAGCCAGACACAAGTGAAGACCCCCTGGAAACAACTGTAAGGTAACTCAGTCTTTCTCATATAGTAAGAAAAAGCAGTTTTTTAACTGCTGTAATGTCGTAGTCACTTTTGGTCATCATGTGGGCGCACCACCCCAAAACTGTGAATTATACGTTTTTTCTCAAAAATCTATATTTTGATGATAAATTTGATAGTGGCATATCACTAGAAGAAGCTAGTTTGGTTTCTGAGGCTAACTGTTAGCCTCTTATACTTGAATGAACTTGAAAACATCATATGGGGCGACCAAGTATCATGTGGGGCGACCACTGCTGAGTGTTTTAAATTATAGATATATGTCCTGTATTTGTAGTTTTCATATTCTATACATCAATTATATACATAGAGTTAATTGTTTAAGCATAATTATTTGTATATTTTATCTTTTTTTCTAAATTCAGCCATTTTCCATTCCTTTTATAGGGATAAGCATTAATTTTTGTTGTAGTACAATCCTACAGGAAAAATGTAAAAAAACTATACAGAATGACATTCCATTTATGTGACTATATTAGTCATTTTAAACAAGTTTTAACCTATTTTACCTATTTCCTAGATGGCACGATTAACAAGCAAAGAGAGACTGCTCGTTATAGACAGAAAGTCAACTCCGACCCTGCAGCAAGAGCAGAGTATCTTGCAAGGAAAAGAGAGAGGTAAAGAAAAAAGAGCTAGATTCACTAGAGCTACAGAAAGTAGGAGACCAGGGTAGATCAAATAAACAGTTTAGACTGTATGCTACAATGAGCTATTAAACATTGGTCACCAAACAGCTGTTCTCTAAAGAGAGTAGGTTCAGGATAAGGAGGAAAGGACACAGGTGTAGAATGTGTATCTTGTTGTTGATGAACAACTCTGTACACTATTGTTTCAGCTACCAAAGAAGAAAGCATGAGGGAAAGATTCCATATGTGAAGTCAGATGACTTATCAGAGAGGGAGAGGAATAATCTGAGAAACAAGTGGAAGGCTGCATCCAGAGGATACAGGGAGAGAAGAAAGAGGGAGAAGGCAATGTTGGACCTGACACCTCAATCCATAGAGAACACTCTGCCAGATCCAGCAGGTGTAGAATTAGTGGAGGGGCAGCAAGAGAGTCCAAGGGGGTGTGGTGGTGGATGCTCCACCTCAAAATGAGGATTTCCTTGGCGATACATCAGTTTAACTGGCTGCACCAGGCAGAGCAGTTCCGCTACCTTAAACAAAACATCACAGGGTGTGAAGCTGTTCTGCATGTTGACTTCTCAGAGAATTATGCATGTAAGCTGAACACAGAGGTTCAGGCATTTCACTTTGGAGGTAGCAGACAGCAAGCGACTATCCACACAGCAGTCCTGTACACTGTGCATGGAACAAAGTCCTATGCAACACTCTCTGACAGCCTGCGCCATGACGAGCGGGCGGTGTGGGCACATCTAGAGCCCATCTTAGGAGAGCTTCGTGAAACCTTTCCACAGATCACAACCCTCCACATTCAGAGTGATGGGCCGGTTACACAGTACCGAATAAAAACAACTTCTACCTCCTCAGTACTGTCCCTTTCCTTTCTGGGTTCACTAAGGTGACCTGGAATTATTCAGAAAAGTCTCATGGGAAAGGGGCCCCAGATGGGATTGGTGGGGCAATAAAAAGAGAAGCAGATCGCTTTGTCCAACGAGGTGGTGAACTTCAGACACCACAGCAACTCTATGAGATGCTGAACACAAGATTAGGCTCAAGCATCACACACTATTGGGTAAACAGAGAAAGCATTGAAAAGTGTGATGAGCTAATTCCTGACAATTTGGAGGCTGTGAAGGGCACCTTTAAAATACACCAGGTTTGGTCTTCCCAGCCTTCGCAGATCACTCACAGGACTGTTTCATGCTTCTGTAGGAAAACAGAGAAGAGTCCATGCCCTTGTTACAAGCCCGTAACAGTAGACCTGAGAGTGAGACGCACTGTGTGCAACACTGAGAATCTCCCAAGCTCTCCTCCTCAACCACCTAGGGAACAAGAAAACCTAGATCTTTGTGGCAAGTTTGTTGTTGTCATTTATGATGAAAAGCCTTATGTTGGCCAAGTGCTTGCGGTTGAGGGAGAAGAAGTGCAGGTCAACTGTATGCTACAATCTGGTGACAAAAACCTGTTCGTGTGGCCACAAACTGTAGATTAAATTTTCTATGACAGAAAAGATGTGCATGCTGTGATCTCTGAGCCTGAGCCAGCAACATCACGCTTCTCAAAGCTGACTCTCCAAGATTGGGTGAAGTTCAGTAATACCTCAGCTTAGAGAAATGCAAGTTGTGTTCATCACTGCCTTATGTGGCTAAATGGGTCCAGAAAAATAAATTATTTGTGATATTTGAATGTTGAAAGGTTAATTGAGGCGCAAGTAGTGTTAGTCCCTGTCCAATGAATCAAAAAGGTTCCAAAAAAGAGATTCTTTACTCAGCTTCTTAAGTTCTTGAGTTCTTGAAGCATTTAATGTGTGTTGCAATAAAATTGTTTAAATGTTAATGTCCTTCTGATTTGTTATATTTAAATGTTGAAATGTTATTTCAATAAAAAGAGTTAAATTTTATTTCGTCTTGAACTCTTTTGTGAACATTTTAACTGAAATTTTTATACCTGTGGTTTTCTTATCATTTGGGGCGACCCCATGTCATGTGGGGTAACCAACAAATGGCAATAATTACACTAAATTCATAACCAAATATCCATCAGTTTAGCCTCAAATATTAATCAGTGTTATGCTATTGCTGAATGTGTAATATCTGTATAAATGCTAATTCAGTTTTTTTGCTTTTGAAGTAAAAATCAGTATTGTAACTGGATTACGAGGAGACTCTGATATTATAGAATAAACTTGTAAAATAATGGTATTCATAAAATGAAAGGGCACTAAAGTTTGTCTTTCTTCATCAGTTTATCTACTTACTGATATGTGTTCAACTAGTCCTAATGATACATGAAAATGTGAATTTTGAGATATATTACAGTCGCCCCAGATGACTTTTTAAGGCTATGTATTATTAACGCAAGTGTAAAAACACTAAAATGTCAAATTTTTACTTTTCTTTATAAAGGCATGTGTACACTACATTCCAAACGTTTGTAAAATGGCCAAACATATCCATATTTTTGGTATTTTAAAATTAGCCTATTCAAAAGTCTTATCCACAACGACCCTTATATACTTATACTATATATACTAAATATATACTAAGATATAAAAAATATTTAAGATATACTAAAAATATACTAAATACAAACAAAAAAGAGATGATGTACACTAATTAAAAAAAGGATTAAGCATAAAATATAAAATAGAAGCTAAAGCTGAACTAAAAATCTAACTGAAATCCTTAAATGGTAATAAATAAAATATTAAAATGATTAAATATAATAATAATAATTT
This sequence comes from Puntigrus tetrazona, assembly GCF_018831695.1. Lineage (NCBI taxonomy): Eukaryota > Metazoa > Chordata > Actinopteri > Cypriniformes > Cyprinidae > Puntigrus > Puntigrus tetrazona. Next base: position 22,133,733 of record NC_056701.1, on the reverse strand, counting down.
CAAAAAGTCATAAAATGAGTAAAATCCAAAAAAACAAAAATTACAAAAATAAAAGTTAATCTTTTAAAAAGTGAATCCAAAATAATTAAAATCTGCAATAACAAATAAATCAGCCAATCAGTGCCCTCGGATGTTATGGTTTAGGCTTATGATTATAAAACATCTTTATCAAAACAATAATTATCTGTTTTTAGGGATAGCCTAGTGTTTAATGGCCAAGTATATAAATAACAATAATAGCAAAATCTAATATATACATATTTTTACCAATATAATACATCTAAATTAAAGTATGTAATATTTATATTACATATTATTTATATTTGAATGTTTGACAGGAAAGTTGTTCGAGGTTCAAGAAAGGATGTTGATCCAGGAAAGCGTCCTACTTGCACAAATCACTTGCTTAGCTCAAGGCATCACATTTGAGTGCCATATTATCCATCAAACCGCTTGATGCGAAAACTTAAATCCAGGCCTCAGGTGTTACTGTATACATGGTATTACATCTGAGTCATACACGCTAACATCTCCAGCATAGCTTCACGGTGTTGATAATCCATAGCACTGAGGTGAAAGCAGTCCTGCAAAGCCACAGTTATTCAATACAGCGCAACATTGAAGGCTCTGTTAGCGTACCTAGCATTGTTTTACACAAAGATGACAGAGCACCTCGCCTGGACGCTTCCCTAAGGAGACTTCTAGAAGAAAGCGGTAAATCAGTCTTTTCTGTACTCTCAGTCAAACAGCTGTCCGTTTGAGGATCATATAAGCCTGAGATTATCTTCAGAGGAAACAGATGTTGTACGGTAGAGAGATCTTCTCACACTCTTGGCTCTTTAATAAAGACAGAACCCACTTCTTTTGCGTCGAACAGAAGTCGAGGCAGCCTTCCTGTTTGTTCCTTCCACCTAAAGGGTCTTGTTTCTAAATGGGCATTTTCCTAGAAGGAACAGACGGTCACAGCAGAGGTCAAAGGTGTCTTATTTCGGGAAGCATCGAATACAGAGGAGAACAATAGCAGCCATGGCACACTGCCTTCTGGGAGTGTGTGAAGGTCATATCTAAAGGTCATTATCACTATTAAAAAAAAAATACAATCTGATTTCTTGGTTTCAATAAGCAACAGACAGATTTACCGCTGTACCACTGAATTTTCATGGACAAGATCCAGTCTCAGGAATCCATGTGATCAGGAATTTTCAGTGAGGCATAATAGTTGACTCACACAGTTTTCACAACAGACCGACTGAAATTTGCTTGGTTGCTATTGACAGACAATGAATAAGTTTTTGCTTGTGAAATTTCACAGAAATTTTGCTAACGTGGCCAAATTGTGAAAGCAAACCTGAACTCCTGGTGTTAGTGTGAATGATGCATCAGCTTATATTATTTCAAAGAAAAAAAAAATCCTTCATCAAAATATAACAACTCGCTTTGACACAACGTTTCTTTTCTGCTAAAATCATTGGAGTTTTCTCAGATATCCGCTTTTTAAAATGTCATTATAAATGTAAATTAGGTTGTTCATGCCATTTCAAGGGTTCTTTTAAATTAACAAACAAATATTTCTACTTCCCAACTCTACAGAATGTAAAGTCAAAATATGCCTATTGTTTATGAACAATTTAAGGAAACACCTACATTTCTGAAGCAGACACTTCAGTAAAAATCAAATTAGTATTTATAGTAGTTATAGAGTTATATTTGGAAATGCAACATGACTGACATTGTAGGTCACATGATAACTGCAACATGGTGAATGTAGTAATCTGAATTATAGTACTACGGTGAAAAAAAAGTGTTGTGGTACTTTAATTCAGTAAGGATGCATTCAAGTAATCAAAACTGACTGTAATATATATATATATATATATATATATATATATATATATATATATATATATATATATATATATATAACTACTAAGCTGTTTTCAACATTGATAAATATTTATTGAGCAGAAAATCAGCATATTAGACAGATTTCTGAAGGGTCATGTGACACTGAAGACTGGAGTAATGACGCTAAAAATTCAGCTTTGATCACAGGAATAGATTACATTTTAAAATGCATTCGAACAGAAAACAATTATTTTAAATTGGTAGAATACTTAGAATATTAAGAAGCTATTTTTTTGTCCGTGCACTACATACTCTAACAGAATGCAGGAGATGGTGTAGAATCAAATTAAGGGTAGGCTTAAAACAGTCAAACGTTCTGCAAGTGTTTGCACACACATACACACACACACACACATCCTCACTCACGGCTGTCACCAGCTGGTCCAGGTGGTGATGGCATATTAGCACTAATGAATATGGAAAAAACTTGAATTAATGAGCTGCGTATGAAAAGAAGACCTGAATTCTCACTAATACTCTAGTACACTATGTACATCACGCATTTTCACAGTTTAAGAGAGGTGAACGATGTTAAATTCGGAAGCCAGAAAAGCAAAGACAAAAAGAATGACAACATCTGCATCTTAATTGGAACATGTCAACACTTTTAAATGTAAAACAGAGCCTGTTGTTTAACAGGCTCTCTCCAGCCCTTCCAGACAGGGCAGTTACTGTGGCCTCAAGCAAAGGGGTCAAAGGTGCCTGGACAGACATCTGCCACAACAATGACTCAGACTGTCTGACACAACAGAGCAGCGCAGATTTACAGCACACATGTTTGAAAAGCCTCCACTTCTCCTTTCTGCTCTGCTTGCTTAACTCCGGGTTTCAATGGCTGATTGTGGAGCGCTGGGCAAAACAAAGAACAAAAGAACCCTAAACCGGTGGCAATGATTTTTTCATCATCACTTAAACGTCAGCCTTTGTTTGACCAACAGCCTGAATCATGCGAGTCAGCAAATATAGAGGCACAACATCAGCAGAATGAGCAAATGTGAGATATGCATGTGTGCCTAACAGATATTTAAAATCGCAGGCCATCTGCTAGCAGCTATGCAATAAATTAATTAATTTATCATTTGATATTGCTAACTCCAACAGACTGCTAAAAATGTGTGTGTAAATTAATTCAGATGCAAACAATTTATTGTTTTATGAGCATTATATATATATATATATATATATATATATATATATATATATATATATATATATATATATATATATATATATATATATATATAAATTACTAGTATAAAGTCAAGCTCTCGTTCTAACAGCTGGAGTGAGTGTAAGATATAGTAGACTTCACACTGAACTAAGCTTCTTTGGGTGGTTTGTTTCACCCAGAGAAAGCCTGTCAGATCAGAGATGGATCCAGCAGTTAACCTGCAGCCGTTGCAAAACACGCCACTGGCATAACACAATGGAAACTTGCAAACTTGCAGAGACGCATTCGTCTTAACACCACATCGAGGAGGAGATGGTGTGTGCAAGTCGAGGAGAAGAAACCATCATATCACATCAGAGGGCTCCAGTCACCCTCTCCACTGGAGGTGACAGTACAGTACGCTTCGGCCTTACAAAGTCACAGCTATGTCTTCAACATTATCGAAGAAAGCTTGTTTCCTGTCACAGATGCTAAATGAGATCTATTCCAAGGTCTATACAATGTCTACGGTCTCCTCTTTTAACAAGAACTGTTATCTTAATCTACTATCTCTGACAATAAAAAGTAATAAAAAGCCTGTTTAGAATGAGTGGTTAGGGTATTTCAAGTCACATGCTTGTGTTTGCTTGTGTAAGCCACTCAAGAGGTGCTTCTCATAGCAAACAGCTCACGCCAAGTAAACAAATACTTGTAGGTAACCGACTGGTGTCCGTGGTGTAAAACGTCATCCGGATTAACTGGATTTAAAGGGACAAACGAGTTTGTCAGACACCGGGCCATTAAGAGGTCTTAGCGCCTGTTTATGGTGAAGTGCACTCGAGAAGAGAACCGAATGCTAGAGAAAATTAACTTTCCACTCAACAGGGAGAAAGTGTGGGAACTGCTGGATGCTGTACATGAGCAAACAAGGAAAGTTAAACAGGTTGTTGAATTTAGAAGATTTACAAACCAGACTTCTTAGGTAAATATACCAGGAAAATGATGTGGCTTCGGTTGAAGGTGCTCGTATTCACACTTTGTGAACAAGCGTCCTGGTCGCCTTCAGTCAACAATGCACTTTTGTTTAAAGAAATAAATTCACCCATTATTGCTTATTTACTCACCTTCACATTGGTCTAACCAGTATGATTTTTTTTTACCAACAAAACATGAATTTGTGGGGAATATCTGCGCACTCCTTTGAATATATTGACACTGAGTGATGACGAGCTGTCAAGATTCAAAATAAAGTGCAGGAAATGGCCTGTGTGACTTGTGCACTATATTCCAAGTACACCAGAATTTAAAGGGATAGTTCAAGCACAGCTTTAAACCGAAAATAAATATGCTGGACCCCAATGACTTTTGCTGTAGGATTAAAAAAGCTTTTTCAAAAGAATACAATGTTTTACAATGTCTTCAGTCACGTGACCGGTTCAAAGACCTGGAGGGCAAAAAACATCTTCAGAACGGCAGCACACGCCTGTCAGTTTTTCATCTGATTCAACACTGCAAATATTTAGATCACCCCTCAAAACAACAAACAAGTGAAGGTATGTGAACAAAATTCAAGTTTTGGCAATTTGCTATCCATATTAGGCACCCGCGGCAATATTTCACTTAATTTTGACTTATTTGCGTTTTACTACATTACTACTTAATGCAAACTGCATAAAAAATAACTGGCAAAGAAATTAACATTACGTAGAAAATATCAATAGGAAATATCCACATCTTTCACATAATTTTTCCATAAAAGGTCATACCATTCTTGACAATTATCCGACAACAAATGAGACTGAATCCAATTAAATCATCAGACAGACATTACGTTAATCTAAGACCATTTTCCTCGAATCACAGTGGCAATGAAAGCTTGCTTCTGTTTTCCTGCAACATTGCACAAAACAGCAAAAATAAATCACCTAACACCAAGACAACCAAACAACAGCCAAACCAAAAGCAAAGCCTTGGTGATGTCAACGAGTTGAGCTTCATGAGCTTCATCAGGAGAGTTTTTATATATCCCTGGGAACAAAATCATCTAGATGTTTTCTTAATGAAAACTCCCGTCTCTATGGAACAAACTGACCAACCAACGCCGGCTTGAACGCTGGGATAAACTCACAGAAGACAATGGCACAGCAGTGAGCCAAAACAAACACTGATTCTGCCCCTGACGTTTGATGACCCAGACTTCCTCAGTCACTTCGTAGCTTCATCGCTGATATCAGAGAGAGCGGAGTGCAACTGACAAATAGGTTAATTAAATCATACCCACAGGAATGTATGAGAGAAATGAGAAAATAAGAGTCTGAAGACAGACCTCAGGCGCCCCGAGAGTTCAGAATTCTTCAGGATCAGGGTGGTGATAAGACGAAACCCACCTGCACTGCAGAATCTGATCCCAAAACCCCAATGTGATGTTGATGAAAGGCAGAGCAGAAGTACCATCTAAAGCACAAGAAGCCAGCATAACTGGGTTTGGAGGGGGTTTGGGAGCGAGTCTAGCTTTTCCAAACAACAGATCATATGAAACACAGTCTGCTGGAAAAGACGTGTCTGGTATCAAACCATTCTATTTTCAGCATTGTTTCTGGCTGGCTCAGATAGACATCACTGAGGATCCTGATAAGGCTGATGACTGAATCTTTCAGGCATCAGAAAATCATTTTGATGATTAAACCCCCAATACCAAGCCGGGAATTTCAAAAATAGCCTAATGCCCGGCTGTGTGAGTGGAGTAAGACATTTAAGGCAAAACATGACACTTGAAAGCAAAAATGAACACGGCAGTAGATGAGGCAAGACATTTCAACGTGTTTAAATCACACTGGGTTTCTACAGCTGCACACCACACCATACATCTGATACTTCTCACATAATTAAGGTGAACCTGGTCTAGAAAGCAAAAAATCAAGGGTCCAAACTCCATTTATTTACCACAGGCCTTCTGTTTTATTACATTTGCAGACTTTGCCTTTTTGATTAACTCCACAGACATATTGTGTATTAGGCCAGTTTCACACAAACATATGGCCGTTTCGATTCTAAAATGTGGAAAAAGATGATGGAGTTACACATTTCAGAAAATTTTGATGAATAAAATCAAAAGCAGGGCTGTACACTTCAAATTCAAAGTTTAATAGATGGTGAACGTTAAATCAAAAAAAGTCTGCATTTCCTGCGTGGCCATTATTTTATTTGATAAAAAAAAATCAGATACACCTAAACCTTTAACTTGAAGAAATTATGACAAGAATATATTAATATTGTACAACTCAACATTAAGGAACAATAGAATTTTCTTAGAAATTTTTTTATTTAAAAGGCGAACCTGTTGTACAAGTCTTATTGTATTGCTAAACCTGAAATAGCTTGTTCATTTTATTGGATATTTCAGAATATTAAGCTGTATTAAGCATTTATTTGATCACCTTTGTGAATAATAGTTTTCGTAGGTCCTCACAAATATGCAATAAAAGCTCATGGGGGTCTTCAAACCCGTACTCAGCTAGCATCCTGGCTACGCTCACATGTCAAGCAGAGAAACAATGTATGCCTGGCCAAGTGCAGCAAAAAGGCCGAAAACAGACCCCATAAAAGGTCCCCATAGGGGTGCGTAAGCTTCAAAGGGACAAATGTTAAAGAGCAACACCTGGCATGCTCAGCTTTGTGGTGACTTGTTGCCTTGGTGACGGACCCTCCTGTCTGATACTCGAATAACCAGCAGATGACGCAGGATGCTCATTTTAAATTATGAGAATGAGATTACGCCAAAATTTCCCCATAGATCACCGTGCGGGACATTCAACATAAACAAGACTGCAGTCGAGAGCGCAGAACAAATTCTAGCACGCTTGAAGGGCTCCTAGGTTTCAAGAGCTTCAGAGAATTCTTCTTCAGTTGCGTAAAAAGGAAGTTATGAAAGACAAATCCCCAAGATTTGATCTGAAATGTGGCAACACTATTTGTCATCTGAGGTCAAAACAACACGGCCTGAAATTAACTTTGGGAAAACCAATTTAAGCTGTGTCAAATCTGTCAGTTCCTCCTGGCCCTTCATGCTTCCTTCAATTTCGAATTAAATTTCACTTGTCTTGCGAATGCAATGTGGCGTATGAGAAAATATACCTGTCAAATACCTCTTCTCTCCAAAACAAGAGCAAAAGTTCTCCTACTTCACTGGTGTTTAGTTAAGGACCCCTGGGCCTGTTCATCCTACGTTCACACAGACTATACTGGCCAGCCGGTGTATCAGTGTACAGCGTTTAATTACGATTGTGTGATTTTCTCAGCTGATGCCCCCCAGACCAAGGAAGTTGCCGGGGTTAAGACACAGCTGAGATGATTTTCTGTGGAAGAGTCTCAAGCCCCCAAAACCCAGACGGCACGCGGAAATCCCTAATCACTTCACCACAGCTGTTATTATGGACAACTAATCACGTAGAAATTAAATATTAAGCATTCTAATCACTTCTAGGAACGCGTGGATGACCCTTACCGCACCTATTTTTAGGGATCATTTTGGATTATGCATCAATGCAAAGTCTCTCTGAAGAAGGGATAACAGTCTGTGAAGACGTAAACGACACTCACATGAGGTATAAAATTAAAAGCCTTTGTTGGAATAAGGATATTATATTAAAAACCACAATCAAGCGGGCATCATCAGGATGTGCTTATGAGCCAATGATAAGTTTAGGTAAATTCTTTGGCACTCAAGTTCAAAGTGTGGCACCACACCTGGCAAAGCCTCCTTAAAATCAGGGTGGTGGTAAAGCTGGTGATCTACTGCATGAAAGCCAATGAGTGATGGCCAATGAGGCCAAAAACGTCAATACACAGTTGTGAACTGAATTCCGTCATTGTGCTCCAGTCAATGCTGATGCAGAAGGAATGATGCCGTATTATTCGCCGCATGGATTTTGCATGCATTTGCAATAAATGCATGCAATAATTATGGGCTGCTCGTAAGGAGGGTTTCCCACACCACAGTCCAATGATATACAAACACATTCTCTTCATAATAATAATAATAATAATAACAACAAAACAGGGCTACCCTACTTAATATAATGGTATTTAAACAAATATTAACATGAACCAGAAGAACTGGAAACCCCAGTCATATGTTTACATGCTGCTATGACAATAAAGGACCTTTGTGTAAATGTTTTGGAGTAATATGTAAATTTGTACAAAAAAACTAAAACAGCATCATCACACACACACACACACACACACACACACACACACATATCCATGATATGTATATCATTCACATCTTTACACATATGTAGTGAATTACACATATGTATACATATATATACATAAACATATATACATATATAATTTAACAATGCACGCACTAAACCTGCCATGCGTCTGTGCCATACCCTGCACGCGCAACACTATTGCCAAATAAGATCCGACTGTATCTCCGTCTATGGGAGGTACATGCAAGCATTTCCAAGGAGAGACATTGAAGCTGAAAGTCTGTCTTCCCAGCACTCCGCCGTTACTCGTAACGTTGTAAATAAATAGGATGGTTAATTGATTCATCAAATACGATGAACGCCGCTCGGAAACGACGAGTAACCGTCGCCCATTCCACGTCAACTAGCTGAACGTTATGCTAGGTAGTCCTCTGGAGATTGTACCTACCCGTTATGTTGATATGCAGTCGTGTGGATGAGGAGGATCCGCTGCTCTTTTGCTCTGGTGTCCGTATAGTGGGAAGCGCTGGAGATGAAGAACACCTTCGCCAAGTGTAAACGCTTCGTCCTTCGGCTTCCTTTCCTGTTAAACAGTAACTCCTGGTTTTCGTGCCTACCGGTCAGCACATAGCAAATGCAAAGGGTTTGTGATCAGGGGATCACCGTGATTCAAGAGTGCAGCCGCAGAATTAAGGACTAGTGTGTCTATCTACTGTAGGACGCGGATCTGGTATCATATGAAGACGCCGTGCGCATACGGGTGCTCTGCTACAGCTTCTGCGCTTGGGGCGGGGCTAGTGTGCATTATTCATGAGGGGGTGGGGTATACGTCTGCCTCGCGTTCTCCGCAAGCTACGCTTTGGATTAAAGCTGTAATGCAGAATAATTAATCATAGATAAATGCTGGCCGTGTTTCAATATTTTCTACAGCTTAGTTATTTGTAGAGTTTCTAAAATATATAAATAATTAAGAAATGTAGATCTAAATCTTAAATCTTAAAAAAAAAAAACTGCAGTTTGTTTTTGTTATTTATTTATTTATCTTACGTTATTGAAATAATTATGAGAAGGCATACATCTAAATATAGTTATTCTTGAGTTCTCTTAACTACCTTAAGTAAAAGAAACATATTTACAATTGGGGCCGTGGTATGAATTAATGTGTCAACTATTTTTGGTTTGTTTAGTCATTGATCCTATCTGATCTTCTGTTGCTCAAACGTGCCTACAGGCATCAAGGCCCTTCTGGTGTTAATACCAACCTATACATCATTACTCATGTTTTCCACTTTATATCTGACACTTAACATTTAAGCATGAAAAGGGTATTAATGGATTATAGACTAGCCTATAATTCATGACACTTTCTGAATATCTAAGGGCTGAGAGTTGTAAATAACTGAGCGAGAACAGGCTACTGTATAAAATGTGCTTTATTTAAGATCTGTTTTCTAGTAATTATTTTGATCAAAGGATAAAACAAAGAATTAGCATTTTTTTCCTCAGTAAAATGCTGCCTCTGAGGGCATAAGGCCATACATGGATTTAATTAATTTGCACTTTATACCTTTTTAAGAAACTCTCTATGCCAACGAACCCAGAAAAACAAAGCTTGTGTAGTTTGCCTTCAGACATCACTGTGACTCACAAAAGTGAAAATTCACACGTATTTCACGTGAATGTATCATTCATTTAAACAGACAGAAAGCAAACAATAAAAGTGTTTGCATACAATAAACCACAAACACAGGCCTTTAAGAACCGTCAGAATCATAATGTGATTGTCACTGATGTGATTCGGATTAAAGATGGAAAATCAGACCTACTGCACACATCTAGCCGCTTTGAAGAATACACATCTTAGATGGCTCTGGCACGGTGAGACGAGGCCTGTCGGATGCACTGGACAAAGCATTAACAAAGAAACAGCCTAATGCGGAATAGATTAGATTTCCAGTTGCTTAGTGCCAACACTTAATTGAGTAAAAGTCTAACTGCTCTGATTGATATGTCAACTGGATGGGTTTGCTGGCAGAATCTCTGAGACGTTACACACGCTGGAATGGCTGCTTAATGGAAGCAAATTTAATGCAGAAAACAAAATGTTTCCGATCAGATTTCCTCATTTTGACCACCTCAGACATGTCATGGACTTGGACTACCAACGCAGTCAGGTCTTACATTTTTTTTACCCATTTTGTCATATGTCGATCATAAACAATGTGAATTATTCACCAGTACTTAGAAATGCAGCTGGTTTAAATCCTTAACCATAACTATGAGCAACAATAACAGTGATGGTTGTCTTCACAAGCACCAATAAATTACCGTTTAATTTAAAATAGTAGCTTAAAAGCCCAGCCATCTGGACATATAAAACAACATTAAACTTCCTAAATAAGACAGATGTCTTTTAGAGGCTTGTTCGTGTAATAGTTTAAGTGCAATGTTTTATTGGAAACAATAAGGAAATGTTACCATGTCTCCTTAAGTGTTTGTGGTTGTTATGGCTATTAAAGCGAACTATAATTGTAAGTAAAATGTAAATGTAATGTAAAATGGGCTGATAGCGATGCTCTTTGAAAAGATTTTTACCCCATTCATATTGAGTCTCATATTGAGTTTCGAGTTTCATAGTCAGACTCTCCCTGAAGTACGGCATCGTTTTTGCCAATAGATTATGAATCAAAGGGCAAGTATATAGTGAAAATTGTGAATCCGATAGCTGGCAAATGTGTATCTAAACTGCTGGAAAAATCCTCTTGTTGCCGTAAAAGCATCTCCTGACATTAGAGGATAAAGCGTGCCAAGAACCGTGCAATCATTTCTCTGCACAGACTCATTCCGTAAATGCTGCTAAAATGCTTTTATGGCAGATTCAGAGAAAGTGAAACCAGCCTCTGCTTCACACTGTATTACCTCCATGATTAGACTGTCCAGATTTTGCAAATGAAACTCAAAACTCCCAGGAGGCCCCATCCACGCAGCCAAAACTATCTGCCAACGTCTCGAAGACAACTGTTCCATCAACGTCTGCAGAGGTAGATATTAGGTAACAGACGAACCATTTCCCATTTATAGAAATGGGGCTTTATGAGATCATTGAGCTCCAATCGAAAGGCTGGCTCTGCTGGATGCACGTTTGACGAATGAGACAGCTCTTCATAAGCTTTCACAAGCAATCGCTTATCAATAAATCCTCAAGGCTACATCAAAGCGAGATCTCCCATGTTCAGACTCCACAACAGAGCTGCCCGGGCCTGCGGTGAGCTGCTTCGTACAATTAAACGAACAAACAAACTTAGGTGTGTCGCCACATTTGTGCTTTTCATCAACATTGAGATTATACGTTGCAGTCGACCAAAGCTCCTTATTAAACTCACAAAGGTCTGTGATTTTCAAGCTCCTTAGTCCCACGGGTGGCAAAAGCAGGCCGGTGCAATAATCTAAATTGAATTTCCTTTACGCAAGGCTGCATGTTGCATGCTACTTCCTCCACCCTGGAGTATAATCTCACTGGATGTCTATCTGTTAATCTGACCCTGAGTTTACTTTTAGGACAAAAATTAGACACTACAGGCTAAATATTCATTGTTTTTTTAATAAACAGTGACTACTTTGCCTACTTTGCTTAACATTTTAAAATTAAAAAAATTGTATTTATTTATTTCTCCTTTTTTTGTTTACAAAGAAAAACTACATATACTTAAAAATAATTAAAATGATAAATAGGCACAACGCATTTACTAAAATTAAATACAATTAAAATTAAAATTAAAATCTAATTTGAAATGCTAAAAACAGCAATAGCATAGTCAGCAGAAATAAAGTATATATTTTATTTATAAACATTTCACACCAGATTTATATAACATTTTAATTTCTTAATATGTTGAAATTTTTGGACTGTTGTTGTAACAGAGCCAATGAGCCAAAAGAAGGGTAGATCCAAATGCAAGCCTTTATTTATAGACATGGTCAAGAAAAGAAGCAGGGTCTAAACGGAAGTAAACAGGTATGATGAAGACACAAATCCAACGATTAGCAAACAGTATCCAAATGGGCTAGGCAAGAGGGTAATCTGAAAACACGAGCAATAATCCAGACAAATCTGAAGTACACAGGCGAGAATCAAAACACGGAAAACAAACAAGGCAAGACTATAACTAGACTATGAAAACTAAACTAAACTGGTTCTGTAATGTAGCTATCAAAAGGTGACTGATAAATGGTGAAACAATACTCAGCATTGAACAATGAGTTGGGAACTGCTATTTATGGTGTGAGACTGATAAAATGAAGGAGAGAGTGTGATGAGTGCAATCAGGTGTGTGTGTGTGTGTGTGTGTGTCGTCAGTGCATGGTAATTGAATTCGGAGCGAATTTTTTAAAATTCAATGTTCTTCTTCCACTTGTTTCTTTGTAATTAATTTTGAGCAATTGAAAATTGTCTCTACAACATATTCAGTGTAGTTTTTGTGCCTTAGGGTACTGCTCCAGTGACAGCTTTGTGCCACTTTTCTAGTGTATTCACCTGTGGTGTCTAAACCTAAAAGGAAAAAAAAGGAATTGGTTCCACTTTTTGGTGCCAAAACAGAAGCTGGCTAAATCTCATGGGATCATTCAAGTCAAGAGCTTTTGGATTACAAATGTAATTAGGCTGCTTTGAATTTAGATTTAGTAAATGTGATTTGGGACGTAAGTTTTTCTTCCATGCCAAAACATTAACTAACTATCCATAAAGCAAGACAACAAACATCCTTCATCTTCTACAGCGTCCTTACATCTGCCTTGTTCTCCAGAATTCCTCCGGCTCTCCTGGTAATTAGTGAAGGTGATGTGATGAGGGGGGCATGGGACAAGAAAGGCAGTGAGGGGAAAAGAAGAGGAGGATGGGGAAGCTGAGAAATGTCACTCGCAGTTCTTTGTGGGTGCCAGAGATAGGAGGCTTACCGGCCGCTCCAGGCAGCTTTGCTCCCGATGGCCTTGCAGCAATGTGCTGCGATTGCACTGTGCCATTGACTCCTACTTAATCGCTTTTTCTGGATCTGCCACGTCTGCTTACAGCAGCCGGCGTGACTCCCGACAGTGAGCACGAGAGATCAATACAATGTGGGAGATGGCTATTACTGAGCGTTATTGCATCCTAGCAGCTGGCAATTCTTTGTTTCCTTTAAGAGAGATGTGCACTGTATCTTTTTCAATCATATTGCCAGATATTGAAGAGTGACAGACAATATAATTTGAACACAGAAGCAAACAGTTCTCATAAGTTAACGTACCGCTTGCAGAATCTGCAAAGTGTTAACAGATAAAAATAAAATAAAAAATAAAAATAAAAAGATGATTGGTGTAAATTCAGTATTCAACATTTTGGTGATTCTTCAAGGGTGTGTTATTTTATGATCATAACTGTATGCATATAGAAATGCATACAGTAAAACATATACAGAAGCAGACTATATTATATAAATATACATACAGAATATAAAGTGTGTGTGAGAGAGAGAAATAGAGAAAAGTAATTATATACCAAAATATCAATAGTAGACTTACATATAAACATGCAAATACATTTTAGACACATATGCATGCCATATATATTATATGAAAGTAACAGTAACATGTGTCCCACACAAATGGAGTTGTGGGCCGTCATATTACTGTGGAACCAAAAGAAGCAGATAGTCGTTCAGTTCTTTGCTTAAGGTTCTTATCTCAGTCATGATATTAAAGCAGGAAGAGAGCACTGGTCATCTAAAATCTAAAATCTCTGCTGGCAAAAACATTAGAACCTGCAACCTTCAAGCACCTGCAACCACAAGTCTCTCACCATTAGCCTCATGCCATATAGTTTTGTATTTACATATATACAGTAGAGCATAGCATATGTAATGAGAGTAGTGTAGTGTATATATATATACATATTGCGACGAGCGTCCCGAAGCACAATTCACATCGCACTGGCAACCAGTGAGGAACACCTGGCTGCACCCATAACCACACCTGCGGTTCCTTGAGTGGGGGCTTTATAAGCTGCGTAAGCAATGCTACAGGGAAAGCCTTGCCTCCATGACATTGAGCATTGACGCCACATTCTTATCTTCCCCTAGAGAGCAGTGTGTGACTGACAGCCCACAAAGGAGCACAGCACGGACCCACTGCACCGGAGAGGAAGAGAGCACCCACAGCACCAGAGCACCCACTGAATTGTCGCTGTTTCTTCACCTTGTAAATAAATCCACCCTCCGGCTCTACTTGTCATGAGATTCTTCACCCCCAGTGACACTGGTGGAAGATGCGGGCAAGTCATTGAAGAATCACCGGCAAGTGATTTCCTTCACCTTTTTTGTGTGTCTACAGTACAGTTCACAGACTAAGCACTCCTTCCCACATTCCTGGCCCGCACAGTGTTATCTCCCACCTGTGCAGCCTGATATTTCCACATGTGGTATTATAAGCCCCGTCTGCCAGCCCAGGCTGCCAAACTCACCCGACTCACCGGTCTTGCGCAGCATTGGCTGCTGAAAGGGGCTTCATCAACCAGCCAGGTAGCGGAACATGTGGTGGTGGACCGTTTCCCCAGGCCGTCCATCGATCTCACCAGGCAGTCGGCATTCGGAACCCAACTAGAGGAGGTGAAAGTGAATGAGAAATTGTTTTTGGGCCCTCACGTCCTGACCCCCCTGCATGGAGTAAAAAACCTTCTTGCTCATTACGTGGAAGGACACACAACAAGTCCAAGCTCGTAGAGTAGCCATCACAGCTGCTCCTAGTACCAGGCCTGTGGAAGGGAGGGTCTTGAAGGATTTACTGGTACCTGTGTTAATCAGGAGAGACTGGCCTTGGTTCGACCTAGCTGTACCCTGAGGCTTGTCTGCAGGCTATTGAGGAGGATGTCCAAGATCAAATGTTCAAATGTTCCAACCATCACTCAGCCCATGGTCCAGCCCAATCGTAATGGTCCCGAAACCGGAATGGCACCCCCCACTTCTGCAATGACTCCCGTCAGCTCAATGAAGTCTCAGAGTTCGAGGTGTACTCCGTGCCTTGGGAGGACAAATTACTTGACCGACTGGGAAGGGCCCAGTGTTTTTCGACCCTGAAACCTTACTAAAGGCTACTGGCAGGTACCGCTCTCTGAAACACCAAAACCTAAAATGGCTTTTTTCACCCCTAGTGGCCACTGGCAGAAAACATACCCTTCCCTTCAGCCTCCACGGGGCACCTGCCATGTTCCAGTGGATGATGGACATCGTGTTGCAGCCCCACCAGGTGTATGACGTTGCCTACCAAGACGATGTGGTCATCCACTCTGAGGTATGGGAAGAGCATCTGGAATGGCTGTGGAGGATGCTTTCAGAGCTCTGGAGGTCTGGATTCACCGCCAACCCTCGTAAATGCCACCTAGCACTCTCTGAAGCAAAGTACCTGGGTTTCTTAGGGTTGGCGGGCTTTTATTGTTGCTTTATCTCTAATTTCTCCTTTTTAACGTCCAGTATCTGACCAGGAAGAGGCAGAAAGAGAAATTACTGTGGACCCCAGCAGCAGAGGAGGCCTTCCAGGATAAGATGGCTCTAACATCGAAACCAGTTCTCCAAGCCCCGGACTTGAGCTGACCCTTTCTGCTGCAGACAGATGCCTCTGACACGGGACTGGGCACCATCCAGGAAGGAGAGTAGCATCTGATCCTGTACATCAGCAGGTAGCTGACCTCAGCCGAGAGAAACTAGTGGACAGTCCTGGAGCTGCTGGTAAAAAAATGCTGGTAAATTTCACAATTAATAACAAATACATTTTCACAATTAACAAAACATTATATTTTGAGCTACAAAGATGGAAATTGTATTTTCTCATAAAATGTTTTCCAATACTTTTTTAACATATATATCCACATCCATATTTTATATATACAAACTCACACAACACACACAACAGTTATATTATTATATATATAGATTGTGTATATGAACATACCTGTATGTATCCTGTTATTACAACAGTCACTATATAGACAAACACACATTTACTGACCTGTAACACAGCACTCTCTGTGAATTCTATATAAAAGCTAGGCATATGTGCAAGTGTCTGGAGCCGATTAGGAAAGGTTCTTGTGTGATACACCTCGCATGGCAACAAGTGCGAAACGACTGGTTGCTAAGGACCAAATCAGAGGCGAGCCCCCCTGAAGAGATTCTGTGCCAAAAAGAAGGAATTCCCCCCGTGGCAGCGCTAGAAAATGCCACTGCTGGGTTACCATGGTGACCACATGGAGTCAATGAAGGAGAGAATGGGGCCACATGTGTCTTTTAAAGGGTGGCAGATTGTCAGATTGGAGATGTTGTGGAGAGAGCGCCTGTGAAACACATCGAGCCTGGATTAACCCACAGTATTCACAGGCAGTGTCATAGCTGGCAGTCTCTTTGTGACAAATGGTGCCGCTTTTGCCCTAACCGACTTAATTAATTTTAAATTAGTGACAAATGTGGAATAGAGCAGATGGAAGAAAAACCTTTTAAATGTTTAATCAATATGCTTTCAGAAAGCATAAAATTGATACAAAGGTAGTGTATATGTATGTATATAAATTTAGCTTAAGTACCTGTTCCTAAATGCATGCAAATGATTTGTAAAAGCATCAGGTCTGATATTTTTAACTGTTTATTAACATGTCAGCTGACCCCAACATGCATATACTACCCCTACAAGTATGGACATGGTAAAAGGCCATATTTTTGAGGAATGTTTGAGGAACATATGCTTTCATTAGCATTTTTACTAAATTAATACAGCAGGTATAAAACGAGGCTGCAAGGGATAGACCTTCCATGCTTTCAGTGGCATCCACTGTTAAATAAATAAATAAAAAAAATTATATAATAAATATAAAAATTGTTTAAAGCTCCCAAATCACTTTTCATGTATGGAATTTTTGTATACAAAATTTCTTGGAAAGACATTTTCATTTCAATTTCATCAGATGAACAATAACATAAAAAACCCTTTAAAACATAAAACAACAGTACAACCGACTGAAGAGATGTCTATCACATCCTCACTTTCATTCCTGTTAAAAATCAAAGATGGCACCAATGTGAATTAGTTATAGAATTCTATACGTTCTTCACAGCAGTGTAATTTCAGTATTATTTATATATTATTATTATATTACAGCATTTTACCAAATCTTTGTTCAGTTTATATTTTCAGCTAACAGTTAGCTATTATTTAAATAAACAGTTTTACACATAGTTTTAGGTGTCGATGAGAAGACCAGTTAACAGATTTTAAAACCTCAGCCTTGCTTCCTCGCCACTTTTGTACAGCTAGAAAGTTTATTTTCAGTCAGAATGGATGTCTAATTTCATTTGCTAAATTCATCTACCTTTAAAGTGAAAACAAGGGAAGGGCCCCTCTCAGCCTCTGGGCCCTGTAGACTCTGCCCCTGCCTCTTCTCTGCAAGCAAACTAAAGATGGAAAGAGAGTCTTTACTGACCTCTAGTGGTCGTGTTGTGAAAACAAACCATCGATTTATAGTTTCGTTCTTCACAGATGTTTTTACGGCCCATATTTCTACACTGATGCAACAATACACTAAGGCATGACTTTCATTACCCCAGCCATTCCCTTCTGCTGAATAAATAGAAATTCTATTCATTTTTCTTCTTTATGGTTGTGCTTTGGCCAATAGGACTGTTTGAAACCATAAGCAGAGCAACAAGAAGGCTCATTTCCAAACAAGGACATATTCAAGCTATTACATGATTTTATGGCCAACATCCCACCACACTGCTGTCAAACTGGATCATTAAACAGAGAGCGAACAATCTACAGGCAACCGAGTCCTAGTGTTGTCTTTGGATGGAGCTGGTTTTGCTCTTTGGCTCTCTTGCAGTATAAATACATTACTAGCTACACAATGCGATGATGACCTGAATCAACCTAGTTTAAGAACAATAGGTAGTAAAAATATCGCTCTCCTCATCCTATAATAGGAGAAGGGTCAGTACAGATGATGTTTTTGGACGGTGAGGCTGAGTCTGGGATGTATCTGGGGAATGCACGCAGTTATAAATAACAGCTGCTCGACACCAAGCAGAACATTCTTATATGGATTGAAAAAAAGTGGGATAAAAACAGCTGGATTCAAATAAATAGGTCTCTTTTAAACATGGAGCTTTTTTCTTTTACATATATGAAGGTTACAGCATGATTGATACGAAAGTAATGCTATTTAAAAAGAATAGTTCACCCCACACACCTTCAGGGCATCCAAAATGAAGTTTCAGAACAGATGTGGAGAAATTTAACGTTACATCATTCGCTCAGCAGTGGATGCTCTGCGGTGAATGGGTGCCGTGAGAATGAGAGTCCAAACAGCTGATAAAAAAACATCACAATAAACCCCACCACTTCAGCCCATCAATGAACATCTTTTTAAACATTATTATGGATTATGGCCTGGTATTTTGGCAAGCGACAGTCTTATTCTTTTTTTCTGGTCAACCTTTAAGATTCTGCAATGTTCTCGTCACCAATCAAGCACATTTGTGACAAAAGTGAGATATTCCTTCAAAGACATTTTAACTCTGCTTTATAAACTATACTGTTATGCTAATAACAATTTATATAATTTTGAAAAATGTTTTATTCATTTTAAGGGAAAAAACATCTTATTAGTGGCCTCAATGTGACATATTCACACAGTTTAAAAGAACACTTGGGTGTTTGTGAATCATTTATTTGTACGTTTGCAATAATCATGTTTCATCCAGGAATCAAGAATAAATTGTAAAAACAAAAAAAAAAAAAAAAAAACAATAGGCACAATCTGCATGGCATCTGCATTCTTTCAGCGTAATATAATACAACTTTTCTCTTTATCTAAATATATCTATATATAAATCTTCTCACTATGCAGTAGAACACACCTGCTGTCTAATCAAATGCAGATACTTTAAGCAAACAATTGTTCAAACTTCACAGTTTCTCAGTTGTCAATATTTTTATGTTTGTTTTTACATATTCATATATAACATATGTAACATCACTGCATAGGCGAAGCATATAAATGGAGACTCCACACATTACACGATTCATTATTGTCTTTATATACAGATTATCTGTGGCATCTATTGGCAAATGCCTTGAAGAAAAGTGCGGCGTGTCAGTTGTTTGTTATTTTCTTCTTTTAATTAAGAAAACACTGAGTTCATCTTCATTTCACAGTCGATTAACTAAGATACGAAATAACAAAGGGGAAAGTATTAAGACAGAAAAGTTCAAATAAAGAAAACATTAGGCAGCCATAAGCTGAAAACATACCGTATGCTAATTTGTAACATAGAAAGGAACTAAATTCTTAAATAGTACCTACTAAAATGATAAGTAAATGTATAATTACAAATATACAATTCAGAGAATGGCAGTATGGACATGAAGTGAACTGAAGGCAGATTTCTTTAAGTGATTGTCCCTATTTGTTCTCTAAAATATGGTTTTAGATACTTTGGATTGATTGTTACCTCCAGAAATTCATTTATTCAGTCACTTTAGCATAATGCAAATGATCTAAATGAGATTCGACTGACAAGTGCATTTAAACATGCTTATTATTCTCATTTAAATATTAAAATAATTTCACTAAGAAACCTAAGTGGTTTAGCTATACAGTTTTACAATTTGGATACTCAAAACATCTGCATTAAAATTTAGATCAATTTCAGGCATCTGATTTACATCATGAAAAGGAAATAAAATTAATGTCAATACTGTGAGTCAGAAAAATATGTTTGTACAAAAACATTATAGCAACAAGGTCACATATGCGCTGTAATAAACATTTTTACAATTTGCCAAATATGTACATGATACTGTTTATTTAAAAGCAAACCTACAGTGAGGCCTAAAAGTCTTTATAAGGATTGAATGTATTGGTTTGCATTGCATTTTTGCAAGAGACAAAATACAGTTGTTTACAGTACCAATTCTTTCAGGTATTTGGTTATGACAGCCTGGGAGTGAGAATAAAACAACTGACTGGTTGATCTATAACCACGACAAAATTATAGAGAGCAACCACATGGGCTGCCTAATGACTGAAAACACATTTGCAATTAATACATTCAACCACTAGGGGTGCTATAGCTGCAAACGAGTGGGCATTTCTCCATACTGCCGTGCTGAGATCAACATCTCTAAACAAGTTTCATATATAAAGTCTGTCTCTTCAGAAAGCTCACTAGGTACGTAAATCATCCTTAGAATACTGAACAGAGGTATACTGGTTAAAAATATTCACATCACAGTCTGTGAAGGACACACACACACACACTCCTTTCCTGACATCACAAACATGTGCTCTCACACACATCGAGGAAGCAATGGTGTCACTTCAGTCCATAAGGAGAGCCGGCACGAAGGCCAAAGGGCTCTCAGAAAACGAAATCACTGTCAGAATGATAAAAGGAAGGTCAGTGCATGTCACATTCTCTCTTGTGTGTTCTGTTAGCAGGGTAAAGAACAAACCAAAATGGGCTAGGAATGTACAGAAAGGTAGCAATCAATAAAAGCAAATAGAAGGTATCACTCACAATTCTGGTATAATCAGAGGCAAAGGTCACTCCTTTACTGGTCCTTTCTTGTGACCCTTTCACTGCCAGCTGCTCACACCAGTTCTTATACGCATGATACCTGAAAGTGTGTTTGTGGAAATTACATTACACTTATATATAAGTTACTGCCATTTGAGCAGTAATCTATAGCGATAAATTGGTACATTAGAAACATTACTAAAAGTCATACTTTTATGAGAAATGAATGCACACAGCAACTCACTCCAAGGACCATAATGTGCACTATTACATTTTAAGTGCAAGTGCTAGATAATGAACTAAATCTTAAAGCGTGGAAATAACAAAACAATAAAATGTCATCCAATAAAAGTACAAATAAAATTTCTGCAGAGGAAATGTTTTCTTCTTGTAATATTATTCACAAGAAACCTTCAAAAAGAACTGATATCCTCGTATTTTTACTTTTTGTCAATAACTTCATTTGACAGTTTCCACGAAATCCAATCAATTCCAAACGCAAACATTTAAATCCTACCTAGAAATACAGTATTATGTTGTTTGGTTGTTATGTTTTATCCTTTTTTAAACAAAGTAGGTTGTGAACAGATTTGAAGTTGAAAATATTCAGTAAAATATTTGAAGCTTCTCCTGTGGTACCTGTAGGGTGCATGTCCAGTCTCTGCAGGCTGTTGCGGCGAGAGCTTGGGTACCCTCCGCTTTTAGACCAGACGACGCTATGGCGACTGGACAACATGGCTGCTGGAGACACAATTCCTGGAGGGGCACTTTACCCATGCGTTTGTAGAGCTCCTCGATCTTCTGTTTTTGAGAGGCCTGAGAGCCTGAACCTCTTGCACATGTCTAAGAAAGAGAGAGAAAGACAGCAAGTCATCAACAGGCAGTCATTTTAAAGCTTCAGGTGGCAATCACAAAGTAATACAAACATGCTTAGTATATAGTATGCACAATTTATTAATAAGTTAACCTATTAGATCTCATTCGGCAATATAACATAAGATATAATCTATGTAAGTGCTTTTTTGATTTTCTGTATTTTTGCATTATGTTTTTCCAGACCTGAAAACTTTGACAGCACTGAACATATTCGCCATGTTAGATCAAAATACATTTTGGGGTCTAAACTATAAGAGGTACAGTAGCTGCTTCACAAGTTAGGTAATGCTAGAATTTGAAGAAGCACTTCATAAACATGCAGGGCTTGTACCTCAAGCACCCACAAAACACAGCACAGGCTCACCTCTCTCTGAGTTCCTGTAGCTCCTCATACATTCCGCCGTCTTCACTCTCTGTCTGCGCCGCTGCTAGCGCACGACGTGCTGCGTCAGTATAGCTCATCCACGGCTGATTGAGATTGAACTGAGGACTCCCGGCTGAACTTTCCAGCAAACTTACACTTATCCTCCTCCGCTCCTTTCTGTCTCCTCCTCCACCTCCTCCCCTCTTCACCTCCTCGTCCCTCGTCCGGTTCTAAAACTTTTCTCTCTGGTGTTTTAGGTTCTCCGGATCCATGGCAAGCGCTGTCTGGGCGGCAGAGAACCTTAGTAGGTGGTTGGATAAGTGGTGGGGATTCGCTCAGAGGAGAGCTGTGACTGCTTTCTGATTCCACCTGTCACGCCTGTGCTGCTGTCTGATTGGCTGCTGTGAGTAGGGGGTGTGGTTTGGGGTCTGTTTTGGTTGGTATGGATGTGGCGTAGCTGCAGGGGTGGGAGTTGAGCGTCAGCCTGGAAGTCGGGCTGGGAGTTGGAATGGGGATCTCCTTTGCTTGGACTGACTTGGAATCTTCCAACTGTGACAATAGACTTTTTCTCTGTAGAAAAGGTGACAAAGGTTTTTTTAAACATGGTAAAACAGCAAAAAACTTCTTTTGTTTGTTTTGGCATTCTCTAAACAAATTGTGAGTAGTAAAGTGCTAAAATATATATATTGAAATGTATTGAACTGAACAATGTGCTTAGTATGCAAATGAGTTGCTACAGTCAATAGATGGCAGCTGTGTATTTTTATTTCAATCCTGGATACACATTCCTAGAAATTTAAAAGTACACTATCATTTGAAGTTATGGATTATTCATAAAATATGCTGTATTTTTTTAAAATAAGTCTCTTATACTTATCAAGGCTGCATTTATTTGATCAATAGACACAGTATATATATATATAAGTGTAATATATTGTAGAATATTATTACATCCTGAAATAATTGTTTAGTATTTTAATAGTTTTTATCATGTAATTTAATATTACAAACAACAAAACTGGAATTCAGGATTCTTTGTAAACAGAAAGCTTGAAAGCACACAAAAGTGTGTTTATGCGTGTCTGCGTGTAATAATGGACGAAATATTTATATTCTTGTTTAGCTGTGTGGCTTTCATGTACTTTTCTTATCTTTGTGTACAAGGAATATAGGTGTGTACTGCTAAACTGTGGTGTGTGTGACCAATGGAAAGAGTGCAACCACCTTCAGATAGTGAGAATGGATTTGGCTGCAATGGTATTTGTTTCTAACACTGCCAGAGACATAGATAGAGTCGGGAGGTGATCCTTGGTAACAGGTAGAGACACCTAAACAAGTCAAAAATCATTAATTAAAAGCGCCAACCACAGATCGCCCCACTACAGGTGCTTTGAGACATGTAATAACAGACAACACCCTGTCAAATACTGCACATTTTCAAAAGAGACTCATCTAAGTATTTCCCGCACATAGATGCCTGAGAGCAATCAATGAAGTGAATAGTTCACCCATACCTAATTTCAGGTATGCTTTACTCACCCACCTGTAAAAATAGAAAACTTTTCTAGAAAAACATCAATCTGCTTGAGAGGATATGTGATAACTGCACCGGTGTAAGTAGATTTAGTTTATAGATTAGCATTTTATGAGCTAAAATAATGGGGCCACTTTTAGCAAGTTTGAAAAAGCTGTGATACATTTTTGAAAAACTTAGACTGTGTTTGGTCGACAGAAAGTCATAAAAAGATACTTGTGGTGATGGCACCTGAACCTCTTTACCCCAAAGTTAATTAAGTTGAAAATTAGAAATATAATAAAAACAACAACATTTGGCTATATTTCAATTGTTATGCATAAAACCACCCTATATGTCTTGTAATTGAACACAGATGCTAAGTTTGGAAATATATTCAAAAATATTGTATATGTTTGTAATATTCTGCAATATCAGTTGTGCTTTAAAAAAACCAATGCGGATTATGTTTGGATATGAGTGTAAATTCGAACTAAAAATTTGGCTGTACTATTAGCTGTTTTGTAGCATTTAAACACTTGCAGTACATGGCTCGGGATGTGGACGATGCTGAGAGCTTTGAAAGCGACAGGTGGGAGCTTGATGCTGAACTGTCTGCCCGCTCGGATGTCTAAATGGGATAAGACTGGCTCTCTGTCAGTGGGCTACTTAAACCCTGGAGAAGAGCTTGGGTTTAGGATCAGCTATGGCTGTTTTAACTTCAGGGGCCACACATGTTCTCAGCCTCATGTGGACTACTGTGGAGATGCTCTTGGCCCTCATGAGGCCCTGAAAACTGTGTCGAACTCATGATGAGCATCAGGATATTGATACATACTCATATACCGTCCGCTCAGTTGCCTGGAGAGAGTATGGAGCATCAGCATTGTGCTGAGCTGATATGCAGAAATACAGCCTGTTTGAGGGGCCATTTGTGATGGAAACCTTGAGGGATGATCCAGGTGTAAAGACCAGTAAAGTTCATAGCCATGGAAAGAACACTGGCCAGTGAAATATGGGGTTGTTGGAAGGTGGCCACACGGCAGCTATGGACTAGGCGAGGGGCAGCTGAAAGCTGCAGATTGTTGGTTTCAGCTGAGTTGGCATCTCAGGACTGCTGAACCGTGAAACAAAACTAGGTATGAGGACAAGAAGAGGAGAAGAAGTTGGGGTTGTTGGGTACACGGTGAGCGCACTTGGGTTGAGGGGACTCTTGAGGGAGCAGTGATCAATTTGGTAGGGGTAGGGGAAAATGGAGCTGTGAGCGTAAGGTGGTTTGGTGGCTGATTTGGCAGGAGATGTGGCAGGGGGTCGGGGTAACATCGAGCATAGTTGGGTGTAAAAAGAACGTGGTGGTCTGAGAGAACCTAAAGAAATGGAAGGAGGAAGAATGAGAAAGGCCTGGTTACCACTCACACATACATGTGGAAAGTCTTGGCTGCCAAGCTCCCAAAACTCTTCTCTAGTTAGTAAGCTCACCATCAGCAGTCACGTGGCCATTGATGCTGTTGTGAAGAAGTGGCAGTGGTACTGTTGTTAAAAATTTAGGCTAGAAAGCAGTCATGGGTTTGAGTCCCACAAAGAAAAAGCCAAGATCTGTCACCTTTATGTCAAATTTAGGAATGTTCTGCAGATTGTAGCCAAGTAAATGCTGTAGATTCTTGTGAACAAATCACCTGTCTATGTGTTGTTGTCATGTGGCACTAACTTATGTGAGATAATTCTTCAATGTTCAGCTAAGAATCATTTATTAAAATAGACTCCCTGATCGCACTTTGACTTGGAAAAGCTCCATGACTATCACCGGTGGGCATAAAAATAAAGCCACACATTGAGATGTGACCATACTTCAGTGGAGCTTAACCACATTGGAGTACTATCAAAACCCATGTGCTGACTTCCTGTGCAGACATTGGCACAATGATCTGTAACTGTTACGTGCCTTTAAGAAAGAAAAGAAAGCTGGTGATCTTGAACAGAGCCAGTACAAGGCTGAGTAGTTTGCCTCGGGTACTGAAACTCCACTTGTCTATTTTGAAACAGAGAAGCCAGCAAATCCTGACACACGCTGACAGCATACTGGTGCCAAAGCTTATTCCATGGGGATGGGTGGTTTAGAAAGCCAATTGAAGAGGATACACAAGATATCGAAGCCTGTCCTTGGTAGCTCCCACATGATAGCTGGAATAGTATGGAAAAGTGCCTGAGTAACAAATGGCACTAACGTGAAAGAGCAAAGATTTAGGCAGAGAGACGTTCATTATGACGCCCAGTATTACCCTCCCGAAACGTCCCCGAGAGGTCTCGGACTGGTACAGATTCGCTCAGACAGAACATAGCGTCATTACTGGAGAGAGGACCAAAGATCGGTTCTGAGAGGTTTGGTCGTAAATATAACAATGTAATCATAAATCATCTGAATTCCTATCTATGAAATCTAAACATTTACTTTGAATTGGTTAATTACAGGCCACTGACAGACTGATGTAATGTAGACACCTGGAGGCTGCAAAAGCAGAACGCAGGAAAGATTTACTGAATAACAGCAAAACAATGGAGCAATAACACACCAATTGTTTCGACTCAGTAAATCTGAGATTCATATGATCTAACACGCTATAGCTGCTTTCAGTTTCATGTAGACAGAATTACCTTTGTATGTAAATTTGAGCTCACTGTCATGTAAATTATATTTAGCATGATTTTAGTAAGTACCACTGTAACCATTTACTAATAGCCATTATCAATACAATTTTAAATGTGGTATCATTTTAGGTGAGTTGCTAATGCACATGTAAAAAGTAGAGCACATAAATTGAAGGAAACAGAAAGTGTTTATTGTTATACTGTAGTGGAAGGATCAGAACGCAGGGGCCGGACGCATGAACGGCATCGGGATCAACGTAAATGGCGCCAGTGTTGGCGAAATCACAGCCGCCTCTATACTGGCAGCGCATAACTGGAAGATATCTAAAATAAGGTCATATCATGATATGCACTTTTAAAAGATATAGTGTTGCTGGCGTAGTATATGATGAGTGTCTTGTTTTTTGTGTCTGTGATCTGCAATCTGCAAGCGTGCAGTGTGTGTGTGTGTGTTTGTTACCTGGTAACGAGGAGGAAGAGTTAAAGTAGCAAGGCCATGGCAGTGGGAGACTGGGCTGTGGAGAAAATATACACACACAATATCACTGCCTAGAAAGTGAGAACTACGAGTGAGAAAAGATAAGAAGGTTGTCTCATTTACATGATTGAAGTTCATAGTCACACTGTGATGAGATACTTTCTTAATAATGACTCATAACATGATAACTCACCTTTCTCTTATTACAATCATAGTGGGGTAAGGAATGTTATCAAAGTCTTATTCACAATATATTCTGGATATCTATTTAGTAATTGTAAAGACTGACTTCAACATACATGTCCAAAGAACTCACACAAACCTTGCTGCATTAATAATGCAAACTACTGAAACCACATTTAATGTGATCTTTAATTTAAAACTTTTGCAGTTTTTGAATGACCAATTTAAATGTCAACATTAATTAAGTGACAAGATTATCCAAATTTATATATATCTATGACAGAGATATACAGAGCATATATATATAGGCATATATGTATAGTTATATGACAGATCGGAGTGAGTCAAACAGCAGGAATACAGTGGTGCGCGCCAGGTCCGAGAGTTTTTCTACACAACAAAATAAATAATAACGAAAACAAAGTGTCCAGGGGGTGCGTCCAACAAAAGTGTATCTGGTGTCCTGCTTGAAGCTCCTGGGTAACGGTACAGCTGTGTCCGGTGGGGGAAGTGAACCATGTGGCGCGGAGTCCACAACGACGCGCTTCCCTCTTTTTCGGCATCCGGCGCGAGGGGCGGCGCTCTTTCCGCGCGCCTCCGCTGCTTTCGTTCCCGGCGTAGAGTGGATGAGCCAGTGCTCACAGCTCGACTACGTCCCACCACATCTCTCTCGGACGGCGGGTGAGGTCCATCGCGGCACTTTCCGGACCGCACGAGACACCAGCGCATGCGAATGGGGAAGAGACCGCCCCCGAGGAGGACGCGCTGTGGTTAACCGCACGCGACAAGGTTAACTTTCAGGTGTGCCTCGCCGCCATCACCGCCAGACCTTGACTGATACCACGCCTCCTTCTCGAACACACCCACCCCACAGCCGTGGGAAAGCCTGGTGAAGAAGCAAAGGACGTGTGATAAAGACAATAGTGAGGGGCAGTTTAATTAACACAATATATATATAGTATATATATATAAAATGCCCGTAAACAAAAATATTGCAGTATAATAATCTATAATTTCCCAAAACATAAATACAGGATACAAACCTGTGAGGCAGATAGTTGAGTCGACTCACTCAGATGGCAGACTAGCAGTGGCTCTTCTGGCAGGCCCAAAGGTTTCTCTCATCAGGGCCTCCGCCATTTGGATGATGTCCCCGCATGATGAACTTCTCCCCAGGTAGGATAAACCATTATGTAAATTAAAGAAAGGTGCAAAGAGACAGAGTTAACTACTAGCTTATTGTAATTTGAGTCCTGCACGTGCCTTTACAGAGCTTAATGAGTTCGCAAAGATTCCTTCAAAGCTACTGAATTAATGTTAAACACTGCAGTGTATCACCAAGCTCAAAGATGATGCAGACTCACAATGTAGTAGTTATGGAAAATACTCATTTTCTACATTGAAGACTCAAACTGTCCTTTTACAACATGGGCTGATGATCAAAACAGCTTTAGTCACAGCTATCACACAGTTTTCAAAGAAAGTGAAGGCTAATCAAAGTTATTGTAACTCATTGAAACACCACCCAGATGGTCATTTTACATAAATCTTTAGCCTTTATTAACACTGAAACGCTTGAGTCCATGTATGGTGTCTTAAACCTTCACAAGTGTGTGTAATCAAAACATAGCCCACAGGAAAGATATTACTGTAAAAACCTAGAACACACATTTCAGTGATGTAGAAGAATTAATGAGTCACAACCAGTTTTTCCTGTAGGCTACAAAATATAATAAAAGTTGACGAGTCACAATGGACAGACAAGAACTGGTTTTCCACTGATAACCAGATGCTATGGTGACAAAATGTTTGAAGAATGATGAGAGCAAGTATAGATTTTCCACTGTAGGGTTTGAGGTCTAGAGTTTTGAAAGTAAACATAGTAGTTGAACATCGCTACTTCTCTCACGGTGAAAATTGCAGTTCTCACAAGGAGTGCCGCACCACTCTGTCCTGTGTCCTCTTTTGACCTCTATAACTTTCAGCTACCAGACATGTTAGAACTTGTTTTTATGTATGTACATATAGTATGTACTTTTTTATTATTTACAATTACAGCTTTACTCACGCTTATAATAGATGCCTTGATCCATTTCTTTGGTAATTTGCAATTCCAAAGTTTTTGCTTTAATTTCTCTGGGCCACTCATCACTTTGCAGTAATGTCTTCACACTGATCTAGATCAGACCAAATGTCACCATCTTGTTGTTATAGTCTGTAGCTGGCTCCTGCCAAACCGATCCACTTCATCTGACAGCTGCATGAAGAAAGACACAGGTAGGGTTTGATTCAGGAGCATTTATCTGTGAACAGTATCACAAAACGCAACCAGTTTTGGAAAGCAAGTATCCATATTTTAGATACACATTTCATCGACTTTAGTGACAGTATAAGTAAAAGGTCAGGAATCGTGTATGGACAGTTAATTACAGGTTAGCTTAATTGACAGATGAGTCACCCCAGTGATGTGTAGCTGTGAGCGAGCTCCTCTTCCTACAGCTTTGTTCCTGTAAGTGTTTGTTCTGGAGTCTTCCCCACCTCTCTAGAAAGGTCCTCGTTTCCATCACTCAAAACAGACGTGACATCAGGAAGTGAAGCTGTTCTGATGGGAAGATATAAAAATACAGAGTGACATTCGGAATTTTCTGAATTTCACAGAACTGACTTCACAGAACGTTTCTTTTATCAATTTCATTCACAAGCACAGCGCTGGCACTTGATTTACCAAGATCTTCTAAATGGTGTTGAGCTTAATTGAGTAAAATGCAACAGCGTGCTCCTGTACCCATCTGACCATATGCTATTTCTCATCACTCTTTGCTTTGCCTTTATCTGGCTTCCTACAGAAATGCCCTCGAGGTAAATTGTTCTGAGCTAAATCATTACTCAGAATGGCTTACCCACTTAGGCCATGTATGTGTGTGTGTGTGGTGTGTGTGTGTGTCTAGTAAATGAGTCACAGAGAAAGAAACTGCTCTCCACTTCGAGCACTACGCCACCAGGTAAACGTAAGTACAATGCTGGTCAGTTATTAGTGAAGATTGTAGCTCATAGCTGGATCAGGTCCAGTTTTTCTTTGATCGCCAAACAAGCTCACATGTGTATGATGAGGGAGGTTTTATTTAAATGGTAGTTCTGAACACTGATTCTGCATTCAGCTAGAGAATAGTTCACCAAAACTGATAATTCTAAATATTATCACTCAAGTGTAATTTCCAAACCACTATGAATTCTTTTTTGTTCTTCTGAATACGCAAAGATATTTCAGTTTGCAAATCAGCTATTTTGGGTCACCACTGACTTTTCATGGTATTTTTTATCAGACATTAATGGTAATTTGAAAACAGCCTTACAAACTTTCATTAAAATATCTACCTTTTTAGGCTTGGCAGAACCAAGACATTCATACAGATTTGAACTGCTTGAGTAAATGATGACAGAACTTTCCTTTGGGTAAACCATTGTTTACTAGGTTGATGATATTGCAGCTCTCTCCTCTGTTTAGTGTATAGGGAGCAGTGGACGCTGTGTTTAATACTCATTAATGAACTCAGCTTACTCTGTCGGCAGGAGAGGAAACCACTGGCACTTCCTGACTGGGTCCTTCAAATGGGACACAGCAATGCTCTGGGTAGCACCAACAAAGTGATTTAAATATGTTTTTAACATCAACAAACAAATATTTTATTTGATCATACAGATTATTTGTATGATTATTTAGTATCAGTCAGAAATTGTCCACAAACTCCTCACGCTTTCATGTGTTAATTTAAAAATATATAAATTGCACACTGTTCCAGTATTCAGATTAATGCTCACAAAACTAGTAATACTGTTATGTAATTATGTATAATAATCAACAACGTATATAGAAAGAGCATTAGTAAATGTTAAAAACATGTACTATGGATATTTTTTTCAGGATTCTTTTGATGAATAGAAATGAATAGAATTTACTCAACAGAAATTGTTTGGGTCAAACATATAATTGTTGGTAACTCACCGATGTGGAAACGGAGAGCTGGGATCGCTGCAGCGTGGAGGGGCTTCAGTGGATACAGCTTCAGGTGGGTGAGTCGCGAGGAGCTCCACTGGTTGGCAGAGTTGGGGAGGCATGGTTTGCCACAGGAACTCGAGCTTCTGAAGGATCCCTGGCTCAGAGGAGCTGGAGATATCCATCCGTCTCACAGTCACTGCCATGGTAACCATAATCAACCCAAAGAAGAAGTTTGCAAGTAGTGCAATAATGTGTAGAAAGGTAGCCAATAGTGTTATTAGTAAAACTGTAATATTGTGAAATAATAATACAATATAAATAATTTTGGTTATTTTAATTGTATTTAAAAACAAAATATCTCAGAAATCATTATGTTATTCTGATTTATGCTCAGAAATTATTTATCACCATTAATGTTTTACAAGATAAATATTTGATAATATACATTTCTTGATACACATGATCAATTTAATGCATCTCTGCTGAATAAAATATTCATTCCTCAAAAGAAAATCTAAAGTCTAATAATACACCATGCTCACTGATTGGTCAGATCATTTGTAATGATAAAACAAAAACAGACAAAAATATTACACAAATGGAAATGACTGATCAATGTCGTCTCTAAACTAATTGTGATTTATCTTAAATTGCTGCAAAGCATTAGTAAACATTCTGCATGCTAAATGGTCGGGTAATGAATGTGTTTCACATACCGTACAATATAGTTATCTGTTTATCCATCAACAAGTAAATCATGTTACTAAATGTCATTTGGTCATGAGAGATAGTTACAAAGCTCACACAAAAAGACATGCATCAATATTCCCAGAACAAATATCCTTAACTCAAACCAACTCATGATTGCTTACAGCACAGGGATGGCTACAACCAGGTTAGGAACTTCTACAAGGTCTGTGTTAGCAACACTTATTTCCTGATATTACAACAGTATGGATTCTTGTGTTATTAGAGTACAGTATGACTGTCTGGTTATTATCTTCAATACTTTTATTTTGATGGGTCTACAACATTACAAACATACGATTATGAGAAAATTTAGTAAGCTGATGTCGCTTATTCTACAAAACCCCAAATCCACCCTCAAGTTCACTTTGAAGGGTAGACTTGGGAATGCAATACTTAGAGAATGTTGACATGTAGTTGCAAAGTTTCATGGTAGTTATAGAAATGGCTGGGGTGACATATCAACATAATGTGTAATTCAATGTTATGATACAGAAAATGGTGCAGATGAAAAATACATTGTTCACAATAAGATTCATATAACGAATGCAGAAATGTAAGGTGAAGCATCCACCTGCAAACGGAAGGCCACTTTGTAGAGTTTAGAGCCCAACTTGCTCAATTTATTTAGTAATCCGATTAGTCAGTTCAGGTGTATTTAAATGAGATTATAGATATAGTGTCTTCAGCAGCAGGTTTAGACACCCTGGAAAGCATGACTTTCTATTTTAAATATAAGGTAGCAAAGCCAAACTCACAAGTCGTAGATGAGGGAAGCTGGAGTGATCGATATGAAATGCGCCGCCATTGATCGGCATCTGGCTCTCGGTTCTGTGGCAAGCCGGCGTGAAGCCTGTCCAGTGGATTCGCTTGCAGGCTGGAAATAAACACACGTGACTGGAAGTGGAGCTTGAATAGGGGTGAAACAGGCATCTCACTGGAGGCGTTTAGGAGCAGGTGGTTGTGAAAACTGAAGGTTCGGATTCACAACAGGTTCGGCCCTCCTCAATCACCTCTCTTGTCGCCTCTGTAAGCCGCCTGTCGAAGGAGCTTTCTCGCTGGCGCTGGATGGCGGACACGGTCGCCGATGCATCGGCCGTTGCTTTCCAGAGTTCGTTCTCACAGACGAAGCCAAGAACAACCTGAAGCGCATGGATTGTCATTTTCGCATTCGTTCGCACGTAATAATGAATGGAAATGAATTCTATCAGATTGGATTTTTGATCTCACCATCTCCCGAGCTACCTCGGGACGCCCTTGTAGAGTTCCAAAAGAGTAAACAATGTATGCTTTTGCTGTCTTTATACTTCTGCTAAGAAGTTTGGTACATCCATTCAAGCCAGAGTTTAAGGCCAGATCACCATGTCATCCTCCACATCTACATGGACACCATTATTCTCCTGAAAAAGGTGTGCTCTGACATATCCTGTGATAGTACCTAAACAAGACAATAAGAAAACATATATAATCATATACTCTACTTGTGTATAACAAAAGAACATCAAAAGCTTGGTTAAATAGTTAGCCCCCTATTGGTAGATGTTGTTACTACACCCATGTGGTTGGAAAAATCATCTTCTTCTACCACAACAATTGCACCTGAGTTTATGTTTTTACAATTCATCTTTTTACAGGTGCGGTTACATTTGGTTCCAATTAAATTTAAAATTACAATCCTAAAAATAGCATTTATTATTTTTAAGCAGTATCATTACATTGCTCTTAATAAATGCTAATTATTTTCTCAAACACAACATTTTAAAAACATAATAAAAAAGTAAAAATCATATAATAAGTGTCTCACATCTTATGAGAGACGGACTGCTGCAAGTTAATCTTGAGTTTTAATGTGACTTATGAGTGTTAGTATCTTAATTACAAAAACTGGAGTTAATTAAATCAACACTATTAATCATCAGAATCTCACTTTGCCGCTGGATGGAGTGAGTCGTTATTACTGGCTATTGACCAAACGCTTACATAATGGTTGGATGACATTAATGACCACATCCTGGCAAATGTGTTATGCTGAACTGATTATGCACGATTATCAAAGATATTTTGGGTAGCAAGAAGTGGTGTGATTGATTGATTTCTCAAGTGGAGAATGCGGCATCGATGGAGTGTATTGAAGTAGGTTTTGTATAAAAGTGGGAATAAAAAGACAAATTAATTCGCAGGAAGTCCACGAAAATCATTATTCCAAACCACAGAGTTATACATGACGTGTAGGGTCTTAAAAGCATGAAAGCATTAATTGGTCGCTTTCATTTTGATGTGATTCCACAGATCAACAAATAACGCAATATTGTGTGTGCTAATGTGTGGAGCGTGATTTATGTGGTTTGTGTTTCGCTGCCAGCACAGTGCTGTAAACTGGCTTCCATCATGGCCATAAAGCTCCTGAGAGTAAAACTGTAATAAACCTGTTATATAGTATATATATATATATATATATATATATATATATATATATATATATATATATATATATATATATGGGTTTATTTTTGTGTATATATATAATTGCAGATTGTAATGTGTTTCAAAAAGGTTTAAAATTTGTAACTGTAACTCTTTTCAGTTTAACTAGTGACCCAGCCATCTGACACCATGCCAGAGGCCAAATTACACAGAGATGTTTTATGGCTCTAGTGTTCTGTGTTACTTGTTTGACACTGTTGGATTCTGTAACCACGTGTCACCTGGATCGGATGTAGGGGCAGAACAGAAATATCAACCAGTGCAGCTGCAACAAAAACAGTGGCGTAGTGTTTAAAGAGCCGTCTAAATGCCAAAAGACAAGAATTGGGTATTGTTATGTTTTACCGTGCAATGGTAAAACCCAGCTCAGCAGGTGTTGTAAACATTACGACGACTGTCGGTCCACAACACTTTTCTTTGCAGCTCTCTTTGGTTACAGATGCTCTGTTTGTTGAATCCACCTTGTAGACATTATAGTTACCTTTCGCCTTTCTTGTTCATCCGGATGCATCCTCAATAATCTCTTTTCTAAGTTCAGGACTTACTTTGTAAAACTGTCTGGTCATGCCCTGAAAAAGACAGAGAGACAGAGAGGAGAGGTAAAGGAAATTCATCAGATAACAGAAATGTCA
This sequence comes from Puntigrus tetrazona, assembly GCF_018831695.1. Classification (NCBI taxonomy): domain Eukaryota; kingdom Metazoa; phylum Chordata; class Actinopteri; order Cypriniformes; family Cyprinidae; genus Puntigrus; species Puntigrus tetrazona. Next base: position 22,098,943 of record NC_056701.1, on the reverse strand, counting down.
CGGTGTCAATTATTTTGATGGATGGTGCTGGTGAAGAAACTGGGGAGTCAACACCTATAATGGGAAAACTATTTGTGTGTGTGTGTGTTTGTCAAGGGGGCTGAGTGACAAAGAAAAAATCACATCCAAATCATCTTCACAAAGACATAAAAGTTGTAAGAGATCTCTGTGCTAAGCAATGATGTCACACCAGTTATAGTAAGAGATTAGCAGGACTAGGCCAGACCAGGCCAGAGGTCAAGGGATGAAACTGTTAGAAGAGTACAGTGTTTTCCAAACTGTGTGTCACAAACGTGTGAAGGTATTGCTAGATTATGTTAGTGTGTTTCTATGTACATGTTTCCCTAGGGACTCAAATGAGGAAGTTACAGATCGCCTTACAGCTTTTTACATATACAGTATTTACAGACATTTCATTCTGTTTACAAAATGAACTGTATGAAACATCAAGTTTATTTTGCCAATATTTGGTCCACTACCAACATCTGAAATCATCTAACACCGCATGATCAGCATAATAAAGATCCATAGCCTTTAAAATAAAAGCAATTTATACATAGTGAAGAACGCTGCAATTCTTTTTCTTTGCCTGAGACACATTAGGGCTTAGAATCTTGAATCTTAAATACCGAACTGCTCTGTTGTTCATCAGTTCATCAAATTATGTAACGAATCAAAGCATCAATTCATTTGCACAAATTCTTTGAACCAGTTGAAAAAACCCTAAAGACCCACACAAACCTAAATCTGTACAATAATAGAAACAAAGTTAACTGTGTATAAAC